>NC_051159.1:128965357-129265357 GCF_013339745.2 Dermacentor silvarum | reverse complement strand
TAAATTGCTCCAGGGAACAGAATGGTACATTGATGAATTCCTTGTACTAATTTCGTAGTGCAGGCTGGTAAAGAGAGCGACAATCTGGATTGTGAGAGAAGTTGGAAGAACCGCCAACAGTTGACAGTATCAAAATAAGGCATGAATGCCTTCCGGGCTTCTTGAGCTGTCTTTGCAGTGGCATGCAAACTACCAGAGTGCAGAATCTGGCGCACCGCAATCGCGAAGCAAGCCAATTAAATAAAACTTGGAGATATATTAGTAGCATCAAAGCTGTATACAGGTGTATGTCCAGTTCACATCTTCCAAGTGCCTTGTCCTGAACGGCGTACACCTAAAGCCAACCTGCCCCTGCTCCAGTGAACTGTTGTACGGCAGAAGCAGAGCATCGAGCGGACATCAAGTTTTGTGTACTCTTGGTTGTGTCATGACATAACTGTGCGCGGCGAAAACCAACGTGCCTTACGATAATTTTTTTTTTTTTTGGCGAAGAACCGAAGTCCAAGAAGAAGAAATTAACACGAACTGGTTTATGTTATCCTTGCGCTCCTAGAATTGCCAAAGAGGTTCTTGTTTGTCTGAATCTGGTCTCTGTCTTGATTGATGCTGTCGTTTCATTCATGTCACTGTCCCTCTAGGGGGGCACATAGTCATGACCAGATTTTCTTGCGGTTAAGTTATCAAAATGGAAATATCTTGGTCTTCCAGCTCTTCTTTAGGTGCCCGCCTGCACAGACGGCCCACCGCGACTATATGTCGATGTAGGAACAGGAGCCTCAGTTACACTCGATCTCATTAACTATACGAGCAGTAAAGCAAAATCCACCCAAGAGAGTCAAGAACGACAACCAAAAGCTTCGTTCTTTGTCCATTGCTATTCCTGCGGTGCGTGAGAATCGAATGGAACGATCATGCACGAAGTATACACTCATATGAAACACTCATCTTAGCTTGCAGCTCGCTATATGCTGGATCTGGTGACGGTGCATCGTTTTGAACGGACTTCAATAACTTCTGCAGTGCACCCAGCGCGGTAGCCCAGTGGGTGCGGCGTTGCGCTGCTCAGCTCGAGGTCGCGGGTTCGATCTCGGCCGCGGCGGCCGGATTGCGATGGGGGCGAAATGCAAAAACGCTCGTGCAACCGTGCATTGTGTGCACTATAATTAAATTTTTAATTTATGGGTTTTACGTGCCATAACCACGATCTAATTATGAGGCACGCCGTAGTGGGGGACTCTGGATTAATTTTGACCACCTGGGGTTCGGTGCATCCAATTAATGCACGGTACACAAGCGTTTTCGCATTTTGCCCCCACAGAGATGCGGCCGGCCATGGCTGGGAATCGAACTCGCGACCTCGTGCCTAGCGGCGTAATGCCACAGTCACTTAGCTACCGCAGATGGTCATGGGTGCACGTAAAAAAATCACAGGTAGTCAAAATTATTCCGAAGTCCCCCACATACAGCGTGCCTCATCATCAGATCGTGGTCTTGGCACGTAAAAGCCCATAATTTAAATGTATCTTTTGCAGTGGACCGTGATTATGCACATGCAAGCTTCGTTTGTCAATTCTCAGATTTTATGACAGCTATAAGCAATGAGAAGTTCAAAATGGCAAGACACCCTTGCGCAAATAAAATCAATCAAACAATCAATCAATCAGTCGAAATGTCAATGCACTTTTTGTAACGCGCTCCTGACGGCCAAAGTAGCAGCCAGAGCATGAGGCGACCAGTAGGGAGAGAGAAGCCAAGGCATCTTGCAAACGTAGCCGCACATGATCACATCCAGCCGATTTCATCCAAGGTGTTATCGCTAGATGGTGTCACCGTAGTCCCGAGCATGAGGCTCACCGAGTTCTAGAGAAGTGCCTTGATCTCTTGCGACTCTGTGTTACTCGTGTCCTGCCCCGTATGATCGCCGCTAACCGTCCATGATTGCCGCAAACCAAGGAGTGTTGCAACTTGCAAAGAGTATACGCCGCAGGTGGCGCACTTAAACGCCTAAGCCCTTTTTATGAGTTGTGAATACGAAAGCATTAATGTCTAATTGAACGCCGCTGGGCTGTCCTTCGAGTTTTGCGCTGCGAGTAATGGCACTTGCTGCCCGAGCCAGCAAGCAGCAGCAGCCTACGGTGCCAACGCCACATGCCACCGATACGTCCTGCGCGACGAGATGCCGAGGAAGCAGCAGCGGCCGCCAAGGCCGGGGGGAGCACGCTGCAGCTAAGCCCAGTGGCGGTGAGAGAGAGAGATACGGAGCGCGCGCCGGCTTCCGATAGTGACGGTGACGTGGCGTCGCGGCGATGCCCTTTCACTTCACGCAACACCTGGCGCGCTATCATTTCAGCAGGTTCCCATTTCATCCCTCTGCTCTGTCGAGGCACGCTTGTGACGTGGCGTCGCAGCCAACGGGAGTTTAGGTGCCATTTAGCTCCTACAGACGCCGGCTTTCTCGCTCAATGGGTCATTTAATGATGTCGCATCGATATGTAAATGATGTAAAGACTAGCGAAAAGAGAGACTGGTGTCGTCACTTGAAAATCCGGAAGCCCATTATCGACAGACGCGCGCCGAGAGAACAGCACAAGAAAGGTGTGTAGCGTTGTCACTCCGTGTAGGCGTGCTTTCCTTGAACAAACACAGACATATGCCAACCTTAAAACTTAAGAAATAATACAATCGTTGCCAAAAATTTAAAAAAATTGCTTGTTTACTCAAGATGTCAATTGTTTCTAAATATACGCAGGATTCGCTCAGCAGGAACGTTCGCAACGGGCTCCCTGCTATACTCGTATACATATTCGCAGCCAGAATGGTCGGCACCAAAAATGTTTATGGAGTGTATTCATAAAATATTCACATGACGACGCCTGAAATTGCGGTTGTCGTTATACGATGGTTCTAGAATTTGGTGTCCCGGTTGCGCGGGTAGGTCCGTGTAATCGACGGGTCCGAAACATCGAGCAATGAAAAAAAAAAAATCGCAATCCGATCCCCTATCCCCTAGATTAGCACTATTCCCTAGATTAGCACTATCCCCTAGATAAGCAGTAGGTGGGATCTCCAGCGGGTCCGCGGAGGCCGAAGCCAACGCCGATGAAACGCTGGTCGCGCGGGAACACGAACGCTGAGGTGCTTGGTTTGCTGCCCACAGTAGAATTGATCTGAGCCAAAAGGCCCAGACGCGATATCTGCAGAATGTTTCTCGATTTGGACCCCTCCTAGCTGACCTCCCAAGAGAGAGAGAGATAAAGGCAAAGTAAAGACAGGGACGTTAACCAGAGTATAGCTCCGGTTGGCTACCCTGTACCATGGAAGAGAAATGGGGGTGCGAGAGATGAGAGAAAAAGAAGACAAAAAATAAAAAATGACCGCCCAAGCACTCTGTACAGATGGTTAACCAGCGAAGCTGAAACGCGCGGCCCCGTTATTTATCACTGGGTTAATCCCGACGGTTTATTAAAATATTTCTCAATTATTGGTTACATCTTTGTGTTTCTTAATGAGGTTACGCACACGTTCGGCTGCGAAGGAGAGAACGACGTCACTGGCGGTCCGCCATTGTCGCTTTCGTTCGATGCCTTTTGTTCGAGTTTGCTCGGCGGCGTGGTTAGCAGCATTCACCCGCCATTGCCGCCTACGATTCTTCGAAATAAAATTGCTTCAAAATTAAATCTGTCCGTCACGTAAGACAATGAATGGCTCATACCCCCGTAAGCAATGGTTCATACCCCCGTAAACGCAGCCTCCCCATTACGATGACAGAAGTGAAATTCTACGCTGGAATGATGAGCTGCAACGCAGCCAGCTGTGGAAGAAGACGACGAACGCGGGAGCAGTGGCACGAGCGCGTGCCGAGCACGAGCGCAACGCCTGAGGGGTGCCAACGAGCCATCTGCGGAAGAAGACGACGACGCTCGTGCCAATGCTGCTGATGATAGTTTTCTGTGGACAGGCGACTAACAGACGCTTTTTCGTTTCGTCTAGCCATATAAAGCTTCGCTTTAATATAGAAATGTTTAGTCACATAGTCATGCACATAGTCATGCACGGTGCATAGTCATGCACGGTACATAGTCATGCACGGTGTCAACGTCCCGCTAATACATTTTACGTCACACAGCGCACAGTCACAACTTGTCACACGGCCCGGTGTCTTTTATCAACGCAGCAGCGCCTCCATAGCGGCTCGCGCTGGCGTTCGCGTGGCCCACTTTACTTTACAAGAATATCAATTTCCGTGCGTGGGCGCTTGTCCAGTTGGTCTAGCGTGGCTACTGACCTCCAAAGTGAAGCCGGTTAAACGCGACGTGAGTAAACAAAATACGAATGACTAGCCAAGGTATACACGCAAAGAAGAGAGAGAGAGAGAAGGGAGGAAGGGAAGGCGGGGATGTTAACCAGACTTAGTCCAGTTTGCTACCCTACACATATGGGGAGGGGGATGGGGAAGTGAAAGAAAGAGAGAGAGAAGACACGCAAAGAAGTTGCCCTTTAGAGTATATAAGGTATTCGAAAAGTAACTTTAGTTCTATAATTCTCGATGATTACGTTTCAAAGCAAATCTGGGACTCTGGTGTGGGCTGTGTGTTGCTGGCTCTTCAAAGACATTTGATACCCAGGACACCACCGGCCTTCACCATCACCGCACAAAAACTGTCGTGGAAGTCCCCTTACAAAAACTTAGCTGTAAAGTAGGTCAGCGACTGTATTTGTACTCTTTTGAAGTATATGTTCCCAGACACTAGGCCCAAATGAAAAAGAAGCTAATAAAATCTTATGTCTCAGCACGACAGCCGTAAACAAGCCCCAAAAATTAGGCATTTTAGATAAAATTCAAGTTAGCATATTATAAGCAAGTCGTTCACACTGGCACTGCATCGTGAAGCCGTTTCTTTTATGAGAACATTAAAAAGAAAAAGAGAGAGAGCAGCTTGTGCGACCTTGCAGAATCTCAACCCAATTTCCAATGAAGCTGTTTTTTTTTGTTTTTTTTTTTTTTTCCGAGCAGTAGTTACATTAAGAATTTCAGTTGCCTGAAGTTAAACCACATATTTTTAAAACGGTGCCCCCATATGACTCGCCCATTTCAAACTTTGCCCGCATATAACGCTTTCCAGCACTTAAAAAAAGCTTTTTTTTTTCTTTTTCTTTTTTTTTTTTTTTTTTTTTTTGTACTGTCTGTATTTGGGATCTACATGCGTTTGAATTCACACACATATTCGCTTTAAAGGGTGCCTGAAACGGTTGGGACAAATTTTGTAGACGCGTAGGATGCAGCTACAGTAAAACATTCGCGTCACAATTTAAGTGAAGCATCGCATATTAAGAGAGCTACGAACGATTACAAGTTACCTCCTCCCTAGCCATGCATTTCCTCCTCAACTCGCTCGCCGAGTGATCGGGGCTAACGTCATGTTGTGACGTACGTTGTCGTCTATTTCCGGTTGTCTTGGAGCTAGCGCGCGAAGGCTCGCCAACCATGGAGGTAAAAAATATATTTTTTTATAGTTAAAAATAGGTTAAAAATAGGTAAAATAAAAGTTTTTTTTTTCCTTCCTCCATGTCGCCAACCTCTCCGCTAGGCGCCCGGCCGTCGATCCCCAGCGAGAGAGATGAGCGATCAAGCAGCGTGCGTTGCGAGCGTTCTGTCACAGCGCCGAGCGTAACCACAGGCGAGCTGGGTGTTTTGACGGATAGCCAGAGGCGTAAACCATAGAGTTTCTCACTATAATAGTGTGAAACTGTATGGCGTAAACTAGCTTCGTAGACGTACGTGAGCGGCCTGATCGGCATAAAGCCCCTCAATGAATTTTATTGAGGGGCTTTAGATCGGCATGCGCGGTCCAGCCATCTGGTGGTGCAGAGCTTAACCAGCCAAAAACAGAGCTAATATTCCTGTAACCAAGTGTAAAACATTTTAAACATGACAACGTGTTCAAGATTATGCTCCTGCCAAAAATTTGAGCCAGCAGCAAAGTAGAAAAAAAAAAAAGAAACTTGGTAACTGCTATATTAGCGGTGTGTTTGGTTGAGGTTTGTGCCGCCAGGTGGCTGCACCGTGCAAGCAGTGCAGTTCATGTTTGAACCTCCGTTGATCACGTAAAACGTGGTAAAGCGGCCAGTACACTTGCGCTTGCGTTTACTTGAATACCAGACACGCTAAACTCTATTGTGGCAAACCTTCGACGTGAAGCGACGGCCGCAAACGCGTAGATGCTGGCGCCGTTTGGATTGGTTTGGATACCGCAAGTCCGATGCGCTGCAGCCACTCCGCTCGTCTGCTGCCTTGCAGCGGGGCACGATGTCATGTCGCTTGACATGTCGCCGATCGCTACGTTTGTAGCCCACAACGCAACAAGGGCGAATCGTGGTGTTCGCGAAAACAAAGAACAAGACCAACACTGACCGCGCAGCTCTCGTCA
Organism: Dermacentor silvarum; assembly: GCF_013339745.2. Lineage (NCBI taxonomy): Eukaryota > Metazoa > Arthropoda > Arachnida > Ixodida > Ixodidae > Dermacentor > Dermacentor silvarum. The sequence continues at coordinate 129,258,929 of NC_051159.1, read as the reverse complement.
ACACGGAGCACGTAACACAAGCAGACGACACTTGCTGTGGGCCGAAAGTGCTTTTTGTGTAGTGATACATGTCCTTGCGCATTCTTTTTCTGTCACTTTCCTTTTATAGAAACAAATTAACTAACATCTAAACTATTACAAACAACATTTGTTCACCAAAATGCTGGAAAAATTATCGATGACGCGCCCTGGGCAGCCAATCGGATAGCTGGCCCAGTGACGTATTCTGGGCAAATCGCGTCATCTGGGCACAAAAATCAGCCGCTTGGCGTGCTGCAATCGGTAGCGATGTACATTTTTAAAACCTTATAATAAATTACACGCTTTACGTGGAGCGCTTAGATGCGTCAATTAATGATCAGAAGGACCTACTCTAACGAGTCAGTACGTTTGTACAAAATCGTTTCAGGGTCCCTTTAATGTCCCCCTCACTTTGGCTAAATTTGATCTTTGTGACATATATTTAATTTTACCAAGGCAGTGGCCTAAATGGTACGCCATTTGTAAAACACTTTTGTAACACCCCGGATTGTTTGCGTGCGTAATTTACTGCTACAGCCGTAAATAATTCATACCCATCGCACTTAGTCACCACATTACCAATAACCTGCCCTTAATTTTAATGCATATATAAGAAAGGTGTCTTGTCTATAGTTCATAAAGGGCACCGGGGCAACCTCTATACAACGAACCTCGTGTAATGCACGACAATGGATATAAAAAAAAAAAAAACAGTTCAGCAGTTACTTGCAACCCTCATGAGTCAAAGTTATAATCTTGCCACACATTACACTTAACCACCCCATTTCCTTTGAATGTGAACTCGTGTCATGTACAGTGTTTTTTTAAGATTATGGGAAACATTGCGGATAACGGCTGTATGGAGTGGGTTGCTAGGATAGCCAATTTTCTACAAAGGGCTGCGATACATACACACGTCTTTAACTTCGCACACTGATTGGCCGTAGTAATCCGACCATTTCTGCTAAGTTTGATGTTAGTGCCATTCGTAGGCACGTCAGGGCAACGGGCTAAAGTTTGCGCCACTCGTTAAACTTTGCTATAAAAGTATAACGCTCCGGAGCACTTGAATGCATAATTTATTACAAAGGCCACCATTAAGTCAAACACTTCGAACTTTGCAAACACAAACCCACAACATTTCTCTTCTTTAAAGAAATATAAACTTGGTGTAACATGAAATTCCCTTGGGACATTGGAAAACAGCGTAAAATGACCATATAACGCTTCCGAGCACAAGCTAAAAAAGTTTTAGAGCGATAGCTCTACTACTTCATGTACAAACCCAGAAAACGCCTGGTTCCGTAAATCTGACCTTCAAGCTCAGCCAAGGTCAAACTGGGACTTAGCCCGCCTGCCTAATGCGTTTTGGACACGCATGCACCTCGGGGCAACAGCAAACAATTGATAAAATAAAAAAGGACCTAGGGCCTTCATATTTTGATATAAGATGGCCTATATAGCCCCTTGAATAATGTCTTCCCAGCAATGCACTTGTGTTTAAAAGTGAGGCTGACTTTAAGAGGATTGGTGCGTCATTTTTTTTTTTTATTCCAATGCCTGTATTTGATCCGCATGCATATAACTTTGCACACATATCTGCCAAGCGTTGCCCCGATGTTTGCTAAGTTTGATCTCGGTGGCAAAATTTTGCTCCGCTCGTAAAACACATTCGCAGCGCTCCAGAGCCCTTGCATATGTAATTTATTGCAAAATCCGCAATTAACCCGCACACTTTGAACTTTGCCTACACATTACCCTGTCCCATAATGTGCCCCTTATTTTCGCCAAATATAATCTAGATGCCTTGCTTTTTCTTGCCAACAACACTGGGGAAACCAACTACGAACCACCGTATAACGCTGAAAATTACGAAAAAAAAAAAGAGGGTTCAGTAATTGTTTGCAACGCTTCTGATTCAGCCACAAACGCGAAAGTTTGGAATGAGAAGCTGCAATCGGTTGTAATCTATCAGCACTGGACCGAAATAATGACACGATCCTATTCCAACATAATTTTCCTTTTTTAATCTTGTAAGTGGTCCGAGCGGCACTCCACCAACGTTATTACCAAGATCTGCCTATTGTGAATGGAGGTTGATAAGGAAGGAATAGAATCGAGCAAAACGAACCACTACATTATACAGGCCCTGATTATTGTTCCAGAACGTCTGTACATTTGTAGGACAAAATGGAAATTATTGAATTTTGCCCTATAATTTGCGTACTTGAGTATGTCCTTTTACAGCTATGGCGGTTAAAGCCTTGCAACACCTCTCATGAAAGTTGTGGAATGTATCCGGTATTAAAGGGCATTCTCTCATTCATCGTCTCCAAACAAAAGGTTGCAAAAAAATGCACCTTGTATGAAGTTACCAGCAATCAAACGCTACTACCACTTAACATGCTCTCGCCGGCTTCACCTACTTGTACTGCGAACTGCACTCAAGCTGCACCGCCATGCTCAGGCAGAACGATGGCTGCCACACTTTAACAGGTACTTCCATCATCGCGAAAGTATTCGCCAGACAGCTGCCGGAGGCGTGATCGAGCTTTTGTTATCTATACGTGCATGATCTTGAGATCGTGTGCCACGTTATACTCCAGCAATGGTGCCACCTCCAAGCTGTGACGTATGAAGCGGCTACCTTGTAGAAGTGCTAGGAGTCGAAGCAGATGGAAGCATCGACTTTGGTCAGCAGTCGGGATAAGCAGGAGACGTTTAGAGTATTGCACTAAAAAAAGCAGGGAACCGATTGGTAGGGTCCCAGTTACTACAGACATGTAGGTAAATGAACAAAATATAGAGGTTTCAATGAGGAGAGGAAAGATCAAGAAAAGATAGGCAAAATGTGAAACCGCAATAGACATGTAGTACCTGATTAGCTCAAGCAGGCTAGGTGCATTTTTTGTCGCCAACCTGTTTTGAAGGAGATGCCAATAGACATAATTATGACGAGATTTCCATATTTGTGGAAGTGAAATACATCCAGTCAGGGTCCATAATGTTTAAAAGTGCATAGGAACACACAAGTCAACAGGTGGAGGTTTCAGGAAGTTGCAGGGAAAGGGCAGCGGTGGTCTTTTGAGCAAAACTGTAGGCTCCTTGTCATGATGACGCAAAACATGAGATTCCTGGAAAACGAAGCCAAAACTGGTTCGTAGTAAAGCTACTATAGTAAATACTTCACAGTATTTCAAGTCATGTCGGTATTTTTATTGCGATAGCCATTATATGGACACTCCAAGCGGATTTCTGCTGTCTTTGCCGTGAGGTTCCATATAAAGTCCAAAGTAATCAAATCGTCACCACGCGGCCCGTGTGCTGTATGTGCGAGTGAATTCACACGAGGGACGTGTGCTTTCACAGAGAGAGAGCGCACGGCGGGGAGCAAACACTTCTACCGTTGCACTAACGGCCGTGGGGGGATGGGAGGGAAGTGGGGGGGGGGGGGGGGGCGACGCTGAGCTCCGGCACCAAATGCGTATCTTCCACCGGCGCAAGGGGAACTGGCGACTCATCTCCCACGCGAAAGGAGGAAAGCAGGAAGGCAGCGCGGAAGGGAGGGGTTACAGCTTCTACTCTGCCAGCAACTGCGTACTTGTACTTTGCGCCGCTGTGGACTGTCGCGTGCACCGTATCTTGAAAGCGATTTCCACTCTTTGTATGCGCAGTGCTGTCGCCACTCACTTTCCGTTGAAGCGATAGACCGCACGAACCTTCGCTTGCTGCTGTGGTCGCGCTTGCTCACGCCAGCGTTTTGACAGTGGTTACTTGCGGTCATCGAATGTGATTATTCATGTTTGCTTGTGCGCGCTGACACCATGCTAGTTAATTCAGTTAGTAAGTAAATGTGTGCACGTTTATGCAGCCGATAAAGCTACTATCCCCACTCCGTATAGCTCTCTACTAATTTGCTATCACAATTGATGCTTCGCCTGAAAGGCGAAGCTGCGACATTTTTTCTTTGGTTTCGAGGCTCTGGACCTTCACTTATAGAAAAAAAAACGAAAACAATAAGTCGAGACTGTCAGGTAAATTATTACTTCTTTAGAGTACCTCGTAAAACTTCCATCCAGTGTCTGCTGCAGGTATGATTCTCCTGTTTAGTGTTTATCGTTCTTATGTTGTCCCCACCATGGTCCCCATCGAGGAATTGATCCCGGGTCCACAAGAGCTACTGAGCAGTCGTCATTATACATGCAGTCATCGTTGATGTCATCGTGATGTTGTCAATGTTATCATTGTTGTCATCCTTGGGTTCATTGGGTAAACCACTGCTGTTTTTGGTGGCATTCCTTAGTGAGTGGCCCTCCACAACTTTTTTCTCGTACCTTCTAAATGAACGAGGGAAGCATAGATACCGTATATACATGTGGAAATATAGGCATTAACCCATACAGGCTCGAGTATGCTATCCAAGCACAATTTTTGAGGATTAACAAGCCAGAGGTAAGAGCTAATATTTTTTTACAGCCATTTACATGCAGTGATTAGACGAAACTGCATTAAAATGCAAATCCAGAAAAGACCAAATGTAACTTGCATAAATTCAGCATTGTTTTATTCGCGAAAACAATGACACCAAGAAATGCTAAGGTATAACACCAATCATTGAATACGCTTTGCACATTCAATTACAGGTCTGCACGCCAGCACGCATAACGCATGAAAAACAATCATTACCATATACTCAGCCTGTTAGTAAAATAGAACCATTACTTACAAAAACTAAAGCAAGGCTTTACAATTATGAAGTGCTATATTTGCACGAACAAAGCAAGGTGTTTTTGTATGTGTGCACGTGCGAAATATGTGGAACACTTTATACATGAAACATAGTCATGGTCTGCTTATAATGCTTCTTTTTTTAAATTGTGGCGAGCTCAATCAGACAACAGGGTTCTGCAGGAAAGCCAACCACTCAGTTTTATTGTGACAAAGGAATGGGGTCCTGGCACCCAAGTATAATGGCCCCTTGAGGCAACGCTTGCAGCCACGCGTGCCTGTGCTGCCCCTCTTTGCTGTAGTGGATCGTGCGTTATGCTGCGTTGGAATGCTCCTACAGGGCCACAGTCGCATGCATTAGTTAACTTAATAATCGAGTATGGTTCGTCAAAAGCTTAACCTTGCGTTATACTTGTGGTCGCATTATGTTCGTGCAAATATAGCAATTAAACAGCGCAGTTTCAACAATAAACAGTTAGGGAAGCCATGCATTCTAGAAACACATTTCGTTAAAAAACAAAGACTACTAATCTTTCCTTTTTCAAGTTTCAGCAGTGTAAAAGTGTCATTCCTCATTTCTCTCCACTTACGCACATTCGTTCCACTAAACAAACAAGAGAAATAGACGAAGCACACTCCAGGCAAGTGGGCCGGCTTCACCAGGGTTCGTCTAGCATAAGATGACAAAGGGAGTGCAAAGGTTCATAAATCTGGCAGAAGAATCCCTACTGCTTGATATGTACACCTATGAGCCAGCCTACAACTAAAAGTCACACACACAACTTCCCCAGTTCCAAAAATAAATAGACTCTCCAGTCAGCTGCCCCTGCTATAGATCCTTGTTTGGGTTGAAGAGGATCAGATTCTTGGTGCTCCATGGAATTCCGGAGCACTTGTATACAATGGTCCACACATAAGGGATGAAGAACTCTTCAGGCTGAGACTCCTCCACATACCGGAACTTGAGATCGGGAAACTTCTGCAATTCAGTATGTCATTCGGTGTCATTAAGAGCATCACAACAGACCCTTTTGAAGACTAACAAGCTGGCTTTCTCGCAATGCACAATTGCCCCAAATATGGCAACCAGCATTGTTAAAATGGCAATTACTGCGCAGATTGTGGGTGCTATTCATTCTTGTGTGTGTAAAATACGATGAAATGGAACATATGAAATCAACAATGCACTAGCCGTACGGTAATGATCACTGTAACAATGTTCTGGCTGCTGTATTTTGAGCAATGGTGCAGCATGGGAACGCAAGCTTAGCAAATTTAATGAGAGTTCTATGATGAGCTATAAAAATAAGCAGTCTCTAGGTGCAAAAAGTGCATGACAGCAGATTTCTATATCACACACTATTCCCATATTGCAGAATGTGAAAGTTTATACTTTGTTTCGTACTTAGCAGGCAACGCCACAGAAACTATTAAAGTAGTGCATTCATAAAAAAATATCACTCTGTGCATTCCACAGTGCAGCTGTTCTTGATCTGCGGAACTTTCTGTGGAATAGCTATGCCATACATTACAACTGCAACTTATGAATGAAAAGTTATACCTAATCATGTACCATTATTTGTGCACCTCTGCGTACTGACTATGATTTGGTCATAGCGTTGTGGCTGCTGGTTGCAGAAACATATCACTCCGCTTCTTCTGTAGTGAATAGGTTCTAATCTGTAATGTCTTGAATATGATAATTACATAATTTAGAACATAAAAGCGTGAGACAATGTTACGTCGAATTACATGACGCATACCTATATATCATACCTATGTAAAGTAGAATCTGGGTAAAAAGAAACCTCTTAAATAGAATTACTGCTTAAACGAAGCAATAGCCTTACTGTTGATTGGTTTCGCGTTAACACAATGAAAAGAAAAAAAAAGAAGAAAAGTTATTTAAATGGAACCACATGTTTTGCAACTCCATTTAAACAGAACTAGGAATATTACTGAAAATGAAGCTGAGCAGCCAATCTCAGCAGCATCATGACAGGCATCACTGTTTGTGCCTTTTCTTCATGTTTTTCTTGCCAGTTTTTTTTTTTTTTTTTTTGTTATCCCTAAGGTGGGTTTTGTTGGTGCAATGTTCAGCCACCCCACCGTGGTTAGTGTGGCTCTGCCGTGGTTGTGGCCTGCTGTGGTTTCTTAATGATGGCAATGTCTGTAAGCTGTGAGATTGCTTCGCATTTCCGAAGGTGGCTCAGAAACGGCCGCCACAACGTGCTCGTGCTGGAGACGAAGACCAGTTATCGATGACATCGAGAGTGGCTGCTTCACTAAAACAGCTATCTTTTTTTCCTAAATGGCTCTTTTTTTGCTTTTGTATTTATGTTTTTTGCTGCTAGCTCTAGTCAGCGGCTGCAAGCAAGCAGAAACTTTGTAAAAGAAGCTTTGTAATCACATCTGCTTTACCTATTATCTGCTGTTGACCTCCCTTAAATGCTTAAAACAAGATAAAAATGAACGGTTGATTGAAGTGTAAAGGTGCCATGTGTTGTCATTGAAACTGCTGCTTTCCACCTAACGCCACAAGGCCTGTAATACGGTAACACCTACAGTAAACAGCAACAATTCGTGCCACAGGTAGACAATTATAAAAACATGTAAACAAAAAAGTGACACCTTGTGTTCCCTCCGAGTATGACACTGTACATAATAAACAGTAGAAACACAGGGCAGAAAGAGCTGCAGACGTAGGGGAGAAGAAAAGAATGTTACACTGTACCTTAAGCCTATCTGTGGGCCAATGTAGAGCTGCTTCTTTAATGGATTCCATCACTTCACTCACAGACACATGCTTGTCGGGTGATTCAAGGCGTGACGAGAAATATGAGAGAACCTGATGAGATGAAAAAGAATGTGGAGGAGCAGTTGACACTGAAATAATTTCATGCAGACACACAATAAAAGAAAATGCCCTCATAGCTATTTTGTTACTGTCACCTTTGTGTTATGTACTATTCCTGCTAGTACTAGATGTACTATTCCTGCTAGTACTAGCAATCAGCAGCTTAATAAAAAACGCTTGGAAGAGCAATTGTTTCATAAAAGACACCTACCTTTATTTTTCTGTAAACAGAAACAGCCATAGAGAGCAAATAGGATACACTGAACAATCCATTTGGAAGCAAACAAAAACCAAGCCAGCCCAAGTTCCTGATGTTTCGAAAATGTTACTTTCAAAATTAATAAAGCAGAACCTCGTTGATACGGTCCCATTCTTTACAATTTCGAGGTGGCAGCATTCCCGATCGAGAATGCAAGAAATGACCCAATACAGTTACGCTTCTTTTTTACTGGTTAATATGCTCCCAGAAAACACAATCTCTTGGCACCAACTTTTAGTATATCGCCAAACTGCGATCGTATGACATGTTTTCCAGCATCTAGATCCCATGTGAACAAGAAAAGGTGCGAGGCATGCTTGCCCTCAGTAGTCACCTGCCCATTCCTCGTCATAATGCTGCCACACACTCGGTTTCCTCTTCCGGTGCCAGCAAATCTCCTCGCGGGTCGTCACACGTTACCATTCACCACTATCGCCACCAACCCTATTGTGATAAGCATGTTCACCCATCTGCTTCGCAGCGTGTGTGGCGTAAGAAATGTACTGCATGCGTTTAATAGGTGATAACTCAAACGCGACGCCATTCCCTGCTGCAGGCAGCACAAAGTGAGCATCTGGTTTTACTCTGGTGACATCATGGCATCGTATCCCTGCACTGCCTACCAGCTCAATTTTGTTTCAGTTAGCCATCGCCATCTTGAAATGACAATGCGCGTCCCGAGCCCCTCAGGCCCGACTAGCATGTCAGCGTCTCATGCCGCAACGATTCTCGCCGAGTGGGCATGTCAAAACTTCCTGCTAAAATGCTCCACCCAAGCTGTTGACCCAGGAGGCAAAAACGACAATGCATGTCTCGATCTGCTTGGGCCCCACCAGACTGGCGCACGTTGGTGTCTCGTGCTGCAATGATTCGTGCAATGCTTTGCATTACACAGGTGTCAACTACAGTTGAGTCTGCTTAATTTTTTAGTGATTTCGGATCGTACGTTTTTCAGGTTAGTATGTTTTTTCATCGGTTTTCTTGTGTTTTTTTTTTCTTCAAAACGCATGGACGAGGTTCTATTGTATAGTGCACCTTGTATCAGAAACTACTTCACTTTGCCTATAAAGTTGAATGTTCATGTCAGACTGAAGAAGCACTCTCCAAATGCACTCTACAAATGTTAGCAGGAAATGCCAGACAACACTATTTACGTTTTAAAAAGTTATGAAGATCCAATGATGCACTTGTTGGAATCTATGTGAAGCAGTTAATTAAATGTTATAGAACTAAATGTGATGCATACAATTGCCTATTTTCACAAATTGCAACACGTAATCTCAAACAGTGTTTATGTTCACGCACTACACCGATCATAAGCTATGCGGAAATGCAAACGCCAGTTTGTACGGATGTACACCACGAGAATTTGATGCAGCAATGTCATGAGGGCAAGGGCGATGACCTATGCTTAGTGAGGGAAGAATGGTGTGGAGATGTGCACGTTAGAGAGAGGTACGGCACGTATGAAAATATATTTAATGCTTCTATATACCCAAACAGCTTTCTGGGTTCATTTCAGGTTCAGGTTCAGACTTCTGCATATTTTCCAGTTTGGTTCAAGTTCAGCTCAGGAGCAAATAACTGAACCAGTTTGAACCAGTTCACAAAGGTTTGGAATTAAAGAGAGTGAGAAGCTTTAGCAAACAAAGTTGTTCAGCCTCCCACGTGCATTTATTTGGACAAAATATCACTTATTTCTACTCTTACGTGACACGGACCGATGTGTTCGTGGGGTCTTTAAATATTGCGCATGAAATTGAATGCACTGTGACTGAAGGTGTGCAGGCATACTGTGATTTGTTTTCAAACGCCCACAGTGCCCACTGCACTGAAAATACATTTAATTGCACTTAGTTGCACCTGTCGGCTGCTCCTGTGTGCACCTCTTTCGTTGAGGTTGAGGGAACTGTGAGGGACTTAATATACCATTACGATATGGCAACAACACACGCCTGTTCATTAGGTTCTGCACAGCCTACAACTGTGTTGTAACAAATGCACCCATGCAAGCTCCGTTATTTCAAAGAGCTGAAACTTGGGAAGCTATCACGTTTCTTGCATAAGTGTTTCAATTGTAATGCCTGAATTGAACAGCCTGTAATGTGTTTATCACATTACAGGCTGTTGCACCATTTTGCACCCTTAGCAGAGAAAAAAATGTAACAGTAATTTTGCTAATTAACTTATTGACTAAAATATGCTAATGACATTTTAATTACTATAACTTTGGGGCACATGTTGTAAATGCAAAATTGAAAGCGAGGAGTGGTGAAGTCATGTCTGCCTAGCTGAAATAATAAGACTAGTACCACTTTCGAGATCATCATCATCCTCAGCCTATATTTATGTCCACTGCACGACAAAGGCCTCTCTCTGTGATCTCCAATTACCCCTGTCTTGCGCTAGCTTATTCCAACTTGCACCTGCATATTTCCTAACTTCATCACCCAACCTAGTTTTCTGCCGTCCTCGCCTGTGCTTCCCTTCTCTTGGTATCCATTCTATAACTCTAATGGTCCACCGGTTATCCATCCTACGCATTACATGGCCTGCCCAGCTCCATTTCTTCCTCCTTCATGACTCCTACTTTCGAGATATCCATGCTCAAAATGTGCTAAATATTTCTCGGCGTTCCAGTTCAGATTGCCCATAACTGTTGGATACATGCTTCTGGGAAACTTTACTGGAACCACAATGTAGTTAGTAGCACATTTTAAGGTCGAACATTTCGAAAAAGTGGTGCTAGTCTAAGAATATCTGCTAAGCAGACGCGACATCACTACTCCTCGGCTTCAATTTTGCAACTACATGAGCCCTAAAGTAACTTATTAAAAAGTTAGCAGCATATTTTAATTAATTAGAAAAATTATTGTTGAAATTTATCTCGCTGCTAATGTCTGCCTAGCCAGGTAGCCTGTAACTAAAAATGCCAGGGGCCTAGATATGAGTTGTTTTTTTGTATATAAAAAAAGTGTTCCACATAAAAAGAAACACCTGGTACATATCAACATTACATGTAAGCCAGATGCAAGCTCAAAAAACCGGCCTATATTAGTGTTGCATACTGACTGACAAAGTAGTGTCAGTGAACACACTTGTGTTCTGTATAATCAAACAACAAACCATGACATAAAGCCACGACAAGCAGATGTAGCGAATAAGAACTTTTGTTTTAATTTTATGTCAAATAACTCAGTATTGTTTGGAACCAGAAGCTGAGAATTAACCATGGTGCCTACGTATGAGATCTGTTAAAGTATTGTTCATTTTTGACATAGGAGCCTTTTTTTGAGTAGTGGATGCCACCGTTGTATTAGATAAAACCTGAATGTATGCATTTCTTCGTTGGAACAGACTGAGGTTCATGAGTGGAGTTAAGAGAAAGCTTGAGCTTGGGCCCAGCTCCGATGCAGCCTATTCAAATACTACATGTAAAACACAGAAACGCTTTTTTTAGATAACCCCTGGACCTATTTTAATGGAATTTGTTGTATTTGAGACAGAAAGTTAAATTCTAGAGACTGCTTGAAGCGTAATTTCGATTTAGGGCCTGAGTTTTTTAAAAAGGATTTTCAATAATTCGGAAGTTCGAAAAATATGGAAGCACGAAGTTTACAAATTAATAGCTCTGCATCAAATACAGATATCACGGTTCTGTAAACGGCATCCATTACATCATTCAAGGCGGACAAACTCTATATGTCAATTTATATCTTACGTGAGTCCGTTACATTGTGTACAAGGGTTCTGCAAAAGCTGTATTTTGATATTACTAAATTTTTTTGAGATTCATCTGCAACATATCAATTTTGTCCGCTTTAGATGTACTCTTAGATGCAATCCACAGAATTGTGAATACCATTTTTCATTGCGGAGTGAGAGTTGTAAACTTGATAATTTCGTTTATTGAAAATGATTTCTGCCAATTTTTAATAAAAAATTGATGACCTAAATTAAAAATTCGAAACCAAGTCACTAGATTTTAAGTTTTTCTTTTAAATGCGACAAACCTCGTCAAATTTGGTGCAGTTGTTGCCGAGAAAAACGAATTCTCCTTTTACATGTATTTAGATAGGAGCACACGAGCTAAAGCTTTCTCTTAAGCCAGAACTCGTGAACACATGAACACCAGCAATGAAATAATACTCATACAGACAGTACTGCCAATACAGTACTCTTATGTGCATGGCTCAGTTCTGAGACAGTGCAGGTGGCATCTTGTGGATATTGTTTAAAGCATAACAAAATAAGCTGCTCACCGTGTCCAAATTTTGCACCACGTCCTGAAACGTAGGGTGCAGACGGAACGGCTCGAAGATGTGCCGTTTGTACAGTAGGGAGTAGAGCAGATTTGGGTTGCTCTGCAGCTGGTTAGACAGGCAAGAATTGATGATCTCCAGTATCATACGGAGTACCTCTTCCAGGATGGACAGGTCCTGAAGCTGCAGCACACATGCGAAACCATCACTGGATATTCCTTTCAGCGGCCTAAGGGGGCTCTAACGGTACCCTGCTATGCACCTAAGAAAGCTTGTTGGGCAGTACGAATAGCACCAACATGATGTGGCAATTTTGTTAATTTCTTACAACAGATGTGACGTCGGTCTGTCGCATTAAGATCATGGTTAAACAAGTAATGTGTGATTTATATTCACACAACTCTGCGAGTGCCGCCAAAAAACTACGACATTATGTTTTACAGCCAGCCACTTCAATTATTAATAGTCTAATCATCATGACAGCCACATGGAAGGTGTTGTCACTCTGGAAACGTCATCAACCAAGCCAAGCACAGAGCACGCCAAGTTCAACCTCCCAGAAGCTATTATAGCCAGAGAAACCATGGCATCAACAAGGTGAGCAGGCTTAGCAACCATGGCGTGCCAGCTTCCGCTATGTAACATCAATGCCTCGATAATATTGGATGCCAAAGTTCTATGCCCTGAGAGAATGTAATGTGGCATCCAGAGCAGCGAAAATTCTAGTCGAGGGTACCTAATTTTGCTTGTATTTTAAAACCTCTAAGGCCGATAAATTGGGTTGTTTGTGTTATCACAATTTCTTTTGCTCTTACTTCTCTGACATGCTGATGATAGATCTGGAGCTAAAATGGTAGCCTTCAAACATTTCTGCAGGGCCCATTTATACTATGGTCGATTCTCCTAGCAAGCAGTTCAAGGGCACAGTCTCAACAGGGCCTCACTTACAATTTTTTTTAAGGTGAAGTAAAAGCACAGAACCTACACTCTGCCAGCAATGACCCCTCAGGTACCCTGGAAACTCCGCATCGGCAAGCCATTGATAAATGTGCAACGAAGTCCTACATTACAACATGGTTTTCTTCTTTTATGGCAGTACTAGCTGTAGTAGGTTAGTCCACCCACTCGAAATGATGTGCAAGGTTGTTGTCAGTACTGCCAAAAGCTTGAAGGATATCCTTTCCATGCATTGATCTTGTAACAGGTACGTACAAGTGTTCCCACAGATTAATCACATGGTTCATTCACCACAGGTATACTATGAAACACTCAACCATATACTGTATAAAATGTCTGATAAGGTGCTGCAGGCATTTTAATTACATAGCAGGTTTTTAAAGGGCTTTGGGATTGTACAGCGAGCAGCTTTTAAGGGTTCATTACATGGTCTCCGGTTTCTCAGGGCATGCTTGACTAATACGAGTGTCGCACGGTGCACTTTTGATCACAATTGAGCTTATCGTGATTGAATTTCACTATTGTGATAGGCTCCCTTGCACAAGCTTAGGGAGGGAGCCAACTGCGGTTGAGAGATTCAATCCTGATCGAGCTTGATCGCAATCGAAAGCGCACATGGGACACTGGTAGAAAACTGTCATACTAGGTATCAGCCGGGCAAACTGCCTAAGGGAGTGTACAAGATGCAATCCTTGGCAAAGTTTTTTGTGACTCAAGCTGCTTGCCTCTTTTAAAGATCTGATTACTCCATCTGTCTTTCCATTGCTAGTATCGATGCTTCATGGATAATGCATGTACCAAAAAAATATTGCTTTGAGCAAGTTGCAAACTTTGAAGATGCTTGTAGATTAATTTTTGATTGCTAGTAGCATGCGTTAAACTGCTGCTCAAGTAAAAGGGGTTGAGGGTGAGAACCAATATCCTCTACAGCCGCTTTTTCTTTCACCCCTGATGCTTTGCAAACCAAACGACATAAACTTGGATCTTTTTTCGAACACAGTTCACTGCTAAACTTTATGCAGGTTACTATCCTAATATGATTAGAATAAAAATCATTTTTGTAATAGGAAAAACTATGGGAGAACCAAGTGTCATCGAGCGTGATGCTAAAAAGTTTGGGGACTGATAGCTACATATACTTTTGTTACTGGGTGTGTATAAAATTCTTTTTTTGCAAGTTTACTTTTTTTATGCTTTTTCTATTTTTCACTCTACAACAATGAAATATGACTGTCGAAATGCTGCTGCTGTTGCTATTCACTTGCTCATTACTCTAGATTTCTAATGCTACTTATTTTTGTTCAAAAAGAAGTAGGCACTTTTGTATTCTGTTTTAATTACTGCTAGACCCCACCCTCACCCTTTTTTTAATACCCTAGTTAGGCACTCAAAGGTGAAATAAATGATAATGATGATGATTGGGAAAAAGTCAACAAGTACAAAGAGGCACTTACAAGGTCTGTTGAAAAGTCGTCATCGCTTGGCTTCAAGTCTGGGTTGTTTTGAATTTGGTCCATTACTTTTGATAACCTTTTAGCCAGTGTTTCAAACAGGCTGAAGAAAGTAAAGAAATTGGTGATAAAAGAACGTGCAAGTGCATGGCAACCATTAAAAACAAATGCGGTAAAGGCCAAAGCAAAGCATTTTCAAGAGAAATTACGCACCTGACAAACCTCTGGCAAACATACGGATGCAAATTCTTGAAATGACTGGACATATTCGCCAAGGCAGCAAGGCAATTAGTATGCAAGTATTTGTCCTGAAGACAAAGAAAGCAAAAAAAAAAAAAAAATCCTGAATGAATTTTCAGAACAGGAATTTTTGGTTCCACATATGCATGCTGCTTATACAGTCAACAAACTTGCTTCAAATGGGCCTGCTAATCTTCATTCTTTTTTTCAAACAAAATCTTTGGACACTTTAATGGAAAATTTATAACAAGCTTATGAAACAAAGCATTACAAAACACTAGTGTCACCAGCAAACTCAGACTGTGAAGAAACTGCTTACCCTCATACGTGTCATGTTGAAGTGTATGGTTCGTATGACAACCAGAATCAGCAGTCCTCCAAGTGAAATCTCAGACAATGACCTCTCTGTGTACCAAGAGATGTTCTTTAGGGCCTGCAACACAAGGATTGCTGCATCTAATTCACTACTTCAGGCTGGAAAAAAAGTTATGTAAACTCTAAGAAGCATTTCACGTACATGCGTTTTGAAGGACAATAGCGAGAAATTTCACTTGGGCTAAACTGGTTATAAATACTGTTGAAGCAACCTTGGCAGAACCGAAGGGCTGGTAATAACCTATTTTTTTTATTATTAACAGCCTCTAAATAGCACCTAAGTGGATGATGCATGAACCTTGTTAACGGATATGTTGAAGATCCCAGAACATATGGCCTCCAAGATCTTCAGTGCGTCGTGGGTGCACCTGATCTCAGAAGTCATCCAAGGAGCTGCGCTAGTTCTCAGTGTTCTAGGTCATGTGTCATTTCTAGTGAGCAGTAATGGCGGTGTATTTTTCTGTTTCGGCACTTTGGTTTGGGTATCAAAAACGTTTATGCGAGCTTTTCGTGACACATTCACTTGTATTTAAAATGTAAAACTTTGCATGGAGGCTGCTTTACATCTACGCTATCTAAAACTATCATTTTATGCGGTACAAAATTTGTTACAGTTGACCTTCAACAAGCAGCCTTACTAACATAATGAAATGTATATGTACATGGCAACGGCCATCGACACATTTCTGTGCAATGCAGAAAAAAAAAAGTTATTTGCCCACTACATGAGAATGCAATAGATATGACAGACTAACTATTGTTACATCCAGAAGTTAGCCTTGGGTTATGCGTGACTATGAGTTGCAACCAACTATGAGTGCAGTTCCAACTGCCTCGCTCATTCGCATGCACATGGGCATCAAAATTGGAGGGGCTCAACATCCCAGCAGCACCCCTCCCCCCACAACCGCTCAGTATCATTATGAGATCACATGAGTTCCACAGCTGCCAAGCATCCTGAATAGAGTTACTCAGTTTTTCTGAATATTTCATCATAAATGAAGGAATACAAACTTGCACTCAATATTCTGTGCCCTTCCCCTGCACAAGTGACACTCTTCTATTCACCTGCCTCTCCCCTTGTGAGATTATGCATGAGAAGATACAATGAAGAAAATCTGCACCTCCTTCACGAGGCTTGGGGAGAGGGGGGTGAGATGGAATTGCCTCTTTGTACTACCCACGTGCATGCCTATGTCCTGTCATCTCTCAGTATCGTGCCCACAAGGTACGTTATAAAGATGCCATGAAATTCTTACAATGTCGTGCACAGCTTCATTGAAAAGATCATCCTCGCTAAGTATCAACAGCACAATAAGGGACATGTAGATGTGGTGAGATGTCCTCTCGGGTGCCTCATACAGAATCTTCAGAATAGGTATCATCTGAAATGCAAGAGGGCGCATATTAGTCATGAGCTTCCAGAAGTATTCTATGCATTCCATGCACAGTAAATGAAACTACAACCTGAAAGACTGAACAACTGGAAATGTACAGAGTGCGACAAAAATCTTCGGTGAAAAAGTTTGTCAGGGAAAAGGTGCAACTGAATAGTGGACAGCCAAAACATACTCTATTGCCATGACCGCTTTTAAAACCACTACATGCTCAAGGAGGCTGAAAACATCCATCTGTGACCCAGACGAGACTTATCAGCACTGTGACCATGGCACACTTAATAATGGCAGAAAGATGCACAAGCCTAAATCTTAAGTGGTCTTATAGGGGAATATCAAGTAAAGGTACAATAGTAGAAAGGCACTTAGGTCACAGTGTAGTCCACAACAAAAGAAATTTAAAATTACAATTTTCAAGGGCTTTCAGCAAAAAGGTCACCTGTGAAACATTGGAACCTGCAACGTTGCACAATGATGTCATCTGTGCCATGAAGTAAAGTCTCTCGCAGTCAAGAATAATTCACTGCGTGCCCTTAAATTAAAGGCCCATTATTCAAGATTACGGGTGCCGTAAACAGAAGAGGCTGTTGCAAAAGAAGTTCCAGGTTTACATGATGAAGTTTTTACACTCTGGTCATGGCACCGCTGAAGTAAACTGACAAAGTCTCAAATGTCCATATGAAAATGTGTGTGTACTCTTTAAAACAAACTCTGATGAACTATTTACTGTAATAAGTTGAACAGTTTCGTGATTTCTGTTTAGTTGCTTATGAATTCCCATGTATATCTGTTTAGCTAAACTTCTCATAAGGTGACCAGATTTTGATGGCTCCTTTACGTTCTCCTTAAGGAATAGCCTACTTTGTCGATCTTCTACACGTGGCATATCTATATAAACCTCAATTCAGCATTTACCTCCAATAATTATGCATATCAGGACATAGTATTGTGAGCAACATCTTTTAAATTATGGTGGATATCTAATGAGGACTTGCAGGGTATGACAATCTGTGTAAAATGGTGAGTTCTGAAGTGAGCACCAACTGTTAGTCTTGATGCTACAGTTATTTGTATTGCAAAAAAAAAAAAGCCCCCGATGACTTGTGCAACCAAGCAGAACCCCAACCCAAATTTTAGGCAATGGCCATGGGGTCTGGCAACTCCATTGTAGCATTTTGGCAAAGAGGTGTGTTGCTGGTTCCAGTGAAACTTTTTTGTAGCCTTCATCCACATTTGTCACCACCTCCAAGGGCTGCACTGAGCCACAGCTGTTGTAATGGTGTCATGGAACTAATTTTTGCATACAATTAACACTCTCAAATTAATACTTGTGAACTAAAAAATTTTAATTGAATTCCAGGGTTTTATATGCCGAAACTACGATCTGATTATGAGGCATGCCATAGTGGGGGACTCCGGATTAATTCTGATCAGCTGAGGTTCTTTAATGTTCGCCTAAATCTAAGTACGTGAACATTCTTGCATTTTGCCTTCATCGGAATGCGGTTGGCCCCACCTAAGATCAAGCCCACTTGAGAACCTAAAATGTTGACTTGTTTTCTTGCATTAACAATTTTGAAATTCAACTGACTGTTTGAACATTATTTCAAAGACTCTGACAGCACTTGGAGAGTTTCCCATGGCACTCCAAATACACCTACAACCTAGAATTTTCTTCGCTTTGTTTCTACCGACCCAAATTATTCCTACAAAGCTTAATATCGAAAAAAAAAATGCATAGTGTTTTTCAGTTGTCAGAAATGGTCACAGAAGAAAAAATTACAGGCAGTAAATACGCTGGTTCTGTTGCGATATGCCAAGTAATTCACAAATGATGAACATATAGCACCCAGCAAGCATAGAGAAGAACTCCAGTTAGCATAAATTTGACAATTTTCTGCAGCCAGTACCCACCAAACCACATGAAACTCCAGCATGTTCCTCTTAAGACACATTTTCTTTCTACTAAGTTTTGTCTCTATACGCCAGATAGTACTGAAATGAGATACTGAAATGAGATACTCCAGAGAGCTCTAAAAGTGCAAATAATGAAACTTTCATGATTTACCACAATGCACCTGATTATACAATGCTCTACCAACTCGGCTCGCACATCACCATTAGCATGAACAACATCCCCTTCAAGATTTATTATGCTAACACCAATGAATTTCTCACCAAATTTTGTTGACATTTGGAAAGAATGTTTTGGAGCCCAAATTCACTTTCACATTTAGTTACAATTGCAGCTCTGCTATCAAACATGAGTCAAATTGAACAACAACAAATGAAGTACAGTATGTGGTGCTTTAAGAATGAATGTGAATTTGAGTGACCAAATGTGACACAAAAGCATGACGCAAGTTGGGAATGCCTAATGTGCAATTCCCTAAGCAACACTATCTGACTACTTACTAGCATTTCAATGTTTGACCGGGAAAGAACATAGGTCTTGAAGTTTCCATTTCGATGAAGTAGGAGATAAAGAAGAAGTGTCGTCTGGTCGTTGTTCATGGTAGTGCACAGCGTGTCATAGAGTTTTCCGTAATCTAGCTTGAACGAAGGAATGGCTTCAACACTCCCTCCAGCTTCTGCAGGTAAAGCATATTAGGTTTCAGTTTTCAGTGATCTTGTAAAATAGCAATAAATGTGAACCTTTCACTGATGTGCACACCATGTTGCACGAAATTGTAACAGGAATGTGAGGTGACAGCAAAAGGTAAGCGGTGTTGAGAAGGCTAACCACTTGTGTTCTTAAATGTTTTTAAACTTTAGCCACCACCTAGACTTCTGAGAGTCAATGTCAGCATTGCCCTTTGACAAAAGTGACCACTGTTTCAATAATGTTTCTCTGCAATATAGGCTATAATTAATGACAAATAGTTTGGAGATTGAACTTTCCAGCCGCAATTGCAGCATCCCCATAGGCTGTTGCTGTGGTGTAGCTCCCTTGTAATGATCATCATCATATCATCACGTCAATGGCAGAATATAACTTGAAGTCTTCATTACTGAAAAATTGGTACTTTAACCAATATGTGCAACCAGGATATCAACAAAGGTTGACTGCTTGCTAAAAGCAGAACTACCTCACAAGGCATTAGTCGCAGTGCAAGCTAAGGTGCATAAGACAACAATAAAGCAGCACTGAGGTAAAAAAAAAAATTTGTGATTCCAGCAGCAAAAAGAGAAAGGCCCTATAGCGAAGAGAAGCAAGTAGTAGCAACCGCTTGCTGCAGATATTTTCTACAAATGGATATTGAATGAAATGTTGCAAGTCTTACTGTATGTTATAATGCACTAGCCATCACTGTCACTGCTCTGCACAAGCTATCACTGTTCTGCTTTGGGTGAAACTGTAATGTCTTTGTTATCGTGCAATATCAGCACCTACAAAAACGTGCTGGAGTGGAGGAGTCTTACTAATGCAACTCCTCATTCCAGGAATTGCCAAGAAGAATCACTGCAATGCAAGGATATTGCATCAAGGGTTAGTGCCACCTTTGAACCCAGAAGTAGAGGTGATGGTAGGATTGTTCAAAAATGTGTGCCCATGAGTCCCTCTCGACACTAATGCATTAACGCACTTTATGCATCTGCATTCAGCTTGACTGCAGTAAGCAATTGCTGCTGCAGTTCATCAGTCTGGTGTTCAGTATACCTGATCACAAAACTGCACTCCTTTTCAAGGAGCAGCCCTCTAAGGTGTCATAGAAAGCTTACTTGTTTTATCCCCCGACACCTAGTACCTCATAACCATCATCTGTGCACTCCTCCTGCAACTATCAAGTGCATAGCATGTGAACTCTGCCTCTATCTATGCCTGCCTCCTGTCTCACAAGCTGCGCTGTTTGGCGCATACACTCATCTAACAAGGGAAACATGTGGTGACAAATCAGCAACTGCTGCGCAGTACAAGGGCTTTACCATAGTAATCTAATGTAGGTAGCAGTATCTGCACCTTGAGAGTTGACGAAGGAGAAGAGGGCCTTCTTGTATGGTATGCAAATGGCCTTGTCGCTCGTGCAGTGGTTGACCAGGACTAGGAGCAGCAGCAGGCTCTGCTGGGCAAGCACTGTCTCCCGGAGCCGCGCTGCCTCCTTGTCCTCTTCCTTGCTCCCATAGCCCAGGGTGAGCACATTCCAGAGGCCCGCTGCAGAAAGGCATCAACTTTGACCCTTTGTGTATGGCAGATGAGCTGAGCTCGTCGAGCGTGTACTTGCAAGAAAGTCGAATGGCAAGCCCAAGTCATTCAGCGCTGTTCTATTTTTCATGCAGCCTTCAAGACAATTTGAGCTTGGCTGTTGCTCTGCGTTTGTTTTAAACCAAACCAGGTGGCACAAGGAGGCTGTTGAAAAGCGAAGCTGTGGACATTTTTCTTTTTTTTTGTCACCAGCCATTTATTTCAATATGGCATCATCCACATTATGAATGACCGCTTCGAGTTATGTTGAAAAGTAAAGAAAGTGTGGTGATTCGTAAAGCTTAGCGTCTTCTAGTGAGAGCAACCTTATGATACAGCGTGTTGTGTTGAAATTGGTAAATAAATAAAAGCCAAATGCACAGTGAAACCCATTTGTGCGCAGTGAAGCCCATCTTCATCACAATGTAAAATGAAAAATTTTGTTTTGCAATAAACTTAATCCTGACACAATCTTCTTGCTTGGTCTTGCTTTATATGACCAACAGAATTGTTTGCATGCACAAAAACTCCTGTCTTTATTGCAAGTTCTTTTTTTTTTCCTTTTCTAATCATCCTTAAAGGGTTAAATAGCCATTACCAGCAACATTAAAGATGGAATGAGTATTCAGCACCGTGAAGTTGTTTTTAGACTATGCCTAACGTTCAAAGAGTAATAACAATATTATGGGTGCCCTCTTACTTTCTTTCTTATGCTTTAACCTATTAAATCTGTAGTTACATCGACATGCTCATGAAATACAAAAAAAATGAAGTGGCACAAACAGCAAATGAGATAGAGCAATCACATCAGCACATTCGTTGTATTAGACAGTTTAACAAACATGCTCAACTTCAGTTGATGAGTACATTGGGACAATATGTGCAGCACTTAAAATAGTGAGGAAATCAGCCAACACCCTACAAAGACATGTGGCACATCTGTAAGCTTTTGTAGTGTAACAGCAATTTTGGAAATAAACATGAAGCAGAATAAACATTGTGCAAGTGGAAAGTACCTCACAATGTAAGCTGTGGCTTAGTGGCATGATAGTGCAAGAAAAAAAAATGTTTTTTTTCTACCAGATTTGAAGGCTTAGATTGCTACCAGATTGAAGGCTTTCAAAACTTATTTAAGGTTCCCTGTGGCAGATAGGACAATTCTATTTAATGAACTGGTCTACTCGAAGAGGCGGACATTAGTTGTCCAAGAAATTGAAATGCATAATCAAGTAATTACCAAAAATTCACAAATTAAGTTTTTAACTAATTACCTGATGGCCCATATTGCAATTTACAAATTGTAGCTGTGGACTGCGCAAGGCGAATCCGCTTGGAATGAATTCTCGGGATGACACCAGTTTCGAGATATTAATTCCCGAACTTTGCAGAGAAATGCATTGACGTTCCAGTTAATTTTGTGTGTCAATGCATAAAGCGACATTTTGTTAAGAAACTAACTGGAACGCCAATGCATTTCTCCGCAAAGTTCGGGAATTAATATCTCGAAACTGGTCTCATCCCTAGAATTCGTTCCAAGTGGATCCACCTTGCAAAGTCCATGGGTACAATTTGTAAATTGCAATATGGGCCCATCAGGTAATTAGTTAAAAACTTAATTAGCAAATTTTTGGTAATTATTTGATTATGCGTTTCAATTTCTTGGACAACTAATGTCCGCCTCTTCGAGTAGACCAACTCATGAACTCGAATTGTGCTATCTGCCAGAGGCAACCTTTAAGAATTTTTGAAAATGTTTGCTGAAACACCCTGTATATACCTCAACTGCAATCTTGCCTTACTATCCTGACTGCCTTACAATTATATAAATATGGCATATAGACACTCCAGGCTGCATCAAGCATAAGGCTGCACACACTAGCCTTAATTCACGCTGTGAACACCAGTGCAATATTTCACCTCCCAGTGACTAACCCCCATCTTTCTTCTGGAAACCAAAAGGTGATTTCAACTCACCACCTGAATCCTACCTGCTTAAAAGAGAGCTTCAAATGCATTTCACTTAGGCTAAATTGGCTATAAATGCATAGCATATACTAGCAAAGTTATGTTTGCAAAGCTGCAGGGCCGGCAACTGTGTCTAATTAGCAGCCCTTAAAGAGCACCTAAGCAGATGATACGGGCACCTGGCGGTGAGCAGTAGTGATGCTGACATGGCAAACGTCCAAGAACTGTACACGACCGCTGATCTCTCTACGATGCGTCTAGGCCTACAGGCACACCATTCGCTCAACATTTGCTGGTTGATGGGTGTCTCTTTTGGCTTGCCTTCTCATTGTTGCGCATGTCATTTGAGCTGTTGCAAGAATGCCGACACGCTTTCGTCGGGTACTCTAACACATACTAGAACACAAGTGATGGCTGTCCAGTACACATCGTTGCGCAGAGGAAGGCAGAACACATCTTTCCTGTTTCAGCTTTAAGGGCGCAAGCGTGCACCGCGCTGCAGCAGGCAAGTGCAATGCAGACTAGCCAATGTGCACAAGCATGTAAGCTGCAGTTGATGAAGCCACACAGGCTACATTTTGCGAGCTCAGTCACTGTCAAATGATGCAAGAATACAATGACCTCAGAGCGAAACGAGTGAAACATTGCGTGCATTTTTACGCCCCGCCTAGGCTACTTCCCATTCTTTACTACAGATGGTGGTATAGTTGTCCGCTCTGTCTAAGGTAGCGAAGGTCCCTTATAGCTTGGTCACCTCAATGCAGTGCTCACTGGACGTAGACAGTGAGATACCGAAAACCAGCTTGACTCAGTGAAGAATGCTTCGCATTAAAAGAACATTGTGGGCATGCAACGGTGTGAGCACAGCGTGCAAAGCAGCTAGCAATGTACTAACTCTATGGCTAGCAGAATTGCAGGACCTGTTCGCTGACACAGGAACAGCACAAGCAAGGGTGGCAGACGACACGGGCGCTGGTTCTCTATGGTCTAAGTCACACGTCACTTCCGGCAAGTGGTAATGGCAGCATTTTTCTTCTTCAGTTTCGGTATGAAAAACATCGATTTTTGCAAGTATTTTGTGATGCATTCACTCATATTTCAAGCGTAAAACTTTGCACAAAGCGCTACCGTATGGCTAAGTTATCTGAAACTGGGCTTTCTACGTGGCTGCGAATTTCGTTGCAGTAGGCCTTTAAGTACTATCTTCTAGACATAACTGCTCTCTAGCTCAGCTTCTAATGCATCATCAACATTTAGATAAGCACCGGTTGTGCCTTGTTGCAATACCATGTCAAGGTGCTAAGTGCCGATTTACTGGTGACAGCAAAACATAGGCAGAGGCTTTCAACGCTCCTGCAAAAATCCACACTGTCAAAGAATGTGCCCTCAAGCACAATCAAGTGTTTGATCCACTCACAGGCTAATCCAATGATGATGCTTCCACCTCCCTCTGAGCGGTAGTAGCTCTCTGGGCACTTGTCCTGCCTCACAAAGTTTTGCAGGAGACTTTTTGTGAACAGCAGAGCATGGATTGAGCTGCAAAAGAGCACGCAAACTCTCAGACTTTGCAGACTTCAGATGAGTAACAGTGCAGGTGAACTTCTTGCCAATGTAAAATATCCGGCTGCAGTAGTAACACATGTATGTAGAGCAAATGGAATGTACACCTATGGTTCACATGTAAAGAAAGCTGTCTGTACAAATTCCAAGTGAAGCCTTAGGTGGCTGGGGGTGAAGCCCACTTCCAGTTACCTGCCTGGGGTTTTCTCCCTATTGCTGAAAAAATTTCCACAAATTGTTCTTTCTTTTTGTTGATCATGCTTACCTCTCGATGTGTTTTGCACATTTAGATAGAAAATATACATTTTTTCTGGGTATTTATACGTGCCGTCATTAAAGGGTTAACAAAGGTAGTCGTATCCGAGCTTGGCTTTTGCAATGGCTTGATTATAAGGCTCAGCGCTATCACTTGCACTAGGATTACCTTGTTGCTATGGTAACTTTATGTGCAGCTTGAAGCCCAGGTGATAAACCTGCTTCTGCTTTTAACGGTGCTGCAAAGGTTTATCACTGGTGGCCTTTCAATCTTTTTCTTACAGGCTGGCTTCAAACAATGTATATTATATGGTATGTCGTATGGTAATGCGTCATTGTAAGTCACTCTAGTGCAGTCCCATTTCCACAACATGGATGCCTACATTTGTTTCTGTTAAAATCACTTTTCAGTCTCACTGACTTGGACAGATACATTGGTACCTCTTTTAGTTTACTTTCACAACATAACACTGCTTACAATATCAAACATAGAACCCAGCTTTCCAGTAACAATGATGTTAGGTTAACAGAAATGTGCTTGCAGCAGAGTTCTTCATGCTACTGATACTGCTTTACATATGTTATAATGATGGAGAACCATTTAAACTACCTTCACGTAGTCAAACAAAGCAACTTTGGAGGTTCTGTAAGATACTAGCTGGTTTTGTAGTGAAATGTGGATGCCACCAGTTAAAACAACTCATAACAGCTGCCGATATAAAATGTATGCAGCCAGAAACTACTCACCACTTTCCTTGAAGCACGGACTTGTAGATGGGAGAGCTCATGGATGTGTTTGACGAGAACATCTGCACGGACAGCAGCACAAGCAGGGTGTTGATGGCCTCCACGTGAAGAGCATAAGTGAAATCCCTGGTGAGAGACGCAACATATTTCTGTATGTGTTCCTTTCATTTGAACACAAAATGGTGCAGAAACCATCAAAATATTGTAAGAACGAACACACAATGATGGTTTTTGCCCCATCTAAAACTCTGGTTGGTATTTACTTTATACTTTACCCCGTCACAACATTTCTCTATTTCTTTTATCAACCTGCACATTGTTTCAACCTTACTGCTTTTCACTCAAGACAGGAGTAATCACAACCACCCTAGCATGTTGCTGGCTCAACAGCAATAATGCAGCCTCTTGTGCACATGAATGCCAAAATAGTGTGAAATATGTGGGGGGAAAAAATTACATAGCTTGCACTGGAGGCGCATGCTAAAGAGACAGCGGAGCTGATGGGCACCTAGCTAGTCCTGGCTTTTGGGCTAGGCTAAGCACTACCAAGTCATCCCCAGCATTTTCTGGAATTTATTGATTATTGATCGATTAGCTAATGATTAGCTATCGATTGGCTATCGATGACTGACTAAGCTTAAGTAGTCCCAATCGCTTAGCTAGACTTAGCCAGGCTTAGCTTCGATAGTTCACAGGGGTATGTGCCATTGCGCTAGGACCCTTTCTGCACTGCCGCCAGGGTCGGCCCATATTTTCTGTTGACAACAGACAGGCAATATTACGCTTGGTATAAACAGCTCTGCTGTTAAAAAACAGAAAAGCAGTAATCAGGAGCAGCGTGATCATACGGATATTAAAAGGTTGCTCTCTGTTTCAGTAAACATATAAACTGTTTTGTAGAGTTCTGCAATGAGTTCAGGGAACCATTAAGTCGTCATGCTCACATATGCTGACCATCTCAAATCTCCTTTGCTCTTATCATTGTCCTATTATTTTTATTTAGTGGCGTTCATTAAGTCTCTCTAACTATTTATTTTTCAGTGATATTTAGTTTCCTCATGAAAACAAGCTTCTGTGTATCAAGGAGTTAAACTGCCCAGCAAAATTTTCTAAATGTCAATTAAAGATAAATTGTTTTAATTTGATCTTGATGGGACTGACAAAATTGATCAGGTACCTGGCAGGCCAAATTAAAAGAGGCATAAAAACTTCCGGTTCACCTCTACTTCATTTGGCACTATTTGTCCGGCTCTATAACTACACAGAATCAAATGTGTACCCAATTTTTATGGGCTCACAGTACACAACAATGTGCGCCCAAATCTAACGTGCACAAGATTTTATAACACAAAAAAATGTGGAAGGTCTGCAAGTCTGATGATCTCAAATAAGATTTTTAAACCTGTAGAGTTTATCTTCACAAATGGAAGTTTATTTAAGCCTAATGTCCATTGTGGTCAGTTTCAAACTGCTTTTTAAAGCTGTATACGAACTACAACATGTTGTCCTCAGTGTTGTCCACTGAGTTTGAGTTCTCCATTTCATTAACGACTCTACAACCATTGTGAACCATCACGGCATACGCCTAGACTAACCAGTTTACCAGTTCACCCTGCAACACATGCAAGTCATCAGATTGCCAAAAACACAGGATGCTACCTTGTCGGTAAAATAATTTTTGAAAGAGGTTCTGTAATTAAAGCCTGAAAGTGGCATGTCATCACCGCTTTCTCATATGAAAACTTGTTCAGGCACCATCTTGTGATGACTATGGTGATTACGCTGGCTCCGACTTGCGGCAATGGCTGTAGCTAATGTGGCCATGGCTAATGCCGCAAATGCAATTTAACGCGATAACATTAAGGGTCCCATGTCGCAGAAAATCTGGCATCGGCGCCAGAGTTCCCACGGCTGAGAAAATAATCCCCAACCACTCAGGCCCTCCGAATATATTTAGGTTTATGTATATGCCACGCCTTCTTATATGACGTGCGGGTTATATCGCCACACCATTCTATCACTAGTGTTGCTCATACCTTGTCTTACATTACTGACAAAGCTATTTCTCAGAATTTTGAGAATGACAATCCACAAACAAATGTCATGAAACGAAACACCCACAGCGCATGCCTTTTATGTAAAATCTTCTCAGACTAAAATATTAAAAGTGCTAAACAAAAACGGAAACCTGAAAATGATGTAATTTTTTTGGCGCGGTTGTGCACTCTCTTTGGGATCGGCCCACGCAAGACGCCGCGTTTCTACCAGAAAGCTCTCCTTCGTTCCAGTAACCATTACGGTTGCATAAGCTGCAGTTGTCAGGAAGCGCGAGAAGCAGTCAGGGATCTTTGAATGCTATCGCATTCCTCTCTTAAAAGCGAAGCTTAAGTGTCTACCAAATTTTTGTTTCATATGCTTGGAATGCTAGTGAATCAGTATACTAGTGAGTCAGTAATGTGCAGACAATTTATGCACCAGTTGGAAAAAAGGCGTACATTAGGCTCGGGCAAACAAGTTAATAATTCACTGTGAGCTGCTTTTTTTGCTTCTAAATTTGCTGAAGCATGAGATGACATGTCTTTGACACATTCTTTGTCATCTAAATGCCACGAAGACAGACACTGGTGCTATTTAGGTCACATTTAGGGTCACCAGTGGGGTCAGGCGCTTGCGTGCTGATGAATCAATTTTGAATTATATGGCAAAGGCCCATTTCAGTATCTAAATAACAAAAGCTTGGGCCCACAGAAATGTATGGGCACCGACTGGAACCTTCGGTCAGGATTGACCTAAGCGAAAAATTGAATTAACTGGAGTCAAATTAACGAAAAACTATTATAGTTTGTTGCATCAAACGTGCAGTTTATGCTACAGGAAGATAAATGCACAGTGTCACGGCATCTTTTTTCTGAGCAGTGTCAAAACATCTTGTCAGCTTGTACAGAGCTCATAAATTTAAACGTGAACAATTCCTTTACTGCATCGCATTTGGGTCCCAGTTTCACCTGCATTTCTAACAGTAGCTTAATTCAAACTCTAAAATGTACACTTGAAACAACTCCATGCTTAGGAATTGGCTACCTAGTAATTGCACGCTGCAGTTCCATGTAATTACTCATAAAAGCCGTACGTTGCTGTTCGTGTTTCAATTTATCAACGCTGTAATTGCACATTATATGACCATAACAATCCAATTGATGGTAGTTACAAATCAATGTTGGACAACTTACAGCAGGCACAGAAAATTTCTGCTTCAGTGTGATGCTATTAGCACCGCATAACAGATTTATAAAAATAATATTAGCAATAGCCTGTGAGAACAATTATTTATGGCACAATGTCGAGGTGTGACTACAAGATGGATTGAAAACTTTTCAAAGCGGATGATTTGTTTCTAAGTGTACAGGATACAAAGCGCTGCACATACTCCTAGAAACCCAGGATGCTATTCTGGAGAGTCAAATTCTGCTATATTGTTAAATTCACCTATAATGGCATTTTGAACCAATCGGAGAAGAGCATAGCTGCCTTGTAAGTAAATCAGAGCTGGAAAGATGGTGGAACTTGACTGTCCAGATTATCACCTCTAGATATAATATGGGTAAGCACAAAACATTCCAACGTATATTTTTGGCTATCGCTCAGCAACAAGAAGCTTACTTTGTTGTTTTCTTTAAAACAAGATGGCTTAACTCAATTACTAAAGTTGTGCATGTGGATTATGTACTCATAAATTTTAATATTAATTTTGAGGGGTGGGGTGAGGATAATTTCTTTTGTTGCGTGTTTGTGGCACAGATATTGCACTGGATTTGCACCTTTAAAGCTTGTAATTAAACGTGGTCACAAGGATTTGTTAAAGTTAACATGAGCAAGCTGCAGTTAGGCTTGCTTACATTAGAATTGTGAACCACTATGTCTGCAGACATTACGCTCATAAAAAGTACAAGCAGCTATTCAAACATGTGCTCTACATGCAATGAGCTATTCTCATTGTTGGCAAATGGAAGTGAACCCAACCTTCTACCTCTAGAGAATTAACAAAGGTCAAGCTTGTTCAACTTACAACAGTGGAACGTCAACAACAATTTCAACTAGAGCATTCACCAAGGAATCCAAGAGATCTTCCTTTTTCGCATCTGAAAGATGTAAATGGTTGGGTATGCAATAGTAAAAGAGTAAGCTGAACTACAAAAGGCACATCAGCTCAATCAAAAATACATATTTCACTGTTAGTCATACTATTGATACACTACTTACATGATAAATGGTGCCAAGGCATTAGAAGAAGACATTAGAGTAAGGCTACATAAATGAATGTACAGAAAAATACTTTAGGCAAGATACCAAATGATATAATTCTACAACAATGTAGCTTTGATAGCAACAGAAGCACAGGCTCAAAAAAAAAAAAAAGAAAAAAAGAAGAGAAGAAATGTGTAAGAAAGAGTTGTAATAAACTGCAAGCAGTCAACATGAAAATGCTGCTTGCATAAGTCAGAGTGGTTATTTGCATACACACTAGTAGCCTTCAGAAATAAAGTGCAACACTTATCAAGTTGAAACATTGCCTCATATTTGTAATGCAGAAAGCAAGTGGTCATAATAATGCACTGCTTGTTTTTATGCCTTACAAGAACATCAAGCAGATATGTTAAGTTTGCCCAGTCTGACAGACTACACTTCAGAAACTGCATATTGCCCAGATTTGTGAGCGGATGCTTGGTGATCAAGAAAAACACAGATGACAACACTAGGAAGTTTTAGTCTTGTCTGTATACGGCGTCCTGAATATTTCACTGCACGTGTTTGAAAAAAGGGGTTCGCGCTCACCGCTGTACTGTTCTTTCTCAAATTTTGCAGAAAGATCGCATTTTGGAGTTGACTTCGTTTAGTATAACACTTGGCACAGTTAATTGCCTGGTTTTTAAGAAAAAAGTGCAAATTTGCCTTGACTTATGGGGATGCGAGCTGCTGCAGCAACGGCGCTAGCATAAACTTGTGTCGCCGCCTGCCAGCAGCTGCAGAAAGTGGCTGGTCAGGGAGGTTTGCCGCGTCTTCCAGGAATGAGCAACACGCGGCAACCCTTCCTAGCCAGCTGCTTTCTGCTGCTGCCGACAGGCGGCGACACAAGTCTGAGCTAGGGTCGGCTTTGCGGATGACATTTTTCATATAGACGAGAGCAGTTTCTCATTCTTGTCTTAAAAAACAGGCGAGTAATCGTGCCAAGTGTTGTATTAAACAATGTCGACTCCAAAATGATGATCTTTCTGCAGAACTTGAGCAAGAACAGCGTAGCGGTGAGCACAAAACGTTTTTTCGAACACGTGCCGTGAAATATTCAGGACACGGTACGTATTTACATTTACAGAATACTTGGACACAGACACAAGCCATAGCACTGGTGCCACCATCTTGTGACATTGACTTCTATCACAACACCCACAACTATTACTGAATTGGCAGGCTTAGTTGCTATAACTTAGCTGCTAAAACAAAGGTGTCAACTGCAACAAACTAACAATTAATGCACAGCAGCACTTTTCTGTTCTTTAAAAAAGTCTGTTCTTTAAAAAAGAAGTCATGAAACACAAGAGATTTCCTAATGCAACGTTAATGAATGAAATATGATGTCCCAACCAGAGCTTTTGCTGCTGGGTATGTTTTTAGCATCCTGGTATTTTGTAAGAGCAAATATATAGATATATGAACGACTTAAAGTTCATTGCAACCTTGAAATTCCCCTCAAGCTCCCCCAATATATTGTTGAGTTTGGCAGAATGGCTGAATTAAGTCAATAATAATGCCACGTTGAGAAGTAAGCAATGACAGCCTGGGCGCCCTGTGGAAAGCTCTCCCACAAGAGAATTGCCTAAATAAACAAAAACACCATGAAGCCCGTGACACCAGACTAGATCACTGGTGTTGCAGTGTTGGTGCAATCTTCAAGATAGGGAAACTTAGCGTTTGTTCTCCTGCCCTAATAACCCGAATGAAGAATTTAACAGTGTAATAAGATGTCGTAGTGGGCCGGATGGTTCTGAGACATGCTGGGCCACTACACTGAGAAGGAAGACTAAGAATAAGGACATAATGAACTGAGACACTAGACAGACACAAGCTGATAGTCTGTGCTTCATATGTGTCTAGTGTCTCAGTTAATGTCAGTGCCCTTAGTCTTGCTTCACAGTCAAGTGTTCCACCAAGTGGAACAGCCGTGCAAATAATTTGTGTTTCTCTTTTGTGTTCATTTAGGTGTTGCTGCATAAGACTACTTACCTCCTACAGACGGTACCTGAAATTGCTTTACAACATTGTCTTCAGTAACGGTGACTATGAAGTACTTCAGGATGAACCGTATGATGAACAGAGCATTGTACGTTTGCCAGGTGAAGATGTTACTGTGGAAAAAGAAGTCAGTAACGTGCACAGCATACGATAAGCCCTAGTTTTCATGACTATATTTTTGACAGTGTGGCTTTTCGTTAGCTGAGGATCAAGCTGGTAGATTGACACTGAGCAGTTTTAGACAGTAATATCCAGTGAATGCAAAAATTTCGAACTAGGACATGGGTTGCTGATTTCCTTTATTTCTCATTGTGAACTAATATGGTGAAAATTCAATAGTGACAATTTCACATCTTCCTGCATTAAGTTCAACTTAAGCAAATGCCTATTTTATGCCTATTTATTAAAAGGACATTTTGCCAGCCTTATTGAACTGAAATAAGACCAAACTCTAAATATTGGCTCCCATTACAGTTACCGGTCACAAATGACATCACTGCGATAAACTGTATAACATATACACGTTATGAAGAGCTGCTGCAATTCAGTGGAACCCTCAGTGACAGCTAGGCTATCATAAAAACCTTTAAATTCTCTCTAAATTTGCCATTCACAAATGTGCAATCATTAACTAGTTGGTTATAGAGGCAAGCTATACAGCAACACAGTTGTGGTGCCCCAAATATGTAAGAGGAAAAGCAAACTGTGCACCAGCAAGCGCTCTGCTTTCCTTCAAATATAGAACTGTTTACTTTACGCAAAATATAGTCTGTTGTGAAAAGAAGTACTTCTTATCTGTGTTTGCATTTGCCGTTTTATTTATGACAGACTTCTAGTCCGCTGCTTACTTTCCCATTATAATTATTATAGGTGGTGTTCAAAACATGCGACATTTCATCACCCTTGCTCGCTGCACCTGCTGTTTCATATCAATATTCAGGTTAGCTGATGCCAACGGATGTTCTTGAGTTGGCCATTGATTATCTATGGCTTTGACAACTTGACTCAATTCAGCAGGATGAACTTGGCCTCTTCCATGCGTTTGAGTTCATGTGTAGCACGTTCCTCTAGTCTGAAGATCAATGTCGATTTCGCAGTGCATCAAAAGCATGGTCTTTGAAGTAGTAGCCCGACATACTATCACAACTGTGGAACTCTGCAGTCTGGAGGCTGAAAGAAAACCTGATGTGCACTCAAAACTTAGTTGAGTGTAATGGAGTCTAGCATCGCTTAATAAAACAGTATGCTTGTACATCGTTTCCTGATTTATTTTACTACCTTGACCAAGACAGTGAACCAACAAAGAGCCATTCCTCTATTTAATTTTCCCTCCTTTCAATGCAAGCTTCTATTACGCTGCAGGAGTGATGGCTGGGGGATAATATAGGCACTGCCGACTAGATGCTATGAGATTCACTGCAAACCTCATTTTCACTTGTCAGGTTGTGATGCATCTGCTTGATTTTTCAATGTGTTCCAGATGATAGCACCCCACCTAACACATGTTCCGCCACCCAGCACACGGATCTGCACTTTCTGGGGTAGTGATGCATTCACATAGCCTCAAACACAGCAGTACAAATAATTAGAAGAAACATACTTGTCACACTGCGCTGATGCCTTCAGCTCCAGAGCTCGGGTAAGGAAAACACTGACCAGAGCACTAAAATTGCCTGAAACTGCATTGTTTTGCAAAAGCGTTTCAAGCAGTGGCTCCAAGGAATTATCAAGGTGGCTGTACTCCTCTCTGCAATAAAGTAAACGAAAAGGGGTTTTTAATCATAAGTTGCGCGTTTCGATGGATTACCCCTGCAATAACGGTAACGATAAGTACTTTTCACTGCGCTTCATATCTGTTTGCACTTTGTACGCCTGTTTAAGCGTCTGTGGAAAACATGGTAAACAATCCGACAAGCGTAACCTATCTCCTTAATCAAAGCCAACCATGGCGAGCTTGCTGTATTCCTGGTCAGGGCGCAGCGGAGGTCTACGTTTTTCTGATGTTTGCGAATAAAGCCGAACAATGTTCCCTCATAACTTAGAACAGAGTAGCTACCTATCTCTCT
The DNA here is from genome assembly GCF_013339745.2 of Dermacentor silvarum. NCBI lineage: Eukaryota > Metazoa > Arthropoda > Arachnida > Ixodida > Ixodidae > Dermacentor > Dermacentor silvarum. The sequence goes on along the minus strand of NC_051159.1, from coordinate 129,225,318 downwards.
CCGGCGCCCCTACTCGACCTCTCATCAAAAGAAAACAAGCGAAACCACTATTAACACGAATCTACGTCGTTATCGAAATGCTAACCAGCTTACCCGGTTCTTGGTGGTCGAATGGTGAAAGACAGCAGCTGGTTCCAAAAGGGGTCATTTGGCGTGATGGGCTCTTTGCTAACGAAACGCTGTAGCTGTTCGTTCTTTTTCAAATCATGGAGCGAACTTGTAGCCGTCCCCATGTCAGCGATTGATCAGCCCTGTGAGTGCAACAATTTATTTCAAGAAATATAGCATTTTCAACTGATCGTGCGGCAGGTCCGACAGTGAAAACTGTTGTTCCGAAATTTGACGTCACTTAGCACACGGCCAGTGCAATGGGTAGGGAGACGGGGGTCAAGAGCACAGTAGGCGTCCCTTTAAACGCGAAGTGCGCGGCAAAGGCGTGGTGATGAAACACGTCAGGAAGGGTTTTTCACTCTACCGACAGCCCAGTGCACAAATACGAACCTCAAGGGAGGAGCAGTGGCTTCGTCGCTCACATTTGGACAGCCCAACGCTGCTAAAACACGGAAAATAAACGCCGGTGGTGCGGCCGAAGTGGCCGCAAAAACCTACGCGTGGATACGTGCGCAGTTACGTAACATATCCGCTTCCGCCCAGCGACTGCAGCGTCCTCACTAGGGAAAAACGAGCAAGACCGATTACGACGTTTTCGAGACTTTGCGAGAGTCTGTCAAGATTTCAGCCAGCCCTTGGTTCATCGTACCGGCCGGTGTGTGGGTTTTGTATCTTGTTTGGGCACCAAGCAGTCGAGCATTTGCCGTCATGTCGCGTGTGTTTGCCTCAGTGCTTCGGCGTGGCATCTCATGTGCTGTTGCCAGCGCGCCTCGCAGCACCGGCTTCCAGACCCAACGCTTACTCCACGTTGCACCCAGGCTTCTTGCTGCTGAGGTACTAAAACCTGCCCCGCCGTTCAAGGGTACCGCGGTGGTCGGCAACGAATTCAAGGAGCTGTCTCTCGCCGACTTCAACGGGAAGTACCTTGTCCTGTTTTTCTATCCGCTCGACTTCACTTTCGTGTGCCCGACAGAGATAATAGCCTTCAGTGACCGCGCCGACGAGTTCAGGAAGCTCAACACCGAGATTGTTGCCGTTTCTATCGACTCCCACTTCTCCCACTTGGCTTGGGCCAACACTCCACGTAAGAACGGTGGCTTGGGCGGCGTGAACATTCCCATGCTTTCTGACCTGAACAAGAACATTTCTCGCGACTACGGAGTTTTGCTGGAGGGCCCCGGCGTGGCTCTTCGTGGACTCTTCATCATTGACCCGAAGGGCATCGTGCGCCAGATAACCATCAACGACCTTCCTGTGGGACGTTCGGTGGACGAAACGCTGAGGCTGGTTAAGGCGTTCCAGTTTGTCGAAAAGCATGGCGAAGTCTGTCCTGCAGGATGGCAGCCCGACTCGCCTACCATCAAGCCTGACCCCAAGAATTCACAGGAGTATTTCAACAAAGTTAACTAGAAAATTTTGAGAACTTTTACTGGAACAAAGTGAGCTGTGTTTGCAAACTGTAGCAAGTATTGCTGGCCTACTTTCTTTCTCTTGTTTGAATAGCCCACATGTTAAACCATATTTTCGCTAATAAACCGGTGACACAGCAATGTGTGCTCACTCAGCACCACCATTTCTTGCGCGCGTTCTTTAGCAGCAATATACTAATTGTTTTGTTGCATCAAACATTTGTGCACCCTGCTTTTTCAACAAGTGTAAGTTGATAGACTTACGACCATTTCTTTGATTGCTGAGAGGGAGAATAGTTGAATTGAAAAACGAAGACGCAGTTAACGTTCAGTATTCTGTAGTTCTCAGTATTTTATGTTCTGTCATGCTAGCCTACAGAGAAAGTTGCACATTACTGCAGTCTCCAACCTTTTAAATGGCACGTTTTGTCCCTGTGGCCAATGACATGCTAGGAACTGTGACACACGACTTTGCTGTCAAGTATGGCTGATGGCTTCAACTTGTTGCCAGAAGTTTATTCTGAAACATAATGTCGATGCTGTCCTAGAAGAATTTCTTCGGATCCGTTCAATCAACCAGTCGGATGGGAAACAAGACGCATGCAACAATCCCTCTTGCTCCAGTAAGCTTGAGCTTGGCTGTTGTGTTCAGCTGAAACAAAAAAGTGAAAAAATGAAGATCTCGTTATCATTCCTGTTTATGACTTTAAAATGAATCTAAAGTAAAATACATTTCCATGTACAGTACATTCAGCCTTGTGCCCAGAGGCGTTAGGTGGACATGGCTAATGAGAAAACGGGTGCTTTTCCGTGGCTGCATTGTTAGGCCATTATGCTTGCAGATTAAATAACCATAGATGATGGCAGGTGACTGTTCTATTGCTCCTATGTCCTGATGCTATAGTTACACAGCCACACCTCTCCTTTGTTGAGACTGAGCTGAGCTTCACAGTCGAAAGAGTGATTGCCAACTTTTCAACCATAAGCTTACAGATTTCAAGTTTTCAAGCACCATTGCCATGAACGACAGCAGTGACACATAAGTGTAACGTCATGGTCACTTAAAGGTTTACCTATAGACTTACAGGTTTTAGTTGAACCTATGGCTAGAGAATTACGGAATAAATCTTAATTTGTTTGGCTGGAGTGGACTGGCAAAATTTATTTCCAGACACCAGCGTTGTCTTCATTGATTCTAAGCCACAGAAGTACTTTTGTACAGGAATTAGAGGAAAAACCTTAACAGTATGCTTTAGCCCAACATTGCTTAAGATTTCAAGCAATAACTTTATAAAAATACTATTATAGGTAACAGCAACGTAAATGTGCTCACACCCTCCGTTGTGGCCGAGTAGGCTTTGGCGTTGTGCTGCTAAGCACAAGGTCGTGGGATCAAATCTCGGCCGAAATGTTGAGACACCCGTGCATTGGGTGCGTGTTAAGGAAACCGAGGTGGTCAAAATTAATCCAGAGCCCTCCCACTACAGCATGCTCATAATCAGATCGTGGTATTGCACATAATAGCCCAGATTATAATTTTTTTAATGTGCTCACCTTTGGGTAAATAGGCTTCACTTCCAGACCATAGTTGAATGTGTATTCGGAGCCCTGCTGTAGGGGGCACTGAATGCCTTTTCCTCGACAGCCGTCATTATCTGAAGTGGGCAGACGAAGCTCAAGATCGTCTTCAAGAACAGCGCTGATGCCCATCACCAAGGTTGGAGAATATTGATCTGCAAACAGTAGCATTTGTGTTGCCATCCTAAACAAGCATTTTATATTACATTAAAAATGAATAATAGTACAATAAGAGAGATGTCTTACAGAAGCAAATGCTTTAGATTTTCTGCCACAAGCTGTAAGACCTCGATTACCCACTTTTAAAGCAGAAATTAGCCTGTGTGCAGCTCTAGTTTCTAAATTGTGACAGCTAATTATGCAGGAACGGGCAACGTTGATACAGTAGACCCGTGATTTAATGAAACATATTACGAAATTCTTGATTTAACAAAGCTCGTTTGACTACCGAACACATGCATAGAGCCTATTGTAAAACTGAAAGCAACAAAGTGAACTCAATGTCTCGCCCAATTTAACTGTCCTTTTTTACTGAATTATGGGTAAAGAAATGGGACACAGGAAACCTGGTACGTTGAAATGACTCAAAATTTATTAACGTTTTGTTAAACATATTACCAGGCCGGCTTGAGGCGGGCAGATTTAGTTTTACGAAAATGCCCATTGCTAAATCTGCCTGTTGCTGGGTCTCGGCACCAGAACATGCTTTGAACAGGCTCGTTGTCTACAATAAATGCGTACGAAAGTTAGTGGCAAACACGCGGGCAGCAACTACAGTTTTTTTCTTTTGCTCTTGAACATGTGTTATGGCCAGGAGCGTTTTATTTGTTTTCGATGTAACAAATTTCTCGATTTCAGAATTACCGGTTCCCATCGACTTCGTTAAGTTGATGTTAGCTACGCTCAATTTTATTGTATAAAAAAACTGCTCGCAGCAGTACGCTACGTCATTTCGTTACAAGTGGGACAGCTCAATTACATCCACTAGCAAAGAGCCGTGACGGTCATGTAATCTACAGATCATCGATGTACAACGGTTCGAAATTACTTTTCTTTCAGTTTTAATGGCTTGTAGTTGTTGTATGAGAATATGTAGAAAATGTTACTAGGTTTTAAACATTCACTATCTGTGAAGCCCACAAAGCGGCGTTGCGTTGTGCGTATCCCCGTACCCACCAAGAGATTGCCCAGTTTCGTGTGCATATGCAAATGCTTTTGGCATATATACTAGCTATGCTTTTTCGGCGTCCGCCACGCACTTTCTCGCTTTAATATAGCGTTTCTTATATATATATATATGTCGGCGCTTCTTTACTCCTGAGAGGCTCGCTTTTCCGCACGTACCCTTGTTACACAGTGAGAACACCGTACCAAAATAAAAAAATTATTTATTCTCTTTACCAGTAAGGGTCGCATTAACTAAAATAACGGAGTCGCGATTGCGCAACTTCGGTTTAAAAGGCAATCTTCTTGTGCGCTCGGAGACAGCTGTATTTCCCAGCAGGGACGTTTAGAGCGCATATCGATGCCCTACGGTGATGAAAGTATGACGTTTATAGTCTTAATTGGCTGTTTGATGTGAATGCAACTAATATGTATGCGATTATTTATGCACCCCGTGAAATAAGCCGACGTTTTAAACTGTGGCACTGTGGCGATGGAAGAATATAGTTGTCTGATACTAAAATAAGTTGCACTTTGGAAGAGAGAAGCCTCTACAAAGTTGAAAATTTTTAAGAGCTGTCCTACGATACCCCGTTTATTATTATTATTATTATTATTATTATTATTATTATTATTATTATTATTATTATTATTATTATTATTATTATTATTACCACCATTGCTAGGAACTACCACTTGATCAAATGAGCGAGCCCATTGTGCCTTATCTTGAACCGGTGGTATTTAGAATTTACGTGATTGATTTACGTGATTGACTCGTTTGATGCGTGGTCACCAACGAATGTGGCTGCTTTGATCACTCGGAAAGGAAGAACAGTGGAGGGGGAGGTGGGAAACGAAGGCTCGAAGGTTCCCGGCCTCGCGGGAACCTTCGTGACTGCAGTAAACTTGTGCCTTACTTGAAGTAAAGGCCATGTTGATCCTCGCTGTGTCACCTCGCTTTATCGCACACGGTTCTGACGAGCAGGGCTGTATCAGGACTGACTTCACCATTCCACCTTAGATTCAAAAAAAAAAAAAAGAAAGAGAGAGAGAGAGAAAGAAGCAACAACGAAAATGCTTTATGAAAACGTAAGGGTAGCGCAAAACATTGTGCTGCTGAAGCTAACAAAAAGCGTTGCAGGCAAGCAGAGAGAACCGGTGCCAACGAAGGCGCAGATTGGTCAGCGCGCCGTCGGGCGTGATGCCCACCGCTAGGAATGCATGCTTCGGGACCGAAGCACTCGCATAATGAAAGGTAGGTTTCAGTTACTTATTGTAGCGCGCAATGGCTGCCGAAAAGTGCCGCAAAGCTCCGAACGCAAGAGGTAGGAGCTATGTTCTCAATTCTCGTACAGTTGCACAATTTTTTAAATAATAATAATGTGTGGGGTTTTACGTGCCAAAACCACGATCTGATTATGAGGCACGCCGTAGTGGGGGACTCCGGAAATTTGGACCACCTGGGGTTCTTTAACGTGCACTTAAATCTAAGTACACGGGTGTTTTCGCATTTCGCCCCCATCAAAATGCGGCCGCCGTGGCCGGGATTCGATCCCGCGACCTCGTGCTCAGCAGCCCAACACCATAGCCACTGAGCAACCACGGCGGGTTGCACCATTTTTATCTAAACAGCTGCAGACCGTACCATAACAGGACTTGCACCTTTGCTGGTACCCATCTGAATGAGCGAACGCTAAATGGAGTGCCAAAGGCGCTTTCTCAGCCGCATATCCGATTTCTCTGCCGTTGAGGCAAGGTAGCCGCACGGTAATTGCGCCAAGTGTGTGACAAGTTGTATTAGTTTAGCCATTCACCTCATTCCTTGAGCACCCGTAGATCCTCATCTTTGCCGTCCCTTTGTTCACTTTAACTCGGAAGCATTTTATGACTAGGCCTCCGACCAACCTGATGTAGTATGCGGTATAAATTTCCGCACTTGACAACATTTTAATTGCTTAGCGCGCGCCGTTGAATTACGCCGAAGTGTGCTGAGAATGGTAACTACAGTCGTAACTCGTTCACTTAAGTTTCGCGAAGCGGAGGAAGCTTTTTCATGCATGGAAATATTTCCATCCGACTGACTTTGTAGCATAATGCATGCTATACAGATGTGCCCATTGCGGTGTCCTTTAAAACGCCAAATTAGTTAAAGAAAGTTCGTGCTTTTCCATGGATCGGGCCGTGTATATATACATATACCACTGCCTTCTGGGGCAGTTGCTTTACAATCTAGTCGTGCCAACGAGCTTGCATATATATATATATATATTGATTAGGTAGATAGATAGGCGACACGAGGCCGATCAAATTAATCGGAAACTCGAAGCGTTTCCTCCAGCTTGTGGATTTCGATATGCTTTGATTAATCAAATTCTTTCAAATTTGCAGCAATTTGAGTTGTCGAATAATTCGGTGTCGTGCCAATGCCATCTGCAAGCCTCCTCGAGAGGAGAAGAGCGCAAAAAAACACGACATGAAGACAGAAGGGAGACACACACCAGCTCCCTTCTTGTCTTCGTGTCGTGTTTTTTTTTTTTTTATTTTTTATTATTTTTTTTTGCGCTGTTGCCCTATCGAGTATGTACCGACTAGCCCAAGCTTCTACGGCATGGGGTCCTCAAAGTGGATTCCGCGGAACCCTGGAATTCCGCAGGCCCCTGCTCGGGGTTCCGCGAGTCACTGATAAATTAACCGTGGTCCCGCGCTCACCAAGTGGCTAAAACGGCGAAAACGAGGTGCGCTCGATCCACACAACCTCCATTACTCATGCCCGAGTGCCAAAAATCACTTCACAGCGCTTAACAGCAAGGCGCGAACTGCGCAATAAATTCACAAGCAGCTTGTAGCCACCCAACTAAGTACACTCTACACCCAACCTCCGAAAACGGGCCGCGCGCCTAAGGCTTTCGCACTTGAATCTCGGAGGCTGTAATTTACCAACATGCGCATTTATCCCGTTTGTAGATAGCTTAGGTGCCGATTGCGTGCGCACTGACGTATACGTTGGAGGAATAAAAAAAAATGAAGAAAAAAATGCGCGGAGCTTCGCAAATACGCGCCGCAGAAGAGCAAGAACGGCGCTAGTGTCCAACCAAAACTAGAGTGTACTATAGTACACTCTAACCAAAACGAAGCGGCGCAGTCCGCATGGCCATAGTCCTCAGCGGCAATCGTGCGCGGCACGTGATTGACAGCAACGCCGGAGCGCTTCGTGCCTAATTGTGACCTTAAAAACTTTATTCTTGCGTTTATGGCCGCGCGTAACACCGCGTTGACGGCATGCCGCGTGCCTTCATAAGTGCGTAGTTGCCATCCATGATCGCGTCGATAACCACCGCAGTTTTGTCCGCAGCGGTTGCGGCAAATAGTAGTTTTGTTTTCACTCGGTGCGCGCGTCGGCTGCATGCCATGGCATGCAGCCGACGCAGTTGTGAAGGCACGCAGCCATGCATGGCTGCGTGCCTTCACAACTGCGTAGTCGCCAACCATGGTAGCGTCTATAGCGACTGCGGTTTCGCCCGCACTTCTTGCAGCGAACGGTAGTTTCGTTTTGATTTGGTGCGTGCTTCGGCCGCCTGCCTTCTGAACCGCAAGGTCGCCGTCCATGATCGCGATAGCGGCCGCGGTTTCGCCCGCAGCGGTTGCGGCAAGCAGTAGTTTTGCTTTGACTCAGTGCAAAGCTGTCGAAGATTAAGAGCCCCGGCTACATTCGCGATGGGCGGACAATTTGTTGGCGAGCAGCTGACTGGCGAAAAAATAATCGGGATGTACGCGCGCGAGGCCTTCGCCACTGCTAGCGCTAATCAGTCATGAGATGACGAGAATTTCAGCTTGCGCATTGCTCTTGTGCTAAATATAAACAGGATTTGCTGATTCATTGAGTAAATAAAAGCGTGTTGACGTAGTTAAGCATTTGTTTATTGTTTTCTTGATACCCTCGATAATTCGACATTCGGTTAATTAGGAAATTTTAATTCGGTTAACTCGGGGGGGGGGGGGGGCGGAGGTGGTTCGTTGGCGCTTCATGGAGCTTAGCAGGGTTCCCTGGAACGAACATGCTTGATAATCCCTGCTCTACGGTCTTGCAAGCCTCCTAATTATAGCTACAAGGTATGGTATGTGCGCGACTGCGCCGGTGGTCTCGGGACCAAGACAAAATTTCTGCAACAGCGAACTCAGCTTTTCGAGGATTCCGAAAACGGTCCCTCCGCGTAACATTCTGCTATACATTGAGCTGAATGGCTATTCTTTCCTTGCGTGAGAGCAACAGCTGCGTTCACCTGTTTAGTTTCTGAAAACCCAGATAGTCGTGGTTACACGTTTGGTTTAGTCCTTTATCTTATACGAGAATGAATACGCCCGGAGTATAGGCATAGGTTGAGCAGCCTACCCCACATATGCTATACGTCGCAGGCACTCACCGCAACTCTTGAACGATATGTTTCGGACCTGTGCCATTGCCGCGCTCAGAGTGGCGACGAAGACGAAGACACCAAGTGTGACGCCGTTCATCCTTCCAGCAGAGTGAGTGCGCAGTGCGAGTCGACGACTAGACGCGAGACGAAGATTCGCGCAATCTCGAATAAGCAGCGTGTCAGCGCCCACGCTTAAATAAGGTTGCGAGCAGGGCTCCAAGGCGAATGCCGAAGAGATATTATTCCTCCCGTAGCGTCCTTTTCTCACGGTTGAGTGATCTTTACGTGAGTGGCTGTATCCTTCGACGCCGCAGCTGTGGCTACCCTGCCTCGGAGGCAGCAGAGAGAGCTCAGCTTTTGGGATGTTGGCAGGCACGCTTGCGTTCGAGTTGCTTCACATTTCATCTCTTCCGGTCGTTGATTTGCGAGGCGTAACGAAAGGAGTAATGTGGCTGAGACAAAGAAATTAGATAAAGAAAATGGCCTCTACAAAGAATCAAGGATGGACATTCGGCAGAGATCGATGTGCCTGGTTCGAAAGGCTCGACTAAAAACTGAGGAACGTTAACCCGAGTTATGAATTACAAGAAATGATTGAGGACCTTAAACGAGAAAGTGTAAGAGTGGGGTTGAAGATTAATATGCAGAAGACAAAGGTAATGTTCAATAGCCTGGCAAGGGAACACGAATTCAGGATCGCCAGTCAGCCTCTAGAGTCTGTAAAGGAGTACGTTTATCTAGGTCAATTACTCATAGGGGACCTTGATCATGAGAAGGAAATTTACAGAAGAATAAAATGGGTTGGAGTGCATATATACGGCAGGCATTGCCAAATCCTGACTGGGAGCTTACCACTGTCGTTGAAAAGAAAAGCGTACAATCATTGCATTATACCGGTGCTAACATATGGGGCAGAAACTTGGAGGTTAAAGAATCTCGAGAACAACGTAAGGACCGCACAAAGAGGGATGGAATGAAACATGTGAGGCCTAACGTTAAAAAGACAGGAAGAGAGCGGTGTGGATCATAGAGAAAACGGGGATAGCCGATATTCTAGATGACATTAAGAGCAAAAATAGAGCTGGGCAGTCCATGCAATGCGTAAAATGGATAACCGGTGGACCATTAGAGTTACACAATGGATACCAAGAGAAGGGAAGCGCAGTCGAGGACGGCAGAAAACTAGGTGGAGTGATGAAGTTAGAAAATTTGCAGGCGCAAGTTGGAATCAGCTAGCGCAAGACAGGGGTAATTGGAGATCGTAGGGAGACGCCTTCGTCCTGCAGTGGACATAGATATAGGCTGATGATGATGAACACGAGTAAGAGCGAAAAGTTTTGCTGCCAGTCCGGTTCCTTTTTCAGGGGCAACATTGGAAGGGAAGGAACGGTTTCGTACTTGCATATGGGAGCTGTTGAAGTCTACGGCCATCCTCAGATGACCTTGGACGTAAAGCAAACCCCTCGTTATAATGAAATCTTTTTATTCGAACTATTGCTTTATTCGAAGTTTCACGAAGTGGTGATTGCAGTGCATATATAGTATACCATATATGTACGAGGTGGAATGGCGCCTGACTCCGCTTAGTACGAAGTGCGCAGCAGGAAATCGGTACTATACAGTTCACTGTAGTGTGCACAGTGGCCCTTAGCTTTTCTTCGTGTAAAGTTGTCAGCCTGGACAGGCAAATAGCGCTGAAAAAGCTGCTCCGGCGCGTGGCGGCAGCTCCTCAATATCGTAGCTGCATCACGCGATCATAGCGGACAGAGGAGGCAGCTGCTGATGGGCGTGCTGTCCGGTGCTGTCATGTTTCCCAATCGAGCGCAGCTCCCTCTCAATGTGTTATCGCGGACAAATTAAACGCGAACAGTGAATTACACATAATAGAATACCTTTTGAAAATAATAACCTGAGGGTGCGATTTCGTAATGATGATACAGGCGTCAAGCTAGGCGTACAAACCGAAATCATGTCGACATCATGCAAATGCATGAAAACAGGAACGAAATAATGCATTTTAGTTAGCTCTAACTACGGTACACGAACCTCCCGACTATTGGAGTGCACTTGCCGCCTTACTATGGCTCTTTCGAGCCTCTCTGCTTTAAAAGAATATCGCATATAACGAACTACATTTGCTGTCCCGATTATTTTTGTTATAACGAGGGTTTACTGCATAAATACACATCTAGAATTGCCTAAGCATGGTTGGCTGACTTGCCTAGCCATTTGGTACACCCCGACCGTACAATTCTGGTCACTCTTACGTGGTCGCTATATATTTTGCAAATACTGGCGTCGTATTGACGAAGCTTGATTCAATGCGCGTCAGGTATTACGTAGACATGCCGTAGATGAGTAATCTTGCTGCACGAATTTACGCGCACGAAGTGCCAAGACAACTCAAAATCTTTAATACATTGCGCATATCGCATAAACCTCGCGACAACTCGTCTTTGCGAGATACGTCGGTGCGAAGAAAGCGGAAGCATATTGAAGATTTTCCGCGTTCGAGATCCTTCACAACTGCATTCACGGCGAGGCCAATCACTGAAGGTGTATATGCAGTTGCTCGACGCACCGGCTGATGTGTCTCACCGAAGGCCTCGGGTTTTGGCGACAGGCGTCATTCACGCTCATTGCCGGCGGAGTCGAGTCTGCGTACAGGTTTTGATGCATACGGGATGAGTGTGCATACACCACGAGGGATTGCCTAACTCTGAAAAGCAAGCGCGCAAACCGAAGCTAGCTGTCGGAGATAAACGTGAGACGTCAGAAAGGAAGGCTTTTTTCGTGCGAAATACGCCACCTCGTGCTGAAAAAGTGAAATATTGTGGATGCAATGAGTAGACGAGGTGCTGTCAACGTGAAGAGGCACTAAGAAGCAACACTAAAACAGCTGAGACTTGTTTTTCCGAACTCTGTGTGCATTCACTTGGCAAAAAAAAAAAAAAAAATAATAAGCTGAATATTTGTGCAGAAAATAAAAACAAAATCTCCCTTTTAAATAAATACAGACTTCGTAAAAAAAGAAAATGAGAAAGAACAGCCTTGAATTTATTACAGACATGTTTTCAATGTCAAAACCTGCTCACGAATACTAAGTGCTTTCGCCTCGGGCATTCCTAATTAGCTAAAGTGGTGGCGTATGTTACAGGTCCTGTGCGTTCTTATATACATACTTCATGGATAAAGATAAGTCCTACTTCGTTGTGCGCTGTTTTCAAGCAAAAAAAGAGTAATACTAATATTAATAAAAAGAAGAAAAAAGATTCGGCTGTGGTACAATGGTGTAAGCAGCCTATTTAATTACGCTTCAGGACGAAGACTTCTCCCAGTGTTCTCCAATTACCCCTGGCTTGCGCCAGCTGACCTTATCTCATGCCTACAAGTTTCCTAATTTCATCACCAAGCTTTCTGCCGTCCTCGACTGCGCCTCCTTTCTCTTGGCACTATAAGGGTGTACGAATATTGGAGATTTCGAATACGAATCAAATAGTCTCTGCTATTCGATTCGTATTCGATTCGAGTATTCCCATTTCGAAATTGTCGAATATTCGTTTCATTCGGATATCAGGGGTAACAATTAACACTTATTGGAGTCTCGAGGGACATAGAACGATGCATGTGAGGACTGTTCTGAATGATTCTGCAGCAGAATTGCGTCGGTTGTTGCGCAGGGGCACCAGTGCCCGAGTTAAAACACATGGCAGGCAACTACCATTCAGTAATTTTCAGTCACTCAATAAGAAAGACTCGCTTTTAGGCATGTTTATACAGGGTGTCCCAACTATCATGCACCAATATTTAAAAATATGCGAATGCCACGTAGCTGGGCAGAACCAAGGTAATGTTGTTTGCCGTCGCTTGGAGATACTGAGATAATTTTTTTGCATTCCTCCTAATTACATAATTACTCTTAATTAATAAATAAACTTTTCAAATATTATAATTAGATGAAAACTGTCAGTAAGAAAAGTGTAGAGCAACATGAAGAGCTCCCGATACAGCTTTCTGTTCCTCAGTACGTGCTACATAGAAGGGTTTTTCCGAGCGCGAAAGAAGCCCGCGAATACACGCAAAATTGCCGCGTGACTGGCCGCTCTAGGCACTTTGCGTGTATTTTCGGGCAACAGGCATTGTGCACGCGAAGGCAGTGCGTCCAAAAGCAAAAGCATTGATGAAAGTATTGATATTTAAAAGGTGTTTGCATGTATCTTCATACAGTTCTAATTAGATCAGGGCTGCAAGTTTGAATAACGTGTGCAACCTGTGTAAAGTGTTTTAATAAAACGAGTTCGAAGGCCCGGTGTTTGCTCTCGGTGTCAGTAGGCAGGTTCACGTCATTATTTTCCCCAATGTTTTACATCAGGCATATTTTTCGAGTGGCTGGAGAGGTGCTTTTCCAAGTACGCTGATCACAAAATAGTCGAAACGCATTGAGTCCACATTCTGTAAACTTGATAAAACTCGCATGGGCGTCGACTACGGAGGAGCTTGGTGGCCCGATCTCCCTCCGCCCCTCTCCAGAAAATTTCCAGGAGCGGAGCTCAGCCCCCCTCCCTCCCCTGGCAATGCCGACTACCCTACTCCCCTCACCCACCCTTTCCCCAATTTGTCATTGCCAAGCTTCTGCCTCCCACATTTGAGGTTTCTTTCGAGTTGTTTCTATATTTTCAATTGTTAAAATTTTCAATTGGCTGAACGCTCGTTATACATTGTTGGCGCGAGCGTGCTCGGTTTTTTAGGAATTCATATTGCGCAACTTTTACAGCAAAGCTGTTAAGGGTTCACCCATCGATGGTCGCGTCCGTATGTGGAAACAACTCTCATGGGCCGTATGCTGCATGTGCAAGTGAAAGCGCGCGAGGGCGAGGGACGCGCGCGTTCACGGGGAGCGAACGCACGGCGGAGAGCAAACGCGACTTCTCAGTGGAAGGGGAGCAGTGGGCGAGGACGGTATCGAAGCACCCTAGACTGTGCGTGTGCGTGCCCGCTCTCCCACTGCGGCGCATGCGCAGCCCTGCCGGCCTCTGCCGCCTGTGCCGCTGACTCTCTTTGGGATCTCGCCCGCCTCTCCCAGTGATCGACAACGGCGTTTAGCCGTTCCGTCACGTACACATCGCGCTAGCGCTCTTATCAGTTGCCCTTACGACTCGCCATGGCCTGGACGCGTGCCTTTCGTTCGGAGGAACAACCCAACGAGCGACGGGGAACTGGCGAAAGAACTCCCACGCAGCGGGAAGGCAGCGCGAGAGGGAGTGGTTGCGGCTTCTGCTCTGCTAGCAACTTGTACTTTGCGCGGGGTAGTGCACCGTATCTTGAAAGGGATCTGAAACACGGCTTCTACCTTTGTATGCGCTATGCTTTCGCCGCTCAGTTTCCGTTGAAGCGATAGACCGCATGAACATTCGCTCGCTGCTGCCGACGCGCTTGCTCACGCCAGCGTTCTGACAGCGGTTGTGTGCGGTCACACAAACAGTGCGCAGAACTGTTGTCGACGGCGGCGGCGTTTTGCCTGCGTTCGCACCGAACGCGCGCGGCGTTGGTGACGTGTTTATGAAGAACGTGCCAACCTTTGCCGTACACCCTATGGTGGTGTACCGTAGCGACCATAAGGCCATGGTCCCTGTGGTCACTAAATAAATGAAAACCACCGGATCATATATATTTCTAATTATTTAATAGTTCAAATAACCAATTACACCATCACATCTTAATAGTCATAATTGGAAATACATAATTCCCACCATAGTACAGCTTCGCTGGTCTTCCATCTCCACCGCAGTGGAAGGGCTGACAGTTTTTTTTTTCGATCCGGATAATAGGGAGAAAAACGCATATATCAAGGGCAAAGTTGATATATATTTAAGAAAAAGGAATGTGGCAAACTGACCTTCATTTGTAATCGTATAAATAGTATAAAGAAGAAATATGTTACTGAATGTTCACTTCGTTTAGAACATTGCTAAGTTTGTTGATTTCTGGAAAAAAAAAAAAAACTTGCAGTCTTCAGTGATCCCTCTGGCAGAGACGTTTTTCAACGACGTGCGTAGTAGACGTGAATGATACGTGTCTCAACATTATTGCTCTCCTTTCGAGTAGGCAATGCTAACGGCTTGTTATGTAACTGATTAATAATTTATTGGATTTATCGGTGATGCAAACATCGCCATTTACATACACAGGTCGTAAGTATACAAAGCTCACTCAGACGTACCAAATTAAGACCCATCCAGGCTCACTCGGACTCAACAAAAATTAATTTCTGGGATATGACGTTCCAAAATCACGGTAGGATTATGGGGCACGTCTCCGGATTAATTTGACCACATTTAGATCACGCACCTGCTAACGCTATACTTACCGCGACCGCTAACCTACAATTTCGAATACTTATCCGAATACTCGAAGAGCTATGTGTTAACAACTGGATGACTTGGACATGAAAGCCGTGAGCTGACGTCCGCCAGCTCACGGACGTCAGCTGTCAGTATGAGCGGGAACTCGCCCATTTGCACAGGCGAGACGAGTGAGATGCATCCGCAGAGGGCCTGTAGAACTTGTGGAAGCCAGAAAGAGACTTCTGTACCTGCCCATCGTTGCTCGTGAGAAAAACACAGCGTAAGCCGTGGCCGACTAGCTCTCAATCTCTGGTTATCGCTCTGCTCAAAATCGGCGCGAAGACACCGTATTTGCAAGCCGCCCCTAGATGGCAGTGGCGGCGCGAGCGCACAGAGTGCAACAACAGGGGAGCGAATGGAGGAAGTGCAAGTCGGACACGCATTCTGCGAGGATCATTTTCGGCGATACTATCGCATGCTATCGCCTTCGCGTGACGTAGTGCTCAACCAGCCAATCACCTCATCCGGTTTCGCTCAGCTAGCCAATCAGCGCGCGCCTGACGGCCGAGGCGATAGTATCGCCGAAAGTGATCGTCGTAGAATGCGTCCCTAAGTTATAAAGACACCTCAAGTGGAAGTCATGGCAGTCCCTGCAGCAGCTAGCGACGGCAGGCGCTGGAGCCTCAGTCAACAAAACACAAAGCCGGGTTATACTAGGACTTCGCACAGAGTGCGAGTGTTTTTAAGCTTGAAATGCCTCTAGCTCCCGTTGTCGGCGAGCTTCAAGAGACCTTGAGCCAAAATCCGGAGCCGTTATCCGGGCACTCAATACGAGAATAGGGCGAGAACTAAACGAGAACATCCGGGCATCGTTGCGAGAGCAAAACGAGATCACCCGAGCAACCAGTCAAAACTTAAGTAAGAACTAAACATATCGTTTCTGGCCCCCAACCCCTTGTACAGGACTGCATTACATACGCTAGTTACTGCCCAAACAAGTTACAAAAAAAAAAAAAATATTGTTTCCGATTTCTTCCTAATGTTTGTTCACAATAACACTCAAGCTGTAACTTCTAGTACGCTGAAGTTTAATTTGTCATTTCCAATAGCGGCGTTCAGAAGGCAGATACAGTTCACCGTATACACTTGATTGTCATCTTTTGGCGCTGAGACAGGGTTGTCTGTGCTCTTTTCGACGTCGGCAGTCCGTGAGTCACTGTAGCCCTGTAACCACTGTAGCACGGGTTTTGCGCCACCTCCTTCGAACGATGGCGCCACACTGCGTGACCAAGCCGGCAGCGTCCGGCGCGCAACGGACGGTTGTTTGGCAGAGACGAGACTTGCAACGAGGTTCACTTCAAAACAGGTTCCTTTCGGCTCAGTAAGCTTTCAGGCCTGCGTCGCGCCATCAGCATGCTACGGTGGCTAGTAAATATGCTTTGCCGGTAGCCATTTCATGCTTACATCTACTCTCGATTACAGGGAGAGCCAGCAATTTTGTTTCAGTCCTACATTTACTTGCCCTAAAGGACATGAAGGAAGCGTAAACAGTTTTATCGTTACATATTTATTTATCGGTTGTCCACAATGCTGTTTAGATATAAAGGCCGAAATCTAAAGGCTAATCAGATCAAGCAGGTAGCTGCTTTACAATATATCGTAATTTAGCAGTGCCTATCCATAGAGAATATGGCCTATATATAAGACAGCGAAACGTTGTGAGCAACTCCTCACACTGTTCGAAAGTATTAGGCGTATCTGTTTGCCCTTATAGAATATATTATTGGCTCACCAAAAAATTAAATATCAGTTTTGGCAGTTAAAATGCTCACTCTGTTCGCACGCGGGTTTCGCGATCATTGATAAAGTTCGTCCTGAAGTGAAAATCTGCTATACATAGTAGCACGTTAAGCAAAAGACAACTGCTCTGCTCCTTTCGCGTAAGTGCATCGGCTGATTCGGAAGATTGTTCGCTCTCTTTGTAATTCAGGGTTGCGCTTTCCTGAACGTTCTGTGGCGATAAGTCTTAAACAAAAATAAAAAAGAAATGGTGTGCTATCGCATAGCTCTGTCCCGATCTGCATAGATATAAAATATTCCGTTGATAAATGCGAGGAGCGCTGAGGCAAGCTTCAGAGAACAAAGGAAAAATGAACGCGTGGCGTTTTCGGTATGCAAGAGGCAAGCAGAACTACTGCGCTAATTAAAATACCACTCGTGAGAGGGTGCAACGATTGAACAAAGAAAAATGTCGATCAGAACACGACACCGAAAGGCTATACTATTCTCTCCTTTAGCCCTTTGAGGGTCGATATTTTTCGCCCCTTTGAGGGTCGATATTTTTCGCACAATACGACCCCAAAGGCGGTAATATTATTTAAGTTTTAAAATTGGAGTCAATTATTTTTAAGAAACAAAAATTAGCATTCATTTCTTTGCCTCACTAACATTGCAAAATGGTTTTGTGTGCAATATACACGTTTTTAAATTGAATATTATAGTCAAAATTCACTGCGTATTTTCTCATGATCATCCATCATCAGTCTATACTTATGTGCACTGCGGGTCTAAGGCCTGTTCCAGGGATCTCCAACTAACCCTGCCTCACGCCACCTGACCCCATTTTATGCTTGCGAATTTCCTAATTTCATCACCCCGCCTAATTCTTTGCCGTCTTCGGCTGTACTTCCCTTCCCTTGGCAGCCATTCTGTAATTCCAATAGACCATCAGTTATACGCCCTACGCATTACATGGCCTGCCCAGCTCCATTTTTTCCCTCGTAATGTCAACTACGATATAAGCTACCCCGTTTGCTCTGTAATTTACACCGCTGTTTTCTTTCTCTTAAGGCTACGCCTAACATTTTTTTCACTCCATCGCTCGTTGCGAGGTTCTTAACTTCTTCCCAAGCTTTTCGTTAACCTCCAAGTTTTTGCCTCATCTGTTAGTACCGGTAGGATGCAATGATTATACACTTTTCTTTTCAAGGATAGATGTGACCTGACGGTCATTATAGTTCGTAATGTCTGCCGTATACGCTCAAGCAAATGTCCATTCTTCTATATGCTTCCTTCTCATGATGAGGATCCCCTGTGAGTAATTGATCTAGACAAACGGTACTCCAGTGCAGACTCTAGAGATCTACTGGCGATCGTGAATTCTTCTTCTTTTTCCAGGCTATTGAACATCACCTTCGTCTTCTGCATATTAATCTTCAACCCTACTCTCACACTTTGCCAATTAAGGTCGCTAATCATTTGTTGCAAGTAATCTCTATGCCTGTGAGTATTTGCTGGTGTGTTCAGGTATGCTTTCTGCACTCGTTGACTACGGCAATGGCTGCATGACTGCTGGTATCTCTGCTGGATCAAATGTCTTTCAGTATTCTTTGAAAGCCATATGAGAAGGTTGGTTGTGCAGCGCAGATTTCTAAATTACCCTGTTCTTGACATGGATGTGATCCATTGTAGAATACCTCTTCCTGAAGCCACCCTGTACTCGGGGCTGACTGAAATCAAGCGTCACGCTGATTCCATAGAAAATTACCTTTGTAAGTAATTTGTGCAATACTGAAAACAAGCTAATGGGTCTGTAATGATTCAATTCTTTAATGTGTCCCTACTTAGTGATTAGTATAATGTTGGCATTCTTCACTTGGAAGTCTCGGGGAATTGCGAATTTAGGGTCGCTTGCTTTTTCAGTATAATACTTGTATCCCCCCATGTTTGATCAAATTGAGTGTTATTCCAACTTCTTTTGCCGCTTTTCCCCAGGAAATTTCTCGCAACGCCCCTCTTATTCCCAGTTACACATAGAGTTTCTGTATCCTGTTCGTCACTACCTCTAGTCATGCGCGTATTATTTACAAAGGTACTAAAATTCACACAACTTACTTCTTTCATTCAAATAGCCGTGATACGCATCTTCCAAATATTTTTTTTTTGAAGTGCAGTGCTTTATTCAGCGTCCTCGCACGCGTCTGCGCCCATGAAGTAATTTCTCTATCAAATTTCGAGCCCGACGGTGATCCGGGCCGGAGTGGGAACGTCGGAAGATAAAGACGTTCGCGTACGTTCTCTTCCTGAGTAGTAACAAGACAATTCTTTCTGTGCTTACGCAGCAAAGTCATATGACAGAACTCAACTCCGCATTTGTAATACCATAGGCGCAAGCAATAGAACACACACACGCACACACGACAAACACCTGTTCGTCAAATATGCTCGTCCTCACCATGTGGAGAGGGCTGCGGCGGCATCCCACATCGCGCCACGTGTCTAATGACTTTCCGTTTGTGTGCAGCCGCCGCAAGTGAATTGCTTAAAACTGCAACTGGCGCGCTGTGACGTGCATCGCCGTTTATGAAGCGGACACCGACCGCGGCAGCCGAGCGTGCGCACGATAAGGCGCCGCGGCCTTGATATTGGATCGTATGAGTATGTATACTGCGCTGGCCTTCAGCGCACGTCCTGTACTGAGAAGCAGTGCGTGATGCTCGTCTCGCGCTCCGGTCGCCTTCGACGAGCTTCTTGACTGTGCATTAATTCTCAGTAGCCTCGTAAAAAAAAAAAAAAAAACCACTTTCCTTGTCGCGCGCTGCTCACTTTCGTCAGTTGCGTCGGTTGTGGCTTTGCGGTTGTGCGCATTTGCGAAGCAAGGTTGGTGATGGAGCCCGGTTTCGAAAAGTACCCACCGTGGCAGGCAGGAGACGTTACCCTCGATAGCGTCGCCGAAGAGTCCCTCGCCGAGTTGAGAAGACTACTAGAATGTAAGGCGTGAACACGCATTTTTCTTTGCTATGATTAGTGATTCACGCTCGTTTATTTTGATCAGCAGCGGTTTGACAAGAAATGTCGCTGAAGTCAACGTTTCGACGAGCCGGCCATTCTTCGTCAGGGCTCCCTGACGAAGACAAATCTCGCTGTCGAAACACATTAGACAGTTCTAGAATAGCGTTTGCAACCAAACGAAAACGCATTACGTACGTAAAGGAACAGAGTTGTCATCACTACGCATGCTCCGAACCTTATAGGTTTTGTGCTGTTTACGCGCGCTATGATAACTCACGTTGTTTGGCGAGTTTAACGTTCGTAGTGTTTGCGCACGCTAAGAAATAGCGTTGTCCAACAAGCGTTGGTGTAGCAGCACACGGATCCGGATCGAGCTGTGTGGGGTATGCTTCAATCAGGATCGTCCCGATCGGCGATCAGAAGGGCACGTGTAACACCGGTATAAAAAACATGCTAAAACACTTGAAGGGACGCGCACAGTAACGTCTCGCAAAAGTGCTGGCGTTTAACGTACGTAAGTACATAAGGCGACAAACGCTATGATAAAAATTTCTGTCGGCTCTAGCGATATCCCTTGTTCGACCTCTCTCGATCGCTTCAAAGTATCCATCTGCCTCTGATCTGTGGCTTTCTATACTCGTTCATTTTGCTATAACAAGAGCTCGGTGCTAATCGTTTCTCATGCCAGTATTCGACGACTTGTTTTCTCTGGTATACGTGTCTGTTTATAACGTTTGCTTGTTCTCCTTCCTTATTTTACCCGTTATCATAGCTTATAGGTTATTGTACTGCCAAGGGCGTAGCTGGCGTTCCTCGGTTCTGTATCTATATCTGTGTCTAGAGTCTAGGGCACTCCTTCTTGGACATAAGCGTCGATTGTACTGCAGTGGTTGCAAAAACAGACCCAAAACGTAGATAGCGTGGCAAACGCGTAAATTTTCACGCGTTCGCGTTGCTGGGAACTCAGCGTGGTGGTCTCGCTTTGAAAGCTTGGTGGGACTTCGTTTATTTTATAATCGACTTCCATCACCATACAAGCGAATGGATTTAGAACGAATAAATTTTACGTTAATTTCTCTCTTTCAGCATTACCAGCAAGTGCGCAATCATCATCACTAGAACACCTGCATCATAGTGATGTGGACCGGCTGCTAGCAGGACTTCCCGAAGATCCCTTGCGGGTTTCGGCGAAGCGTGTAAATATGCATTAGGGAACTTTAAAAATATGGGATATAAATTTATGGCATGGTATCAGAAGTGCGGGCAAAAGAATGCGATAACAGTACACAAGAACACGAGTGGAGCTTAGGTTTTTGGATACGCTAATCAGCTCAGATGCTCTATTCCTAAAGCCCCCCTATCATTTAGGACCACCCTTCACTGTCATCTAATCTCTTCTTACTCAATCTTTCGGTCTTCAAATAAACTTGCTTTCAATGTTTCAACGCACGCATGCACGTATACAGACAAGAAAGGACGTACAGCGGAGTTCCGTTCTTGCGTTCGTGGTAAACGACGGTTAACCGCCGTCAGAATCACCGCCAGCGGCTACGATGATCTGCCATGAGCACGACGTCGATGGTTCGATTCCTAGCTACGACAGTCGCATTGCGATAGGTTTGGACCAGCCCAGGTGTTGCCTTGTGTGATAAGAAAAGTAATTCAATCAATTAGTCAATTAATCAGTAGAAGGAGCACACGAACCATCAATTAAATGGTCGATAGATCGCGTTATAGTGCACCCAGAGCGAGATATATTGGTGAACCTGCGTGGTCCTCCTTGTGACGCAGGTGAACCGGTGGTCAATGCTCCCACTGACTCTGCCGACTTGCTGCGCTTCCTGCGGTTTCGCAAGTACGACGCCCGAGAGGCGCTGGACGTTCTCAAGAGGTACTGCGCAATCAGGGCCTCCGCGCCGAACATCTTCGAAGGGCTCAAGGAACCTGAAAAAATGCGAGATTTAGCCCAGGATATCTTCACGATACTGCCGCAAAGGAGCGTGCGCGGCAAGCCAATTATGTTCAGCAGATTTGGTAAGTGATGAAGACTGACTGGATTATTATAATCACTCTACGTCTATCCAATTACAGCATGAGCCATTCACACCGCCCTTTTGACGCCGATTAGCATGGGCGTGTCTGCGTTGCTATCATTGCTTGTCACGTTACCAAGTTGAGAGACGTGTGTTTTTGCACGAGGACGTTAGACTGCATACCTTTAGTTCCGTAGCTACGTTATGCCATTTTTTTACTGTAAAAGATTGTGTCCTTATGGTGCATGGAACCATTGAGTTTCCAGATGTATGGAACCTACTACATATGAAAGAACAAACGCATTGTTAGCTTTTCATCTTCAGGTGGTCTTGTGTACTGGAAAGTAATTTTTATTTCAGGGTGAAATATCACTCGGTGTTAATAGTTTTGCACCAGTTACGTCTTCGGTGATTCTAATTCACGAATCATTGCCCGCAAAAGAGCTCATAATTGAAAGTTTATTTCGCAGAGGTCGCGGTTTAAAGATAAGGAAAGAACGTTACCCCATTTGTTTTCAATGGCCTATATTCTTTTACGCAGATTTAATGCGACGCATTCTTTGGCTCTGACCGAGCACATGGTGGTAGGTCTCTGCCGAGCCTCATTTCGGGCCTCGTCAATAAAGAAAATGCGTATCCAATAGGGGCATTTGAGCCGAGGTAGCGCGCAAAATATCCCGTTGCTATTGAAGTATAAGCTGTAATAAGAAGTTTCGCGAAAGTTAATTATAGAGAAGGACGGGAATGGGCGTATCTCTATAGAAGCCAAAGAAGTCTCTAAAGCTTCGTCACACCTCTAAACCTACTTCGTGTCTGAGCTAATCAGCTTCTTGCTATCCAATTAAGTGCTCCTCACAAACAATTAAAACAGACTTTCTACGCGAGGGCAATAAAATGGAGAAAAGAAAAGAGGGAAAGAGCGAACACTGTGCGCATACAAGAGTACCTTTCATTGGGTATGTGGGCTCAGCCAAAATGTGCAACAATTTGAATGTACGGAATGCTTTGCAGGTTTCACACAAACTGGGCGGCATCGTTCGGCTGACGTTGTCATGCACATAGCCTTTCGCATCCATCTTCACTGTCGTCCATTCTCTTCTTACTCTTAACCCATTTGCTAGTCATTTTGACCCAGACTGATCGTTCGGTCTTCAAATAAACTTGCTTTCACTCCGCAATAACCGCACTGGTTTTGTAACTACAGGAAAATGGAAGCCACCTAAGATGAGCAACCTGCAGCTCACCCAAGCGATGGTATTCTGTCTCGAGCACATGTCCATGTGCCCTGAAGCTCAGACATTGGGAGTTTCCTTGGTGAACGACTTCGAAGGCTATTCCTTAGTGAACGTGCGGCATGTCGAACTCGGCGCCACCAGAAGTCTGCTGCATTACATGCAGGTATGACCCGCAGAGGGCGTAGCATTCTGCCACCTTAACTGTATATGGTACCCTGTTGAATGTAGATGGCGTGAAATTTTTCTCCGCATACTTCTGCTATGTTGCAGCCAAGACTCCCAGATCTGAGGACATTGTATAGAGTCGGGCCCGTTCGAGTTCTGTGCCTATTGTATGTATAACACTCAGGATATTGGAATCACTTGTCTGCATGTTTAGACAGTACTCATGCCTGTACATTGCATGAAAATATGTGCAATTGAAGCGCTGAATGAGGCATAGATCTGGATATTTAGACTATACAGCTATATCGGATTCATTACGCTAATACAATGTTTCAATCTATCCCCAATTGGAAGCATGATAAAGACAACTTGCATCATATTATTACAACATTATATAACCATATACAACACAACTTCGTATTGATAAACAATACCCAACAATGTCGTAAAGCGTTTATAATATGACGTAATTCACGGTGAAAGAGTAGAACAACTATATTTAAAGGGATCCTAAAGAGAAACAACAAATCAGTTCAGACGTAATACGGTATTGTCTCAGAACTCTAGTTTTGTTAATTTCGCGAGGTTGACGATTAGATAAACCAATGAACGTCAAAGCATGTACCTTCGGCCTTGTTGGTACGACGTATACGTAGGAACGGTTAAGCGCATAAGATGACAAAGGCGCACGTGCCTTCTTTCATGTCATCGTCATCAATGCGCTTAACCGTCCCCAAGAACGTCAGAGGTTAATTTCTTGAATTTCGCGCGGGAAACCCCACGACGGTAAGTCAGTGTGACGTTACGAATTTCAAAGCAATTTCATGTTTTCGTATTTAAGCCGTTGTAAAAATGCTTTTTTTTTAATCTCTCCCTTGGATATAATGTGATCCGTGTTTGACATTAAAATAAATAACCGTGCGTGAGCATGGCGCCGTCAAAATCTATGACGTCACGGCGAGCTGGTGCGGGAATTTCAAGGCGATATCGCCACCACCCTTTCCTTTTTTTCCTTTTTTTTCAGCTTTTCTGACTTGCCAAGCCTCTTCTCCCATCGAGACTGGCTTTTTTTTGTATTTGTAGAAAAATAATTTGCTAACACAGTGCAAACATTTATTCTCTGAAATGTCTTTTTAAAGGAAAGCTTGAGTCGATATGCCCATATGTGTACTGTATGTAAAAAAATATAATGAATTAGCTCACTAACCTTTCCTGACCTCGTAGCTCTCATAGCCTATATTATTTAACGTTTCGACCCAGAACCGACATATCAAAATACAGCTATTTCCCCTTAACATTCGAATGCTTTGCCTGGACATATTCGGTCATTGCCATTAACCAATTTATTTCTCTGCGATTGATATGCGATGTTGTTGTGCCCACTTCTGCCAATAGCCCTAACAGATAGCTGTCATTTCTATTATCGGTCTGTCCAGTATACATGCGGCCTCAAATACAGAACCGCAACCGGCGTCGTTTGCTTTTGGATGGGAGTAGATAGTGTGCATTCCGACGGGGTGATTGCGCTCTGTTTTATTGGATGGCGTGTTGCACTAAGTGTGAGTGTAGATAGGTAGTCTATACACTCCGATATTGAACAGTAGCCGGCATTGTTATTGTGTTAGATGCGCGCCTATATGTACCGCGGGGAGCGCGAACGCGCGACTTTACGGGGCAGTGTTTTATTAACACAAAACCATGCGCATGTACATTTGTATGGTATACCTCAGATAAAGAACCGCAGTCGGCACTGTTTTCGTCTGAATTCCGGTGGACAATACGCTTTCGGTCGGAGCCTCATCTCGCCTATCTGTAGTCACATGCGCATGTGACGTAAGGTCTCTGTAGATATTGCTTCTCCTTCTGATTTCACTGAATTGTGGCGTTGCAGAGTTGGGGTGCGCAATAAAACGCAGTTTTTCTTCACCGGCCATTTCTAATTCGATCGAACTATTCGATTACAGTCCAACCCGGATATATCGAACCCACGTATAACGAATTATTGTGTATAACGAACAGCAGTAAAATTTCCTTGAAAATTTTAGTATGCAATTTTTATTTTATATATCGAAATACCTTTATATCGGACTTTTTCGTGATCCCCTTCAGATTCGATAGATCCAGGTTCGACTGTGGACAACATTGCAACATTGCAACAGCAGCTGAATAACTGAACCCGCTTGATAAATCGCGTATGTATACTTTCGTAAAATCGGTGTGTGACGTAAATACACGATCTTCTGCAATGCTTGCTAGCAAACTGGCCGTGTGCTTACTGATCTATAGGAGCGAACCTTTATTGTCTCCAACACTGAGGTTTGTTTTAGGCGCGCTTGTTGCTTCACAGGGCAAGAAAGATTGATTCCCTGTCGTCATCACTTGTTTCTTAATTGATTTATTTTGCAGAAATGTGTGCCCATTCTAACGAACGAAGCTCACATAGTCAGGCAGCCCGCAGCCTTTGATGCAGCGTTCAAGCTAGTGAGACCATTCCTGGAGGAGGAAAAGGTCAAAACGGTAAGCTTCATTCGTTATAGTGAATCAGAAGTGTTATATCCACAAAAGGAAAGAAAAAAATATATATATTCGCTGGATCTCACGCATATGGGGGAATCGCGGATAAGCGAAGCTATCTTTGATGTTTACTGAAATGTTCTTCTTCGCTTAAATGTAGCTCTAGGCTTCTCGTCTAGTGCACGCTCTGGTTCCATTTCGTTCTTCTAGCTTCTTTCTCCACATCCAGTTGTCTTTGCTGCCGACTTACTTCTTGCCTCTTAAATTCCATATTTCTATATTCGGCCACCTACCCAGCGGCACCCTCAAAGTGGGGTGACCCTCCTTATCCTTTTTAGTATGATTTTTAAGTGATACCTGATACTATACGTAGGGCTGTTCGTTTCCGGGTAAAACTCGATGTTACCCGATTTTTACACCCCGAACATATTTTAGGAGAATCGGATTAAACCCGATTTCTCCCCGAATTCCAGAACCACACCCCGTTTCCTAGATGTTATCAATGCTCTCTACTGTCATTATTACTTATCAATGTCCAAACAAACGCCGAACTTCGGAATATTTGCTACAAAACCCTTATATGCCCCGATTACCACCTTCAAACAGAACCCTATTTTTAACGCTTTGGCGTTAAGGAGCGCGTGATACCCTCCGATAAAAAAAATGAATCAAATGTATTCCTCAGTACATTGGTAAATTTAACCCCCCCCCCCCCAAAAAAAAAAACAATTAAAAAAACAACTGATTTCTCCCCGATTATCAGCTTAAAAAATAGCACCTGATTTTTACCCCCATGAATTAAAAAAGAAATAAAACCCGAAAACGGACAACCCTAATTATACGATATACTATACGTACTTGAAAAGGAAAGACAGAATGAGACAATTTGCTGAAGAGTAATTTTGTCAAATGTTAACTCGATATAGTTGTTCGGTCAAATGTATTAAAGCTGTTCCAGCATTTTTAGAGAGAGAGAGAGAGAGAGAGAGATAGAGATCTTTATTTGAACAAAGTACACGGCATTGGGAACATGTTCAGAAGGAGGTTCCATGGCACTTGGCTGAAAGGGGACCTGCAGTTAAAAACTAAGCGGGGATAAATAAATCGCGACAAAACAGCATTAGGTTATTAGTTGTAACAATGGAAACATAGCAAATATACCTGAGTAATATACACCATAAGAATATAAACGCAGTGAATATCAAAGTCACACATAATTTAAACAGAAATACTCAATAGATTTGTAATAGATGCGATTTGCGATCTATCCAGACGCCGTTGAAGTATTTCTCTCCAGCTGAAGGCGACGTATGAGGCGCATAGTCACGGACAAATAAATCTTGGAACGAAAAAAAATTAAGCATAAACGCAATAAATTCTAAGTTTCCTTTTATTCTGGGTGCCACATAAAGATGCGCTTGACTTCCCACGCGAAGGTCCCCGTGTTTAAAAAAAAAAGAAAAAAATGTCGCAGTTTCGCCCCAAAGGCGAAGCATCGAAATTAGTGGACAGCTATACAAAGCAAGCATAATCGTTGTATCGGCCGTATAAACTTGTAAACATAGGCACACTAACTAAATTAACAAGCATGGTGTCACGCGCGGCAAAAACATGAACGCGTCTCACTCGATGACCGCAGAAGCTTGCTGTCAAAACGCTGGAGGGAGGAAGCGCGGCAGCTGCAGCGAGCGAATTGATCTTCGTGCCGGCGCTCGCATCAACGCGATCTTAGCCGCGAAAACACAGGGAGGGCGCACTGTGCCCCCGCCGCAGATGCTTTCAAGATAGAGACGCGCGGGCCGCCGCTCGCGGTGCAGAACGCAGCCCCCTCCAACTTTACACCAGCGTTTCGCTTTACAGAGCGTTTCGGCGCTTGCGTGCCCAAGCCGCGATTGCCGGCTCACCGTCACATGCTTTCACTCGCACATACAGCGTATACGGCGTGCGGCGATGATTTTATCGCCCATGCACTTTATATACGGAACCACACGGTGACGACAAAGATGATGGCACAAATGCGCCTGTAGTATCCTTGTAATTGCTATCGCAATAAGACATTGTGGTTTGATATAGGTATACAACTTCATGATAGGAAATGTTACAATCCATCTGGAGGAAGCGCGCATGTATGGATACTTGGCGACGTCCCGTTCAAGCTTAATTAGCAACCTCGCGTGCATGGAAGGTGCGGCAACCCAGAAAGAAAGCGTTACAGTTTAAGGAAAATTTGTCCCGATCCGGGAATTTAGTGCGCCGCCTTCGTCTTTCCGGGTCAGTCGTTCTACCAGTTGAGCTATAACTGCGAGGCTAGCAGATGGTAAAGTTTTTAATGAATTAATCGTGGGCTCAACGTGCAGTACCATTCACTGTGCCGGTAGTACCATCAAGGTGCGCAGACCGGAATACTTGGCGTGAGAACACGTCATCTCGGGGGACACTTTTCCTTCAGAATTTTCCGCCAGGAGTCTCTGAGGCTGATTTCCCGCGTGCTCCAACGCAGGTCCACTTCCACGGGAAGCACATGGATCGACTACAGAACGAAATTCCTGCGAGCGCTCTACCCAAGGAGTTCGGAGGCACGGCTCCCGACACCGACTGGAACGCGTTCTGGAAGAACGTATGCCTGGATAGCAAGACGGACAGCGTTTAGCTGGATCGTGAAAAGGAACAGTGGTGCGTGAAGCCCGAGATTAGCACCGCGGGTTCTCGGGCTGCGCGCGAAACACTTGGCGCACCTCTCCTGGTGGAAGGACATGAAAGTTGACCCTCGCTTGGTCTCAATCGCAGTTCATACTTTCGAATGCATCTACTCTGCATGGTGTACATGTGTGTGAGTCAATGCGACTTTGCCGCCTCTGTTACTTGATTGCGCCGCGATTTAATCACAGAACCCAAGTTTCACGCGATTGCAAATTTGCGCATGGCTTGGATTTTCATAATGTGGAGCGTCGTGAGTCGAGCGCGCATGGCAGCGGCATTAGTTGGTGGCCACGATCCATTCGGAATTGCTGGACGACCTAACATACAAACAAAATGTAGATTTAGAGCTGAGTATACATTCAACTGTGCTGCCTTACTGTGAAAGCTGCATTCTGGCTGCGAGAATATCTCACATTTAAAAAGTAACAGGGTCTCTTAGGTTATTCCTAAGACGACTTGAAGGCGAAAGTTCAAGTGACGATGCATCAATTAAGCAGTTTAATTACCCAAATTAATTAGCCACTTTAATTCGCTGAGTCATCCGCCTTAAATCGCTGAGTCATCCACTTTAAACGCTCTGTCATTCCTCTTAATTCGTTTTGACTCCACCTAATTCGCTTTGTCACCCCTCTTAATTCGCTTTGATTCCTCTTAATTTGCTTCGTCCTCCTTCTTAATTAAATTTGACGCCGCTTAATTCACTTTGTAATGCCACTTTATTTCGCTTTGATTCCTCTTAGTTTGATTACTCTTAGTTTACTTTGATTCTTCTTAATTCACTTTGATTCCACTTAAATCGCATTGATTCATCTTAATTAAGTTTGATTCCTCTTAAATCGCTTTGCCCTCTTTCCTAATTCGCTTTTATTCCTCTTAATTCGCTTAATATTCCATTTTGCTTGCTCACGGGGCCATGAGCCCTTGATGATGATGATAGCTTTAGTACCTTTGGTGTAGTCGACGCGTTTGCGCTCAAAGACTTAGAAAGTCGACTGAACGATGAGACATATAAGGTTTTCACCTTAATAAAGATGCAGAAGTACTTGAGTTTACATATGCAACTGTATACACGTTTATCTTCTGCGGGTGCCGGAACTCATGCACAGAACTTTGCGTTAATGCTGGCTGGCGGCTTTTTGTGATATATTTGTGCCACATTTTGTTACAAATTTTGTGATAGTATTCTTTTTTGTTCCCGCGTGTTCTTACTGGCTGAAATAAAAACTAATTTCCATTGTTTTGCATTATTTTCATACATTCTCGGTCATGCAGTGGCTCTCGCGTGGCGCCTCCGTGTCGGATAGTATTTGCAGCCGCGCTGCACGAGTTGGGACCTTGATCAAATGCATGGGTGGGCGTATCCAGAGGTCCTTCGGCGTACTGTGCTGCAAGGCACACTGCTGTCGAAAAAGGTGAAGCCGTGTGCAGCGCACGAAAATACGTAGATTCCTCGTAAAGTTTTCACAGTGTGAATATATATCGCCGAATCTTCACACACATACAATAGCGATGTTGCCTTGAGGATATATGCATGGAAAGCTGTCCTCCGAAAGGAATCTGATGCACCAGGAAATGATGATTATACATGCTCAAGGACGAAAAATGTGGCGTCATTTCTAAGAATATTGGTCTGTGTGGCAGGTCAAGGAGGACAGCACTGCTAATTAGCAACGACTCATATTAGGGGTTCAACGGGAACACTAATGCGCAGTACGTACATACGTATACTACGACGCACTCTTTGCGTGCGCACGCTGTAATTTCAATTCTTGCGCGCGTACGCAGTGGACCGTATAGGGCGTTTCCGTTACATCACTGTCGTCAAGTACGGCAGCACTGCGGGACTCAATTTTCAAGAGCGACGTGGTGGCGGCGGCGATGCACGCTTGCAGTTTCTGTTTCCACATGCAGATGGCGATATAATCGTTTGCTTACGCATTTGAGTCTGATAGGCCAGATAGGCGATAAACGGTCAGATAGGCGGGTGAATACTAACGGCAGCGATGGTGTGGTTTTGCGGACAAAAGAGCCCATGGTTACACAATAGTTTCCTCTGTGAAAAACCGGTCGTCTAGTTGTCCCAACGCACTGCGAAGGGCAAGCCTGGCATCCTATAATGAAGGGCAAAGTCAAAACAGAGTTCTGTGCCACATATGTTACAAATGACATGGTCCATCATTCCAATTAAGAACAAATAAGCGTTCGTAAAACCAATGCATTTCTCTCTAGACGTATCGGACACTCCCCCCCCCCCCCCCCCCTTTCCCTCGAAAGAAAGAAAAAGAAAATAGAAATAAAAGGAACAAATGTAATGTAGGATTCTCTGACTGACCGAGTTACAGCCCTTTTTAGTCATGAGCCTTTCTTTTCCATCACTCAGCTATGTTTGTGTTTTGTCGAACCTAATGATCATTAATCTGTGTTCATCGTAATCATTTATAGTTTTTTTGTACTAACGATCGGTAGCTTCTAATATTTTATTGTTGCATACTTACCCTCAAGGCAAACGTAATGCCTTGAGGGCAATATACAACTCAGCACAACCAAAAATTACTTCAGAGCCCTCCACTAGAGCGTTCCTTAGTAATGTAATGCAAACAACAACAACAACAACAACAACAACAACAACAACAACAACAACAACAACAACAACAACAACAACAACAACA
The DNA here is from genome assembly GCF_013339745.2 of Dermacentor silvarum. NCBI lineage: Eukaryota > Metazoa > Arthropoda > Arachnida > Ixodida > Ixodidae > Dermacentor > Dermacentor silvarum. The sequence goes on along the minus strand of NC_051159.1, from coordinate 129,194,187 downwards.
ACAACAACAACAACAACAACAACAACAACAAAGCTGCCATGTATTTGAGAACATTAGTGACTTGAAGGTTTTTCAAAGGAGCATTCGGCATTTGATAGGATATATAAATTTTAGGACGTATGCTACAAAACATTATTCCCCCAAATCCACTCTTGACACAGCAACGTTTCATGGCGCAAAATGCTGCGAAATATCCGGAGCTCCTTCTGCAATCACCGGTAATTTGAGCCCACTTTCTGTACCTACTGAATTCATTTCTTACTTCCCCCCTCAGTCTCGAATTGTGATAGACTGCTGGTAAATGTGTCCAAGTTACATAATATTTTGTTCCACGGCGTTACAGACTCTAGCGAGATGAAATCAATGTCGAATAATGATGCTTTGTACGTCTTCTAGTCAGTACTCATAATTACAGGGCAATTAAATATCAATTTAGGGCACAAATGTTGCGTTTTCTCTCTCTTTTTCTTTCTTTTTTTTCTGTCTTTCCTTGTTTTTGTTTTTTTCGTTTTTTTGAGAAAGAGAACCGACTGACCACCTCAAGGCGCACACTCGTACATTGTCTGCAGGAACAACAACAACAATTATTTCATCACCAAACGTCCGTAAAACACGGTAATGAATTCACCAAAGTTGTCGTGTGCAGCAATGATCAGGGCGCCGAACAGAAATGGAGCCACGTTGTGTTTGCAGGGGGGTTTCAATTTACCTGCAGCGGGGAATGTCACGGGCAATTTTCCTTGCACACCACTGGAGAGAACTGCAGCGAAAACAACAAGTCACGTACAGACAGACGTGTACGACCGTGACTGAAGGAATTGTTTACTCCTCAACATATTTACCCTATTGCGTCTAATACAAACCATCCCTTCGCTGCTCCAGGAGCCACGTGCCTGATGCGACGCGCATGAGTCATACACCGCTTCTCCGCCGTTGGCATCCCGATCTGTCAACACGTGTTGTTTGGTTAGCTGGTTAAAAAAAAAAGCACGTAACTGAATCGTCACCGAGTCAAATCAGCGCGTACAGCGCGTCGTAATTGCAGCCTCCGCGATCAACTTCAGAAACATTTTCAGAGCTAATTGCGGAGGCGACGCTCCGCTGTGCTGAGTACGGTGAACGCCACCTGGCGTTGGTAGTGCTTCTTGATGCCAGCGTCCCTTCGAATGCTGGCATCGAGGCGTCGTAGTGCTGAGACCACCGAAGCGCTCACTGTCGGTGCGTGTTAGTGTCATAATGCAGTACTTCGCTTTTCTGCTCGTAGGCGGCGGCACCGCCCCGAGCAAGAGCGCGGGTACACGGAGGAGTGTTAGATATATAAGGCGCGTCTGTGTAGCTCTCTGCAAATGCGTTTGTGGCGCAATGGGTTAAACGCTCGGCGATCTATCGTCGCGGACCGAGAGGTCGTGGGTTCGATTTCCAGATTTTGCGTGTTTGTGGAACTTTTTCTTCTGGTTTCTTTCTTTGTATTATGTTCGTGTACATTGTAAGCTGACGTATTTCCGTGACGGAAATACGTCAGTGAAGTCTTGGTGGACCCCGGCATAAAACACTTTCGTGTTAAAAAAAAAAGGCGAAACGTTAATTCGTGTGGGGGCCTCAGGAGAGCCCTGAGCAATTATCAAGGCTGCGAACAGCGTCAGAGAACACGGGGGACAAATAAGGAGACCGAGCCTTGTGATCGTCTCAGTCTCCATGCTCGTGTTCTCTGGCGCTGTTTGCATCGTCCGATCCGGTTGCCCCGTTTGCGAAGATCGGTTTCACAATAGCCGTCTCCCGCCTGCCTGGCGACTACCGCGACGAGTGACGCAAGCCGACACGCTGGCTGGCCGCCGCATAATTTCTTTCTCTCTTTCCACTACACGAAACGGTTGCTACGCGGAGCGCCGAGCTGATAGGCCCCTCCCGCATAAATAATACTCAACGTGCGCGGATCGTGTTCCAAACTCTTAATTTCGGTACACGTTGGTTAGTAGTATATAGATTAGGATCTGGGGTTTTACGTGCCAGAACAGCCATATAATAATGAGGCATGTCGTAGTGGGGGAGGACTCCTCGTCAAATTCGACCACCTGCATGGGGTTCTTTAACGGGCACCCAATGCACTGTATACACCGGCGTGTCTGCATTTCGCCCCCCATCGAAAAGCGACTGCCGCGGCTGGGATTCGATCCCGCGACCTCGTGCTTAGCAGCGCAACGCCGACGCCACTAAGCACCCACGGCGGGTCGGTCCACTTAGTGGAACACTTTTGCAAGTACGTTCCACTTAGTGAAATCCATTTGAAACGAGATTTGAGGGCGTGTTGTCCGGCTTTGGACGCACACCTTCCTAGCGCGTCGTAAAAAGGGAATACGCATCTTTAGTAGATCGCGCAGACAGATACATATAGATGCGTTTGAATACATTGTACAAGCACCCAAATTTAGCTTAGTACGCGCGGATGTCGTGGACTCATGCATATGCGCGTTTATGAATACCGATGTTGCATAATAGCTTAATTAACACTACGGTGCAAAGGCACTTTTACCTCATTCATGTATTTCTGGGTGCCAGATGGTACAAGAGCTCGGGCACATACATCTGTATCTGGGGCGTATGATTCCCAAACAAGGCCGCCTGCGGCTGCTGCAGCGCTAACGCAGGGACCATCTGAAAATATTTATAGGGCAGACCAGCCGAGGTGGCTCTGTGGCCATGGAGCCCTGCTGCTGAGCAAGAAGTCGCGGGTTCGTTTCCAGGCCGCGGCGGCCAGTTACTCTGAAAAAGCTAAAAAAAAAAAAAAAGCCGTACACCGTGCTTTGGGTGCCCGTTAGAGTACCCGAGGAAGTAAAAAATTACTTCAGAGGCCTCCACTAGAGCGTTCCATATAGCGCCCGCTCTGCAACTTCGATAATTTCAACCCCAAACTTAAATTATTTTTTTTTCTAAGAACGAACTCGCGGTCTCTTCCGTTCCCATTATATGCCATCAAATGTATTGGTCCTCTTCTACAACCGTACAAAGGAACGACGGACAAACTACATACAGGTCTATAGAATTATACAACGCCATCCCGTAAAAAAATTATCTATGTAAAGGAATGAATTAATACTCAGAGCGCGAAGTAGTTGCGTCGCTGGCCTTGACATAGACGCTAATAGCGCCAAAACCTGTTCTATAACTCAATACGACTAACGTTTCCGCCTTCCTGCTTGCTGCACAGAGTGCTCTAAGCTGGCGTAACCAGCTTACTTGGTATGGAAACTTTTATTCAGCTGCCGCCGTCTTTGTTTCTCCTCTTTCATCAGACGGAACGCCCTAGTGCCTTTGTGCTTGGAAATTGGACTTTATATACACAATATACACGTCGACAGCTATTTACAGTGAGTCTGACGCAACAACTCGGCGTGGCCTATAGTGCATAACACAGCTCGTCCGTCCAGACCCTTCGTTTATATACTGGAACCGGCGCACTCAACTCGGCAGAGCAGAAAGTGCAGAGCCCCTTTCCTGCGTCCAGAACCCTCGCGACGGGTCGGGAGCCCGGTTTTAACCTTTCTGTTGGTCCTCAAATGTCCCCTCACGGCAAATGACGGCACCCCAGTGACCTGATTGGGTCAACTGGGCTGTCACTCACTGGTCACTATGTCTTTCACTCGCTCCCTGCGTTTCTCGGAACATTGAGAGAGATAGAGGGAGAGAAAGGCTCGGGAAACAACGAACAACAAATAAACAAATAACGCACACATTGTTCTACTTTGTGACCTGTTAAAATCTGCCGCCGCTTCTCAGAACACTGACGGAGAAAGAAACACCCGAGTCGCCCCGTCTCACGCCTTCATTAAAGATCGCGCACTGCGTGCAGTAAAGGGCACCCCTGCCGAAGCACGTCCATCGATACACATTGGTGTCCTGCGCGTGGTTCGTCTCCGGCGGGCCCATACAACTGTCAATTCGAAGATCGACGCGCTGCGCCTCTGGTGCCAGCCCGTCGGTCGAGAGCCCCTGCGTCGAGTTACACGATCCCTCCGGTTCTGAAATGACTTCTTCGCGACCGAGGCATGCACATCGACACCATTATGATGTCTTGCGCGTTGCCCATTTTAGGCAGGGCGCGAGAGGGCAGCCGTTCGCGCTTCCGTTCGCGGTTCTGGTCTAAGCGTCGGAACAGCTCCCACCGCCACCCCCTTCCTCGCATCGTACGATGCAACGGGGTGGAGACGCGGGTTCTCTGCGGCCGAAGAGTGCCTCCTGACCCACTAACGAAGCCCCCCCCCCCCCCCCCCACTTGTTTTGCTTTCTGCGAGGCTCGAAAACAGCCCTTTTGCAACATCAGTGGGGTGAAATTAATTTCTGCCCCCTCCCCCCCCCCCCCCCCCCCCGCAGTTTCTCAGCATCCTTTACACTACGGAAAATAGCGTATTCGTCGACAATTTTTACCAGAGGACGCGCTTAAAGCTCGTCCTCCAATGGTCAAAGCATATGCTCCGTGTTGGAAAAACATGTCATTCATTCGGTGACCCAGTTGCTAAGCCACATGCGCCGCTGAATTAAAAATCCCGTCACGTGATTTACAGCTCAAGGCAACCAACCACATGTGGCATACGCGGTACAGACATATAGTTAACGTCGTATATTGCTACGCGCCAGTGAGCGCTCACACTCTCTAAAAGAAAGAAAGCAAAAAAGAAAGAAAAAGATTTCCGACACGTGTAATTGTATGTGCAAGGCGATGATGCTTCTAGCTTTGGTTGGAAGCGACGACGTCAGCCCCTATTCCGCGTTTCCCTCGCTCAAATAAGTCTCTCTGCTCGGGTTCCCTTCGTGTGACTTTTACTCCTCTCCAGTAACGAGAGAATGAGGGCTCGCCTACCCGACACAATTGTTCTGCCAGTGACTGAGCCAGGGAGCGTAGAAACCATTTCTACTCATATCTTTTTTTTTCCCAGTAAAACACGTGAAGAGTCAGTTGAGGAGCGTCGAGTTCTAATAACTTATCACGTAATCGTCCCTGCCACTCGATGTAAGCGGCGTCGGCTTCCGACGGAGCCCTTCGGTCGCTCTTGGGGACAGACCCGTTCCGACTGCGTAAAGTGACGCGTGCAAAGTGCCGCTGCTGCGCTCGGCTTCCGCCTTGCGGCCGATATCGGAAGCTGGCCTTGATTGGTGTTGCGTGTCGCGACCGCTCCGCCAGCGCAGCTGTAGCCGCCGTTTCCGGACGCGATATGGCCGGGGAGAAGATTGTGCACGATGAACACCATCGCCGAGAGTGGCTGAGCGAGGAGATACCAGTGGACGGCGTCGCTCAGGAGTCCCTCACCGAGCTGAGAAGGCTCCTGGAAGGTAACGTGTGCTAACTCACTCCTTGCTTGCTTCGGGATTAATCTTGTCCTTGAAAGATATGCGGGGGCACTGTCACCGAGTCACTCGGTCTCTGCTCTGTTCGAAAGTTAGCGCCCCCCGCAAAGCCCTGGCAAAGAGGGGAATCGCGGTGATCCGAAAAAAAAAAATGAAAAAAAAAAATCCGGGTTTAAGGCGCGATCGAGTGAAAAATCTGCACACAATTTAAAAAGCTATCGAGGTACGTGCTTCACGAATGTAAACTGGATTCATCATTGTGGATGCTGATGCGAGAGTCGCGCTCTTCCGGAACCGTGCTCAATCACTGTATATAACTGTAAGTGTTAACTAGGAAGCCTGCCGATAGATGGTAGAGACTGCTCTGCTCGCTCCAAGTAAGCCCTCACAATGCGAAAGAACGAAAGAAGGAAAGAAAAAAAAAACAAGTGATAACGAGAAATCATGTTGTGAGGAAACAACCGAGAATAAGTTTGCATGAATAAATAAAAAAATAAAAAGAGAGGGTCTCTGATATACTGAAATACCGCTTCTGGCGGAGAGAAGGGGCGTAATCTTGGTCAGATTCGTGGCGTAAGTGTGGCGTGCTTTAGGATCCGCGTTGAGTGTGTGTAATGTGCTCACTGAATTATCTCGATAGTGATACCTCTGTGTGAGCTCTTGCAGTGACGCGCAAGGTCTCTTTAGAGTGGTCTGAATGTTCAGTGGCCTGCTATTTACCGACCAAAATAACACAAACTGATTGACAGGCGGATGAGGAGGAGAAATCAATGATTTGCCAAGAAGAATTGGCAAAAAAAGCACACACACACACATACACACACATACACAGAGCAACTCGCACTGTTTTTGATGCGTGTGTGAGACAGCGAATCTGTTTTTGATGTATGATCTTAGAGTTCTGGTTGGCCACTGACCGAAGACATTGCAAGCGCTTCAGTATATCCAGTGCAATTCTTTCGCTGTAGCCTCTGTAGTCAAACGCTTCGCTATATGTTAGCTTAGTACTCTTACATTCTCCGCTATATGCGACACATGTTCGTGTATGCTGCACCGGTTCTACTGCACCGGCTCCGTCCAGTAGGATACGCCTGCGGCTCGCCGAAGTCGACCACGCCGATACGCGTTGCCGCCGCCGCCGTACCACGAGAACTGTTGTGACTGTTTATAAAATGGGCCTTGGACGGCTTCCGGGTTTGCACACTGGTGTAGCCTTCTAAATTTGGCGGGCAAAAGATCCTATGGCGAGTAGCAGGAGGGTGTTAGAACAGAAGCCTGAATATTTTCAAAGCTTTTTTTCCCTGTACATAATCACAATCTTACAAGTCAAGTTTGCCGTAATGAACGAGAAGAAGGGGAACCGAGAGGCCGGATATTTATTAATCATATAAGAAGCCAACAAACATAGACATCAAGGACAACATAGGGGAAATCAGGTGTACTTACTAATTTAAATAAACAAATTTATTAATTTATCATTTCTTTATTTAAATTAGTAAGTACACGTAATTTCCCCTATGTTGTCCTTGGTGTCTATGCTTGTTGGCTTCTTATATGTTTGCCGTAATTTATACGAAAAATTATACGAAAGTGTAATTTTTCGAATAAAAATTTCGAATAAATTTTTCGAATAATTTTCCGAAAGAAAAATTATACTAAAGTATCTTGAGGCACTACGCGCCTTTTTTTATATAGCTAAAAACGTATTGAGAGACTATCTGGGCATTGAAACAACATTAAAAAACACGCTTTTTGTTCCGGTGTAGTAAACTGATAACTAGAGGCCGGATCTTTAGGCCGTAAAAAAGCGCGTTTTAGGCGCCAAAAATAGGCAGGCAAAAGAACTTTTTAGGCCTCCAACGTCATAATTATAGGCACAATAAATTTTTACATAAATGCGTATAATTTCAAACGAAGACGTGTGCGACCTGTATCTGTGACAGGAAAACAAGAAATGTTATTGTTTATGATGGCGCAAATTCCATCATAAACATAGCCGTGCAATTGTCCCATAAAACTGCTGGACTAATGACGATCAATTGGCTTAATTCAACAAGCACACTGCTCATATTCATGTTCAATGGCCACTGTACTCGAGCGTCTCATTTAGTAAAACAGGCATGAAAAAGAATACTTGAAAGCTGGGACTACTGGTTTAAAAAAGTGCTACTTTATGTCTGCCTCACGCAATTAAATTAAGATACACCAAAAACAGACAAATTATAAATGCAAGAGAGATTGCGATTTATTAATAAATTAACATGTTCTTACAGTAGGAGTCTTAGGTACAACTCTGGCAATTTTCTCATATACAATGACATTATCCGAATTGTACACGCAACACGTCCCAACACTGCCAAATATACTTGCGCCCATTTGAAGTGCACATGTTTGAAGAAATCTATTTGCAAAGCACACGGAGCGTAGTCTAAGAATCACTGTGAAGATTGTGGAAACAATAGCAAACTATCACCATCTCCAGATTTTTGGATTCAAAATTGTACCTCTTGTCACTTGGCATCTTGTACGCTGAGAAGGAACGCTCAATGACGGTGAACACCTTACAAAATAAATTACAAACAAAACAATGCACATTACATTTTTCTTTCTTCGTTTGCTTTTCACTCTCCTTTCCCCTGACGGCCCTCCGCGGTTTCGCATTCGCCAACCGCTCGCGCCATGTCAGCGCGGCGGCGTATACTGGCCAGCGCGTCCCATTTCACTGCTGCTAGCGGTTGTGTTCTGGGAATTGGTTGAACTAGAGTGCTAGGTTGAACCCCATAGAGTTCCGAACAATGTTGCCCGGTAACAGGAATAACGATCTCTAACTGCACTCGAAAGCGAAACTTGAGGCTACATCGTGTTCATATAGGCGCCGATACTTAAAATAGGCATTTATAGGCGTTTATAGGCATTTAGGCATAAACGCCAAAATAGGCACTTATAGGCACTATAAAAACACTATAAAGGCCCTCCTTATCCTCTAATTCATGATCATATATCAAAGTGGGGTGATAGGAGTGCAAGGAACAAAAAAGGCATTTGCCTAAAGTCAGGTCTCTACCAGTGATAACGCATGGGACAGGAAGTTTCTTGGGGCCGCACGCTCGCAGCTGCTATCGCGCTCGCGTCTTAGCTGTAAGGAATGTGAGAAAAAAATTAATTTCTTCGCGGCCGTCCGGATGGCCTCCCGAGTCCAAAGACTACGAGCCGCCATCTGAGGCCCCCAAAACCAAAACTGCCGGCCCGTTCTTTTCAATAAAGTTTATTTTCTTCTTCGTAGCCGAAGCAGCGTCTGTATAGAAACAAAATGAAGTTGGAGGATCAACACATAATAGAACCATAGGCAAGGACGTTAACTGGGACGGAGGAATGAACAAGTGGTCCTGCTGATAAAAATCAGTTCACTTACTGCTGGGTAGTAGCTAGGCAATATACATGTACACGCCGAGCGCGCAGACCGTGTCGCCTCAACAGACGCGATCCGGCATGTTTACGCCGCATTGAGCTAAATGTCGCAAATGCTAAAATCCATCGTCATCATCATGCTCATTGTTGTCGTCGTCATTATCATCATCACCAACATGTTTACGTCCATGCACTGCAGGACAAAAGCCTCTCACGACGACCTCCTATTACCGCTGTTTTGCGCTAGCTGACCCCCATTTTATGCCTGCACATCTCCTAATTTGTCCACAGCACTTTCCCTTCATTGGCAGCCCATTGTGCCCCTCTAATAGTCCACCGGTTATCCGCCCTACGAATTACATATGTCGCGCCAAAGTAAAATTTTCCTCTCAATGTCAACTAGAATTTCTTGTTATTTATTTTGTTAATTAATTTTTTGTTATTTTGTGTCGGTTTTCTTTTGTATTCTTTGTACTCCTTTTATTTTTGTAACTTGTTACTATACGATTATGCTTGACATCAGTGTACTTATTTCGTCTGTCACCTGCTTATTATATTTTTCACCTATGCATTGTTAGGTTCGCTTTACTTCTCGATTTACAATCCATCATAAGGGGTCCCGCCTGCAGTTTTTACTTTGGGACCCCCCCTTCCTGTATACAACTGTTTCTGTACTAATTTATACTTATCAATAAAATTGAATTGAATTGAATATCGGCTGCTCTCGTTTGCTTTTTAATACACACCGCTGTCTTTTTGTCCCTTAAAGTTACGTTTAACATTTTTTGTTCCGTCGCTCGTTGAGCGCTCTTTAATCTCTTGCCAAGCTTCTTTGTTACCCTACTGCAAAACTCAGTACCATGCCATGGCGGATTATGGGACTAGTGTCACGCTGGATGCTGGGACACTGGACTGGGGCGTTGGACTGACGTGGCATACTGCATGATAGGCGCTGGGTACTGGTGCGAAAAGCAGTTCTAGAGCGAGAGAAACGTGGTGCCTGCCTTTAAACAGCTCTTAGTGACACGGATCTCAATGAAAAGTATCATTCTGGTCACGCCGCCAGCCATACCGCTCGCGGATTCATTAAACAGCATCTCTGTCTATAAATTATAGGGGTTCAAGCGCTGTAAAACAAGCCTTGTTGGAACGTGCCAACTTCTTTCGGGACCTCGGTATACAGAGGGACGCCTCGTGTGTGCATGCATTATATAATATAACAGTCTAATATGATTTATATTAGACCGTTTGCATGCAATACGATGACATTTAAGTTTCTATTATCATGAGTGAATTTATACATTTTTTGTTTATTCGACTCGCTTGTAAAACTCTCGCTTATGATGGCTTTTATCTACTTTTTCGAGCCGGAGGAGGCGAAGAAAAGTGCCAAAATAATAATTTCATGCACACTGCTACGTTTATGAGTTCTCACGCATAGTAAAATCTGAGGTGACCTCTACTGGAAACGTCACTTAGATGTGCAACTCCCGTCGAGACCATAGCAAGGTAGAAACAACCATTATCATTCTTTAGCACCGGGTAGCATTGTAGTCACTAACTGGTTTTCCACTGTGTTCGTTTAATTTCTTTAAGAAATCTTTGTATTCTCCAAAATAGCTATGAAAGTATATGTCCAAAGCATCAGGCCGCGACGCTTACTTGGGCTTAAATGTTTACAGGGTTATCCATGCACTCGTTGGCCAAAATTTTCCAATACTCGTAGCGTAATGGCACCACACGTAATGTTCTCCGAACACCCGGTGTCGCGGACGCTTTCATAGCTTACACACACACACACACACACACACACACACACACACTTTAGACAGGAGCAATGTTAGAATACCCTATTTCCTGGGTGTCGTCTGGCTTATTATGATTGCTCAATAAACTCAAGGTGCTTCCATTCAGGAACTAAATGTGCTCTGCGGAAGTCTAGAAAGGTTGACATTGTTGCGGCGTTGGGGTCCTCGAGTTCTGAACTTCGGCATTAAATGTTACGACGTGGTAGATGACAGAAGGAAACCGGCCATGGGCGTTGGAAGACGAGGAGGTCGGGCAGTGGAGAAAGGCAGCTTTGCAAAAACTCAACAATTTATTTACATCATCAAAATTAGTCCTAGAGTGTTTTAGAAACTTCGGAGCCGCTCATAATATAACCCTCCAAGGCCTCCGAAATGTCCCTATAGTTCCCTAGACAGGGTACTCGCATTGTTCTCGCTGGAAAAGGCAGGGCCCATTCTTTCCGTCTAGAGAGGCTAGGTTAACCGGAAGCACTTGAACGTTTTCACCACAAATATCAGGAGGACGACTGCACATGGCATTGTTCAACACCGATGTCCCCATCGTCAGAAAACGTAAACATCCGTCTGGGACACGTACGATCTATTCTTAACGCCCGAGCTGCCGGAAGCACTTCGCATAAATCGCTACAAAAGTGCATAAATCACAGTAAGCGGGCGCCACACACCACCAACGTGCATAAATCACCAAAATGTAGTCGTCGTTAAGGCCAGTCACAACAGTCGTAACAACGTTTGCGTTACATTTAGGTGGACATCAACTTTCCTGCGGCCGCGATTTCGTGCAAGTCGCCGAATCGCACCTTGCTATATAGCTGCGACACGTAAGCACAACATCGATTTTTCAAGCGAAGGGACAATTAGAAGTTAATCGGCCGTCGTCCAGGCTATCCCCTAGCGATGTTTGGCTCTCCCGGAGTTCTCGTCACGCGCAAAACTTTATTTTTCTTTCTCTCTGACGGGCAGATACGCCGAGGCCGCATTCCCTCGTGCATATGAGGGCAACATCCACTGTTTTGGAGACAAACGCAAAGGCCACTGGCAAGGACATGACTATCCACGGCGGCGAAGTGAAATTGCCGGCCGTCGCCGATATCAGTGGGGCATTGTCGTCTGCGCTGCGCACAACGCCGAGTGTCCAAAGCAGTATCCCTTAGACAAGTCCAAAGCGACTGGTATACCAGCCGCCGACAGACTAAACCCGAACAATGAAGACACATCTATAGCGCACATAATACCGAATGCTTTAAAAGAAGCCCCCATAAGGCTAGCACCATTCACGTCACCCCAACCAGGAATCTCCAGCACCCAGCCGCAGGAGAAGCAAAAATGCGTGTTCGAATTAATGTAATGTAATGGCCAACGTATTGTACCTTTTGTTCCAGCTATCTTTAGCGAAGCTGTTCAACGAAGATACAATTATGAGACCTGCCGTGTTCGGTCATTATAAGTGAGACGATCGGACACCGTAGGTCTTAATATCGTACCTTACGCCGTGCTTTTTTAATCTTGCTGTTTTTTTTTCTTCGTTTTTTCCCCCATTGAACAGCTTGGCTAGCGTTAGCTATAGGACACCCTATATGTGCTACGCTGAGTTTGACACCTCAAAATTCTGATTTAAGCGTGGGAATCCTAACGCATATTGTTTAGTAGTGCTTTTGATATTATGGAGCGAGTTTTCAGTAGTTGATAGTTCAGCAAAACAATTACTAATTAATTAATTACTCTATTTTGAAGACGTATTACCTGAAAAAAAATCATTTCATTACTCTTTATTGTACAGATTCACTCTCTCCATGTTCAAAAGTAAAGGTGTACAAGTTGTTCTAATATTCCTTGATGGGAAAAGCGTTTAGAAGAGCTATTATTTGGGCTAGTTGGTGGGCATTCATTTTTTCTTCCGCTAAGTACAGTGGACGCCACAGGGACGAAACGGACACTAGATATGAAGCGGACACGAAGTGACACACGGGAGCGCAAACTACCAACTGGTTTATTGTCAGAGCACTATACAATATTTAAAGCACACAACGCCGAGTGTTTCTGCTGTAATCATAGTTCACGCAGTCGCAATACGGCGGTGTGTGCTTTAAATAATGTATAATGATCTGACAATAAACCAGTTCGTAGTTTGCGCTCCCGTGTGTCACTTCGTGTCCGCTTCGTAGTGTCCGTTTCGTCCCTGTGGCGTCCACTGTACTTAGCGCAAGAAAAAATGAATTCCTTGATGGGCACTGTGTTTGAGCGTTACAGGGTAAAATATGACGGTGGCTAAACCTCTGAGACGTGCACTGAGCTGTCGTTGTACTCAAGATAGCAAATTACGCTTAGTATTCGCGCTGGTTCCTCTCATCTTTGTTTGGTGTCTCTTGTATTTCATATGAAGTACGCAAGGAAAAAAAAAGAAAAAAAAGAAAAGAAACGGCGGGAAAAGATGAAAACGTGTGCGCCGAAATATCGAAAGCACGGAGGCTTCACCACTGCGCGTATATTATCTGCGCTTCGCTAGCGCAACTTCGTCAAAGTGCACTTAGAGCAGTGATTGATAAGCGAGAGCACGTATACATCAGCAACACCGAGCGCACGAGAGATTGAAGGAGTTCGCAAGTCCTTTCAGTCGCAATTTTCGCGAGTCGCAAGTCTAGGGGATGCTCTATAGAGTTTCAGGCGCTGACCTGAATAAGGACCATGACCAGATGTACGCAATTAATATGAATTATAGACTTACAGACGCTTTCCCGTTCGCACGTCTGCTTTGATAATCCAGATGTAGGGTAAAAAAAAAGGAAATGATGCACATGCAAGTAACTAACCGACGCACAGGACCCAACGCAAACACGTCCATATTTAGAAACTTCATTCGAGTTTTCACCAAGACTCTCAATGCCTGCAAAAACACATGCTCAAAAAAGAGTTTTTGTGTTGCACAGTGCACAATCTACAGTTCCCCCACAAACACAAATCGTTCCTCGAGACACGGGTCACAGCGCAAACTTAGCGTGGCCTTCAAGGACGTTCGGCGTCAGTTTAGCGTCGACTGAATCAACCTCGCGTAGCCATTTGGAAACGCCAAGTAAAGCGTTTTCCAGCGTCTGACGGTACACGAAACGTTTCACGTGCCGAGGATTCATAATAACCGTGCATTTAAATATGACCCTCCAAAGAATACTAAACCGCGAACGCTCAGTGATGACGCTGGGGAATGTCAGTAATGATGTCACTCGATATTCGTAACAGAAGTACAATTTCAAAAGCAATACTTACGCAAAAGATTGATTAAATTGTGGTGTTGAACGTCCCGCGAAACTGCACAGTTAGCTATTGCTACGAGGGACGCCGCAGCGAATGGATCCATATTAATTTCGACCGCATGGGGGTTCTTCAGCGTGCACATGAATCCTAATACACGAGCGTTTCTGCTTTTCGTCCCCATCAAAATGCATCTGCCATAGTCGGGAATCGAACGTGCGACCTTGTGCTCGCCACCAGGACAGACGTGACAACAGAACCACCACGGCGGGTACTGACGCAAATGTAGTGTGCGAATGTATAATGCGTTTAATTTTATTAAAGCCTCTCCTGCACACACATTTAACAAAGAAAAATGAAACCTGCGTGTTTTCCCAGCTCTTACATATTCAGCTTATAGGTTCGAACCAGTTTAACCCAACGCGCATACTAAATTGGCAGCGGCCGACTGCCCCGAAGCAGTTGCATGCTTGCGCCATGCACCGCTTGTTTTAATACTCCGTGCTCGCTTCAACCGGGCCTGCAGTGAGCACAAGGAAAAGCAGCGCGCACAGGTCGAGAGAGGGTGAGGGCGGCTGTAGTGAATGTTCGGAATGGGACTCGGTCACTTCTTGACGCATTTACACGCTAGCAGTTGCACAGCAATGAAATGTTGCAAGTCTCATTTGAATAATAATTAAAGACACGAACACAAAGGGAGACGCACAGGACGAACGCTAACAGACATGTTTATCTGAAAGCGCAATTAAAAAAAAACATACGCATATTTCACACGTGCTACATAATCCATGAATCAAGCCAATTTACGAAGGCGTGCCCTCCGCGAACACTGCCGAAGAAATAAAGGCGCCCACGCCGCTTCGCCAACGGTCGCAGAAAGCCGTTCAAAGCCACGCGCGCGTACGTTAACGCGCGCGTCGGAGTCGATACGGTAGAGCAGATGGCGTTTCGGTTGGCGCAGCGCAACTGGCGTAGCGTGACTGGCCGCAAACGACGCTGGACCGCGCGCCAATAACGTCGAACTATAAACTGGCCTTAAGTGTCGTTTGACACCCGTGCAAGGCCACACCGTAGTGATTATTTATTTATTTATTTACTTTGCTAGCTTAGTGTTACTAACGCATTCGTACTCTTTCACATGTAATTAAACGAGTTTCAACAATGTCGCGTCTACAGCATTTACCCTTCGCTATGATGTGCACCTCATGGCTAATGCCCGCTTGTAAACATGCAAGCTTCAATGGACACCGCCCTCATGGCCATCGTCATCACCATCACCTATCACTACCATCAAATCCACGCCCCCGCCCAGTGATGGTGTATGTGTGTATATATACCGGGTGTTTCAGCGAACACTTTCAAAAATTTTTGAAGGATGCCTGTGGCAGATAGCACAATTTCAGTTCATGAGCTGGTCTACTCGAAGAGGCGGAGATCACTTGCACAGAAAACCGAAATGCATAATTGACTAATTAACAAAAGTTCCCTAATTAAGTTTTCAACTAATTACCTTATGGCCCATATGGCAATTTCCAAATTCTGGCCGTGGAGTTCGCAAGGCGGATCCACAGGCGGATGAACGTGTTGGCTATGGACCTAGGACCTTCTTGAGGCTGAAGGGCCTGCGGTTCACTGCCTTCCCAGCCTGATGCTGAGAAGGCAGTGAACGTGTCTCGTGTCGGTGCTAATGCCAAACTGGGTTTTTTCTTTCTGGCTTCGCACAGATGAGCCCGAGCTCGGTGCCCCGACCGATTCTGCGGACTTGCTTCGCTTCCTGCGACTGCGCAAGTATGACGTCAGCGCGTCGTTGGAAGCGCTGAGGAAGTACTGCGCGATTCGCGCCTCCTCACCGAAGATATTCGAAGGCCTCAAAGATCCCGAGAAGTTAAGCAAGCTGACGAGGGATTACATCACGGTTCTGCCGCAACGGAACCTCCATGGAAGGCCGGTCGTATTGTACAAACTTGGTAAGCACAACTGAGCGAATACGTAACCGACTTTGGTGGGCGTGAAATAGCCATTGAAAATTATAGGCTGGGAAAGAACGCGGTTTCAATAAATCCGGTACTGTCTGAGCCTTCGACGCGCATTGCAAAAATAAAATTAGAAGTCAAAGAAAAAAGAATTTATATAGTTCCTGCTGAAAATTTCTTTCAACGGAGACAACAGATTCCTTGATTTAAGAACTTTCTTTTTTTTCTGTTTATGCTGAAAGATAGTGTGTTCTTGTGAATTTACTTTCACAGAATTGGTTCGTATGTGGTGAAGTGAAAGCATTGTCATCATTGACAATACTGTGAGCAAACTGAGATTTCTTCGTCTCTTTACTATTATCAATTAGCATGTGTGGGCAGTTTCACCAGTCACGTGAGCACAGACATAAAAAAGAAGAAAAAAAAAAGCACAATAATGGAAACCGGTATGCACATAATTCATTTTTATGTATCTCTGCAAGTATATCGTGGGCACTCCGGGAAACAAAAAGGTGAAAAAATAACACTTGCATAACTACATATGAGTTATTACATCTGCAAAACTTCATCAGAAGGTGCAACAGTGGTACTATTTTAGTGCATTCGACGATGCTGCTCGGCGGTTCTAATTAAAGACTATTTCCACTCTTTCCTTGTCTACGTGCCAACGTTAATATTCTTGATAGTTAGGAACTAAAAAAAAAGTGTGATTATATACCGTTGTCTTGTTAAGCCATAGCATGTCTGTGAAAAAGGTATCAACAATGTGTCTTTTTGCCTGTTGTTATAGAGTGTTTCAACAGACTTTCTTAGGTTGCATAGCGTAAGAAAACGTGGTTATAATTCAAAGGACTGCTTGTATTTGTTGAAAAGATTGAAATTGTACAAATTTGCTATTCGAAGCACAATAATTAACTTGAATAGGTCACATATATGAGCGTCATATATGAGCGCCTGCAATATGACGGATTGCCTTCCTTTGTAGTGTGAGGATCTGTAACGTCTTTTTTTTTTTTTTCATGGCGTTTTCTGAAACACGGCTGCAATTTTATGTGCGAATGAAAAAGGGCATTATAAAGTCGTAATTCAATTTTGGAGGGGACTATATCTCGTAACCTAGAAAGTACGCCACATGCCTTCGCAACATCCTTGGCAGGATCGTGCACATGAGAATACCAGGTGAAGTTTTTGCTGCAAGTGACCCCCCAATGTTCTAACATCTTTTGCTAACTCAATCTTCTTATCACCGATATGAATATTTAGGCTACGGTCCATTTTTTCAGGAGTCGGTTTGAACAGCCCAGCCTTTATTATTGCAGCACTATAACAACGAGAGTGTTTGCCCTACTCCAATAAACCAATTCTTCTAACACGGCATGAGCTAATAGTTCAAGGTGAGCAGCCCGCCTCTGACAATAACTTTTGGTTTATTGATTGACAGAAATTGTTGAACTTAGTTCGTTTTGTGTCGGTGATATTGGAATGCTGTTACACCGACATGTTTTATTTACTTCGTTTAGTCACAAGGTGCGCGAAAATACAGGCGTTGATGAGAACTGATGAAAAGCGAAAAGACCACTTCTGCGACTTGTGAAGCTTCCTCTATTTTCTTGGAGTTGGGGAGGAGATAGGGGCTATGGATGCTGATACATCAAGGAGCGGTTGGGAAGAAAGGCTAAAACGGAACTACAGTGGCATGTAAAAATATTAAAAAAATTATTATGGGCTTTTGCATGCCAAAACCACGATCTGATATGAGGCACGCTGTAGTGAGGGACTCCGGAAAATTTGAGCCACCTGGGGTTCTTTAACGTGCACTTAAATCTAAGTACACGGATGTTTTCGCATTTCACCCCCATCGAATAAATGCAGCCGCCATGGCCGGGATTTTATCCCGCGACCTCGTGCTCAGCAGCCCAACACCATAGCCACTAAGCAACCACGGCGGGTGGCATGTAAAAGTATAAACACTTCATACAAATGAAGCAATTTCAAGGTACACTGCTCTTGAGACTATAATGTTTCAGAAGAAGCAGTTTCAGATTATTGTTTCACAATAAACATAAGCGTGCGCAGTTAATTGTTAAAACGAAACAATGCCATAGTCCCATGGTGTTATCTCTATCCAGATCAACTGTTCTCTGTCTGAACGAGAGAACGCAATACCTCGCTGAAAGGGTTCGCCATTCTCAGTACATTTGAGACGACGCGTGAGCGCTGTTTTCCCAGGAAATAACACTGCTTTTCCAGAACAGAGTGCAAACGTTATCTCGGTAGATTATGGAGGCATTCTACAAAAGCACGGGCGTGATAATGCATGCAAGCCGGCCTCCTGTTGTTCCGATAGATAACGGAATAACAGTTATCGGGTAACACGCGTCGGCTGCCTGGAGCACGCGTTTTCTTTTTATCTCCGTGTTTATGATTAACCCATAGGAGACACCGCAAAATAGCCCTACAAGTGACGACTATGCCGCTGCGTTTGTACCATATCTTCGCCAAACATTGTCTACAGTCAACGAGTAATTTGGAAGGATTATCTGAATTCACAGTTCAGCAGAGTGTACGCGTACGGCATGGGCATTGTCTCTTTGTTTGCGATTCACTATCACTGTGGTTCTTTTGTGCAGCGAAGTGCTTTCTTTTACCTTCACCCGCAGCGAGGGAGGCGCCACAGATGGCGGAAGTGAATAAAATAGAGTGTTGAAATTAGAAATTTGAAAATTAGTCAGAATTGGTACGAATTGGTTGGTACATAACCAGGGTATGTGGAGATTGCTGGGAGAGGCGTTTTACTGGTAGTCCAAGAAGAGGCAGGAGGTGAACCAACGATGGAGACCCGCAGTGGAAGTCGGAAAGAATAAAGTCAGGTTAAGTGCCTCTAAAGCACTTAGCCGTTCTGAGGCACTTGAACTGATGTTATTATTTTCTACTTCCACTTTTACTGGCACTGGCTATTTTGTTGATGGTGGTGGTGGTGACGGCGGCGGTGGCGGTGATGAAGATGATGCCTTCGTTACAAACGCTCTATCTGCTTTATCAGTCGAACGTCGTCGTAACGTATAACGGAGCCATTCCGTTCAAACAGTTTGTCTTAGTTTGTTCAGTGCACTTGCCATACGTTTCCACCTACCAGGCCAATCCTCCATTTTGTTCGGTGTTACGTGGAATTCAATGAAACGCTAAAGAATCCATTACGTAATCAAATCCGAAAAGCGAAATCTCGGCTGTATAAAACGCCTAACAAAAAAAAGAAAAAAAAGGGGGGGGGGGGTTGGAATCAATTGCTGATCTGTTTCGCAACAGTATATTATTATGAATTGGTGTGGAACAGCCAGCGGTAAAAGTTTTCCCAGTATTTCCAATACCATCGAATAAATCAATCAATCAACGTAGGAGATAATACAGAAGTTCCCTGACGTACATGCCTCTGCAGGCAATTGGCAGCCGTCCAAGGTCAGCCACCTGCAGATGACGCAGGCGTTGGTGATGTGCCTCGAGTACGCGTCCAGGCATCCAGCGGCTCAGACGGCGGGCGTTGCTCTAGTCAGCGACTTCGAAGGCTGGTCCTTCGGCAAGATGAGATTCTTCGACATTGGTGTCACCAAGGATTACTTGCATTACCTGCAGGTAAAAACCCCGGACGGTGTAGTTAGTATTGAGTGCGTTTACATCATTATTTATTTCTTGTTTGTCTTCACTTAACAAATAGCTTTCGGTACAGAAAAAAAAATCAATGGGTTCCTCATATCACCTGAGAGAGACATAATGCGATGCCACTTGGGTTTTTATTGATCGATAACCTCCCACCAGATTAAGCGCATTGAATGACCTCAAACTTTCCCCGAAACATACTGTACGTGCCAGATTTTGTGCTGGAATTGCACAAAAATCTCGCTAGGATTATTTTCCTATGAGTAGCATTTTTAAAGTAACTTTTATGAGTAGCAGTAACATTTATGAAAACCGCTGTCGATCATGCAAAATACACAGACAAGTTGTTTCCTACGAACCAAACGACTGAATTCATTTGTAGTGTACGCAAAGTGCTTGGATTTTGCCTAATTCCTTGAGCTATCTTGAGGCTAAACAACAATGCCAAGCACTCTTGACTGATCTGTATTATGTTATCGCATTACAACTCATTTACGCACCAGTACCAACATGCTCTTTGAAGGTCCTGCACTAGGTTGACCAGAAATTGTCAAATCAACGAATTTCTGGGCCCCTTTGCCCGATTGCTCCTTCCTGCATTGGCAGTTGTCACGCCTTGCTAAGAGAGGAGTGACAACTTAAACAACATACTTTATCGTATTGGCTTGAGTTTTTTTATACAGCAGTGCGGTATTTTTTACGGTGTCGTTGTATATTAAGTTACAGAGGCATCAAATGCAGCTGCAGGAGATGTATTATTAATTAGGGACAAGAGGTGATAAAGCTGAGGTTAAAAATTGCAGATTGAAATAGAGATTGTTGAAAAAATGGTCCAATAGAATCACGGTGTGTCACACGCATTATGCGAAGTGTTCGCTCCTCTATTCAAGGAGAATTGACACGCGCATGGCGGCGTGAACACTGGATAGATTGACTTGACTTTAGGTACACTCGCGGTCCTAAAAATAAATTGCTTTCCCTATATTTTTTTTACAGAATTGCGCTCCCATCGTACCGAATGAAGCTCACGTGATCCGACAGCCAGCGGCCTTCAGTGTCATGTTCGCACTTATGCGGCCTTTCATGAGAGACGAGACCATCAATGCGGTAAATTCTTATGTGTGTCTGCGCATCTCTTGCATGTTTTTTTTTCTTTTTCTTTTTCTGGAGATGAAGTATTGTGAGGTAAACTACTAAAATAATAGCTCCACTTTGAATGGCAAATTGTTTGCCTCCGAGACAACGTGCGCAGTGTCATTTTTGCGTTATCTTTGTCAGCGTTCGTGTGTAAACTTCGAAGACAAATCAGCGAACAATATAATTGTATATGAGATAGGTGACAGTGCCACATGTAAAAAAATTATTACGTATCTTGGTAATGCTCTTCAGTCATGTCCTCAATGCCACTGAAAGTCTATAATCAAAAAGGACTCTGCAGTGAGTGGGAATTTAAATGCTAAATGCATCCAACAAATATGTGTTTTTGTGGTAGTGTAGCACTGTACGAGTGGCCCATGCAATGGCTAACTTCGACCAGCGCATTGGAGTTCGTGTGCAGAAGTCTAACGACATTTTCTCTTTTCTCGTCCTTCCAGATCAAGTTTCACGGGAAGCATGTCGATCAACTTTACGCTGACATTTCCCCAAGCACTCTTTTCGCAGAGTACGGGGGCACAGCCCCGAACACAGATTGGGACTTGTTCTGGACAAGCGTATGCCAGGAGCACAACGAGGGCAAAGCCGGTCGGCAGCTGTAGAAGCCAACTTAGCTTTATGAAGATATTCTCTATGCTACGCCGTGATGTTGCAGGAGTGCCGAATGACACCTGTTTCAACCTGTGCGGACATTTGTAGACTTGCTCACCTTCCACAGAGAGAAATCAACAAAAGAAAAGGGAGGAAGTTCTACGAGACGCACGTCGCGCTTTTACACTCTGCTTTGTGGGGAAGAGTAAATAGTGAAGGAATCAGTTCATCATTTTCTAGTGTACCTTCTGATCAGGGAAGGATCCAGAGTAGTACCAAAGGGAGGCTGAGAGGGGGGGGGGGGGGGTGGATGCGGGCTCAACTCACTGCATGCCCGCTCAAGTTTGTTAGCGCGCGAATTTTTCTGCCCAACATTTACCAAATCCTGTGTCAGAAGTGCCGACACGTCATGTCTCAGGGTGGAAGAGGCCGCTAGGGTGGCTCTGGATCCACCGGAACTTTCGATGAAAGCGCCCTGCTGCTCATAGCCTGCTGACGAAGACAAAACGAGCAATGCTTTCGACATGTTTTTGCAGTTAATCAAGCAACAAATGAAAAATACAATGAAAAAGGCGATTGTTACGAATAGATCTGTGCCTTCTACCTCCTTATAAAGGCGATGGCCTCAGCTTACTGGTGAGTGTGTGATAAGCAGCCTGGCGTTCATCTAAATAATAAATGACCAGCGCTTACATTAGACGCTCTCGTAGTGTGAATCGCTATAAACCACGACTTCGCCTGTACCTTTTTTTATTGCTGTGGTGTAACGAGGAAACCGGCTAACCCAAGACGGTAAGTCGGAACAGGAATAAGTTCCAGCTTGCAACACGAGTGCCTGAAAACGGCTTATTGGATTATCGTATTGTATAGGGTAATAAAAGTTTCCGGTGAAGAAAAGTTAATGCAACTCACGTGCGGTATAGCCCACGAAGGAGGCAAAACGAAGACACAGAAGGGCCCATTTAATTTCCGGGAGCATTCAGCGTCTGTATGTCACTATGTCTACGTCTCTCATGAATGTCTTTATCTCTGTCTGTCCGTATTTCTGTGCGTTCTTAACCAACAGCTTCACAAGATGGTGTGGCGAAAGTTCAGCTGTGATTCACTCCACATTTCTCTGATAATTTAAGTTATTTATCCAGCATCTGAAACACTAGCGATTTAGAAGAAGCTACGACAACAAATTGCGTCAGCGCGTAGAGTGAGTCTGTAAAAACTTTATTGAAAATAAATAAAAGAAGGCACGATGGTTGGGGCCCCTATTCCAGGGCTCCACTGGCACGAGCGGCTCGCTGGGCTTCGTCCAGAAGAGCCAATTGACTCTCCCGGCCCTCATCCACAACCCATGCCTCCCACTGCCTATTCCTCATGAATGGATGTTTGAATACTATTAGGCTGTCTATGTGCGGAGGCCTCTTGGGACACTCCCATGTGATGTATTTTAGTGCGGGTGTGTCTGTGCACCACGGGCAGAACCTCGTGGTGTGCATTCTGTGTAGGTGGTGCAGGTTGGGGTATGGGTTCGTCTGAATACGACGTCAGTCCCTCTCCTGTTGGCGGTTTAAATTCGAGTGAGGATGTCCAAAACGTCTCCGCTCCTGTCTTTGCTGTAAAAGGATGTCGCGAGAATTTGGTGGAAGGTCGTCTATGGGCCCGGCCGTTGCTCAGATGTTTAATCCTCGAGCAATACCGTCTGCCCTCGCGTTCCCTACCAGTCCCTCGTGTTCCGAACATCATATGATAGTGCGTTGCCCTTCTAGTTTATTGCCCAAAATTTTGAATATTGGCTGGGGTGCCGTCCCATTTAAAAACAGGCGGCAAGCTGCTTGTGAGTCGGATAATATGATAGCAGAATTGGTTTGGCGCTCGGGCGTCCTGAATGGCCAAGGCGATGGCTGCAGGCTCTGCCACGCATGCCGAGGAGGTTTTGAAGGGTTGTTGTTCTTACACGTAAAGACTACGGTGAACGTGTCGGAGCTGGTTCGACTAGCATCCGTGTAATACACTCCCGGTCCCATGCCGAAACGTTTGTGAAGAGTCTTTGTCTTTTCTTTGCGTCGTCCGGGATGGTACTTGGGGTGCATGTTCTTGGGAATTGGGGCCATCACAATGTGCGATCGAACGTTGTGGTAAATCTGTGCCGTTTCCTCTCCGTAATACTGGGGCCTCAGTGTAATGCTTAACCTTGCCAATACTTCTCTGCCCGGAGTTGAAGAACAAAGACGTTCTTTCTGAGCATATAACGTCGCGACTGCGTACTCGTCAGAAGTATTGTGCAGACCTCAGTAGCGCACCCAGGATCTCTGCCAGGGGGGGGGTTGACAGTTTGCCAATACCATCTAAACAGCACTAATTTCGATTTATTCACGGGAAATTGTCAAAAAAATTCGCTTTTTGCGAGTGTGCAGACGATTGCGCGTCTTACATCTTAGTTGCAGCACTCAAATGGGTAAGGAAAGAAAAGGGAGGAGTTAAACAAAAGGGGGGGGGGGGGTTAAGTCGGCCTCAGGGGGGGGGGGGTTTACAACCCCCGAATCCCCCCCCCCTCGTCGTTGCGTCACTGGCAGACCTAGTCCCCCGAATCTCTCTGTGCTAGCGCATTCGGGAAGACCAGGGGCGGCTTTGAAGGCTTTTCTGATTATTGTGTTTGCCTGTATTATCTCTTGGTTCGTCAAAGCTTGATACGGAAGGGTGTAGAGTTTTAACCCATTATCACTTTCCGCAGTGATAGGTGTTAAATGAAGGTAGTTTTCACAATTTAATAGTTTTTTTTACAGCGAAGCTGTATATTGCTAGGTTCTGACCAAACGTGCGTGTGTCGACAGGGTGTGTAGAAAAAGTCGCGTCGACAAAATTGAATCCAGCGTAGCCTATGTATGTAGGTTCCTTAACATACGTAAGTGTCAAAACCAGTGATGGATGACCATTACGTCACAGTACCCACCAATCCAACAGTTAAAGTGGATGAAGAAGGATTAAGGTGAAATAGGGTGCATTAAGGTGGATTAAGGTCGACTCAGGTGGATCAGGGAGGATTAGGGTGTATTAAGTAGGACTATTGTGCATTAAGGTCGATTAAGGTACATGAAGGTAAGTAGGTGCGTTAAGGTGGATTAAGGAGGACTAGGGTGGATTAAGGTCGATTAATGTGTCTTCGTCTTGATTTAATTGCATATATATATATATATATATATATATATATATATATATTATAATTTCGTTATTTTCTAAGAACCCATAACAGCTTCGCTGGTCATCCTTCACAAAGTGGAAGGGCACTAAGTTTTTTTTGGACTTTCACTTTCCTCGCGAAAATAAAACCATCGGAAGACACCAAGGCGGAAAAGAAGGTGCTATAGTGCCTGTTTCTGGCCACCTGGTTCTTCACCTTATTTAAAAAGTCTATTGAATAAGCATGAAAAGTTTACGGCTACATTTCCAACGGAGGGGAGAACCAGGGGAGGATCAAGGGTGGCATCAAGAAGAGATACATCAACAAGATAGCGACAAGGTTTCCGATCGACGGATAGTTGTTATTTCACTAAACTCTACTGAACACCTCACTGGACACTCAGTTTTCTAATTTTGTTAGCGCACGAAACTTCTGGATCCACCACTGCGATAAGGAACATGTCGTGCTGCTTGTCACAATTAAGGTCGTCCGAAAAAGAGAAGTTTGGAACGATCGTCCAAAAGTTATCCGCGAAAATAACAAATCAGCTAGTTTTAAAAGGCAAGTTAGTGACAATCACAATTAGCAATGCTTTATACCGAAATGGACGCCAGCGTGATATTATGCGTGACATGCGTGGTTTAGAACGTTGGGACCGTGTGATATTTGATCTTGTCTTTTAGGCTGTGGCTCAGTGCAAATTTCTTTCTGTCCATAATTCAGCAACAATAGGCGAACAAGAGAAGCGTCAGTAAGAAGCCAGCATTACGACAAGGGTACTCGTCTTCAGGCTGCCAAAGACAAATGCCTTTGAGTCACGTCCATCCTAATATGACGAAGATCTCTTGTATGACGACGACAATTCTCCTTGTCTCGTTTCTACAAGGGGACTTATCTGCGTCAGGGTTCTAGAGGCAGTCAAAGGCAAGTACCCTAAAGTCAGGCCCGCTTATGTGAAGATCACTCGTCTGACAAAGGCAAGCCTCCCTGTCGTGTTTTGACGAGTGTCTTCGTCAGGTTACCGCAGCCGGTCAAAGGCAAATACCTTGGGGTCACGCCCCCTTATCTGACAAAAATCTTGTCACGTTCCCCAATGGGGACAAGTCTCCTGGTCACGTTTCGACTAAGGGAAATGTCGTCGTCAGGGCCCTTGTCAAAACGTTGGCTCCAGGCTGAGGCTTCCCCTTTTAGGCGAAACTTTATAGGCCCACAAGTTTCGGTGGTGGTGATGGTGGTGGCGTCATGCTGAAAAGTGGGCCGATCCTGGCGATAGTGCAGAAAGGGTCCAAGCTCAATGGCACATACCAGGGACAATAAAGAAAGAAAGAGAGAGAGGAGAGAAAGAAACAGAGATAGAGAAAGAAAGAAAAAGAGAAAGAAAAAAACAGAGAAAGAAAGAGAGAAAGAGAGAGATATAGAAAGAGAGAGATATAGAAAGAGAGAGAGAGAGAGAAAGAAAGAAAATCACCAGCCCTTCCCCTGTCGAGAAAATGGGGGTAAGCAAATGACGTCGTGTGTGTACTCTAACCTACTCCTTTCCCTTCCATTTCCTACTCCTTTTCGTTCCCTTTCCTTCTACTTTTTTCCCTTTCGTGCAACTTTTCCTTCCGTTGCGTTGCACGTTTCCTTCCCTCGATGCATACATTTAATAAACGTTTATGTTTTATTACCGTGACATGTGAACTTTACGTTACCCTGACGAAGGTCAGATACACTCACGACAAGCTTCGCTTACCCTCATTTTCTCGACAGGGGAAGGGCTGGTGAATTTTAAACCACTGTGATCAACTCATGCCTTCACGTTCCGGTTAACCTTCGTCTTGGTTATATGTATATGCTTAATGTACATAACATTGTCATCTGCTTTGGCTTTAAATGATATAACTAGATTCTTCAACGAATAAGTACACAAAATTCTTAAATGAGACGCCGGAGGGGTTGTGTTAATAGAATTCCGGATCGCGACACGTTGTGGGTGGCTAAGGTAACGGTAATCGACGCGACGCATTTGAAGAGGGAGAGCTGAGATGGCTTTGGCACGCGGTCAGAAAAATATGGCTGTTAATATTATAGTGACAGCAGAATATGACATCCACCAAAGGAAAGCAACATGATACTACCTACCTCCATCGTAAATTACATTGGCTATTTCTTCAGTTAATTCAGCGAGTTGAGTTACGCTTGAAATGCCTCGTCCAAATCCGTGTTGCCGACTATAAATTAGTTCGTTAATTTCTAAATGCGATATTATGGCCTTAAAGATTGCGTGCGCCATTAGCTCACAATAAACACTCGCTAATTACATGGGGTGGTGGTTATATAATTCTAGTTTCTAACCTGGTTTATAGATTGGAATTATCTTCACACTGCGCCAATCGACTGGTAACATCGCTGTTTCAAGAGAGATGGTGAATATTTTGTGCAAGTATTTATATCCCCATACGGCATATCGATTTTGAAATTAGTGATATTGTCGGGGCCAGGGGATCATTTTAAATCTAGTTTTTCCGGAAGAAAAGAGATACCCTCTTCGTTTATGGTCAATTCTGGCATGGGCACTCTCAACAACTACCTGTATAATTCTAGCTAGGCGCTAAAGCCGGATTTCGTGAAGACAGATTGGAAAAAGGAATTACGCTCCCTAGCAATGCCCTCCGGTTCGTTAATAACGCGATTTGAAAATTTTATTTCTGAAATGGCTTTCCGTTCATCAGACAAGTATCGCCACAATTTCTGAGTCTTGCGGGCCATGAACGAAGGTAGTGTCGTGGAAATGCGATTTCTGCGATCTTCCGCTGCAAAGTAACGATAAGGTTATCAGTTTCACCGTTCCTTCATTTTTAAGGCGAAATCCTTAGATGCCTCATAGGTCGAAAAATCCGACGTCCGCCGCTTGGCAGCAAAAATTCATGGTGCCACCATGGTGCCACAAACGTAGGTCGTATGTTCGAGTTCCTTAATCAACTCTACCATAATTAAGATAGAGTTAATTAAGGCACTCGAACCTACGACCATTGGCGGGAGTCAAACCCACGAGCTTTGGTTTTGCTTAAGGCGAAGTAATTAAGACACAGTTAATTAAGATAGATGTTATTAAGGCACTCAAACTCACGACCTTTGGTGGGAGTCGAACCAGGCAGTATTTTACTGTAACTTTTACAATACATGTGCTCTTGGGAGCTGGTGCTGTAAGATACGGATGACTGATCAGTGTTGTTTGCGACACTCTAGTTCACCGAACTTCATACGGAAGACGCGGTATGAGACGTATGCTTATAAATCAAATTATTATTCCAGAGACAATGCGCGAATAGCAGTTTTTGAGGCCGGAGCGAATATGAATCGAATGGTTTAAGAGCGAACCAAATATGAATCAAATATAGTGTCAGATGCGACTTGAATATCGAATATTTTTCAAATAGTTTGCGAATAATGTACAGCCTTCTCGCCATTAATATCAAACAATTTGAACCTCCTGGTATTCACCACAATAGAAAGTTTCCGTTATTACACTGCAGATTGTAAAGCATGCTACACTATTTAAAGGTACGCTTAATGTGTGCGTTATTAAGTATACTTTTGTATTTATGCCTCTTTGCCAACTTCAGTGACTTCGTTGTATTTTGTTCCCGAGATGCACTATTATGTGTGAGGGCTTTGGCTAAGTTGGCTGATCGGACGCCGTGCCTTCCCTAGCTGCCTTTATTTTTCCTCTTTTATTTTACGAACATCTCGCGCCTTTCCAAAATGCGCATGTATTCAGAAACAAAAATGATGATGTCGTTTCTACGATACTATTTCTCTTATTTTACCTTTGTACTTTGAACACAGGACATCATGATCTGTGCGAATGAGTGCTGTAATGTTCTGAGGGTAGGGGTATTATGGTCGTTTAAAAAAGTAGCGATGCTCGTCGCAGTTGGAGAATAAGATACCCATACCGGTCCCTTATGTCAGGGACTTCCCGCCTTTTGAAGAAAAAGAAGAAACATTTATTCACTCACTCATGGAAGTATACATGACAACAAAATATACCAGAGATCACAAAGCTCTGGACTTTGGGGGACCTCCTGTGCAAAGCTTAAAAAGCAAATCAGGTTGACGCAAATGCAGCAAAAAGGTAAGGTTGTTACTAACAGAACAAACCAACTACCAACATAGCATAAAAAGGTAACTGGGCCATCATATAACATAAATAATTTGACGTTATACGGAACTAATGCTTGAAAGTTTATTAAAACATACAAAGTGCGGTAAATGACCTCGCAGTAAAACAATCATAAGTAGACAAAAAATGAAAATAGATGTTTTTTGAAACTGCCTATGCTCGGAGACAGCTGTATTTTAGTTGGAGCAGAGTTCTCGAAGGACGGTGCTGTGAAAAAAAAGAAGTTAAGTTCAATAATTGATCTTAATTTCACTGACACACTAATACAACGCGCAAGACAAAGCATGTAACTGAATCGTCACCGAGTCAAATCAGCGCGTACAGCGCGTCGTAATTGCAGCCTCCGCGATCAACTTCAGAAACATTTTCAGAGCTAATTGCGGAGGCCACGCTCCGCTGTGCTGAGTACGGTGAACGCCACCTAGTAGTGCTTCTGCGAGAACGCGTTGGTAGTGCTTCTTGATGCCAGCGTCCCTTCGAATGCTGGCATCGAGGCGTCGTAGTGCTGAGACCACCGAAGCGTTCACTGTCGGTGCGCGTTAGTGTCATAATGCAGTACTTCTCTTTTCTGCTCGTAGGCGGCGGCACCGCCCCGAGCAAGAGCGCGGGTACACGGAGGAGTGCTAGATATATAAGGCGCGTCTGTGTAGCTCTCTGCAAATGCGTTTGTGGCGCAATGGGTTAAACGCTCGGCGATCTATCGTCGCGGACCGAGAGGTCGTGGGTTCGATTTCCAAATTTTGCATGTTTGTGGAACTTTTTCTTCTGGTTTCTTTCTTTGTATTATGTTCGTGTATGTTCGTGTAAGTTAATTTTCAATAATTGATCTTAATTTCAGGCAATAAGAAGTTATTAGCTGATGGAAATTGAGTTACTTAACAAGTTCATTGGTAAAAATTTTTAGGGATGTTTTAGTGAAGAGAGTTGGGGACAAGGATTGCCATGTTTAATTTACATCGCTTGTGAATTGTGAGGATGTGATCATCTTGCAAAAGTGTTGCTCTTGCAAAAGGGTGGTTGGAACTTGATAATGCGGGTGGCCTTGTTTTGAAGGAATTGTAAAGGAGCTAGGTGAGAGGGATATGTGTTCCTCCATGATGCAATGCAGTATGTGAAGTGACTGTGAATGAACGCGCGATACGGAGAAAGCAAGGTTCTTGGTCTGAAGTACGGGCGTGTTTTTATAAATATCCGGATACCTTATGCCGAGTCTTCATTTAGAAGTGAAATATGGGAAATCTATTCAGTTTAGAGTAAAGAGCAACCCCCAAACGTTGACATTGAATTGTAGCCATAGTGGGGTTATTATCGAGAGTTATAGTCGAAATCTTTTCGACCTTCGTTTGAGTGGAGTGAAGTAGCATGAGGACTGTTTTACTGGGGTCAATTTTGCAATGTGTTTAACAAGTGAGGCAAAATATACCGCAACATCTCTCGGTTTCGAAATAAATAAGAAGAAACAGTGGCCCTTAGATCACTGTTCGCTCGCCGATCATAACTGATAAACGATTCTGGTCACCGTCGCAGCTTTTGTTGAGTTATTCACTGCTCCAACAGGTGGCTATAATTCGACATCATTTATGTACTTCCAAGAGGCTTTAGTTGTTCCTTGTGGTCGATACGCGCGCAAATACGATATGCACTAATTTTTGCTATGGACAACGCGAAGCCTGACCAACGGCTCCAATACGATTGCGTCTCTCGTTGGCACTGCTCCAAGGGGCGCTGCTGGTCCTCGAGCTATTAGTACAATGGTTGCCTTGCCACAACCACATGCGGGGTTCTTCTCTCTGCGCTTCTATCTTTGTCACGTACAATAGCTCCTAATGACAGGCACCGAGGGCAAGGTACTAAGGTGCTGTGGACACAGCTAGGTTGACGTCATGTTAATCTGATCTGAATAGTTAAACTGTCGTGCGCCTTCTACTTAAGCTGACACACAGCTAACGGATGTTTCTCAGTGCAGGAAAAAAACAAACAAACATCGAATGTCAGTGCTTTCGAGGACAATCCTTTGTCGCGATTGAAAAAGAAGTACTGTTTTATTCATAACGCTTACTACACTACTTTTGTGGTGGATTTTTCCAGGTGATTCCTGTCAAGGAGAACTTTGTGTGAAAGAAAACTGTGTCGCCGACTCACCATAAATAGGTGCCTTCTTACTGCCCGTTGCTTTTTTTTTCTTTGTGGTGGTGGTGGTGAATTGGTGGTTTTTTTTCTTTATTTTTATTCTACCACAGCTGTACACAAAATGACTAGCGTGATTATTCGGCCGGATGTTTTCTTGAGCATGTTTTGCGACGTTTGTTTCCTTAGGCGCATGATTGAGTGGCGAAACAGCCAGGTGCGCTTCATGCGAACAGAAAAAAAAGTCACCGTTCTTGTTTTGCTGCCACAGTCCTACCAAGACGATATATCGTCAGCGGTCATGATATACGCATTTTCTAGCTGGTGTCTGACGTTGGCCATTATTTGTCGTGGTACAGTGAAATATGTCAGTTGTGGTCGGCTCTCAGAATAGACAAGACGCGTCCAATTATCTTCGACTGAGATAGCGCCGCCACAGCGAGATATATATTATCTTTGCTGGAAAGCACCACGCCGTGTAATGAATACGGCGGAGGTCGCCTCTCTTGGGGCAGATTGTACACACGTTTTCCTCAAACGCCCCCGTGCGTGCCTCAAGATCTTATCGTCTATAGTCTTTCTGTCGAGAAGTGACAAAGCATCACAGATTTTCCTGCGTGTAATCGTATCGACTATTAGAGATGCCGTACAAGCGCAAAATGGTATAAGAGGAAGTAAGCCTGGTTCGAAAGCGCAATGACTTTCGGTCGAAGCTTATTGAAATATCGGTTCATAAAGCCAGCCACTCTGATGTTTATCAAGCTTTATTGATTTATTAACACCTATATCACTTTTGACAGGAGGGGGCGGGGTTACCCGAAAGCAGACACGCTGATCCACATAGAAGGTCTGCTAGTGTTGTGCGGACCATGGCCTCACAGATCGAGGAGGGCACAAACACCGCGCGTCATTTCGAAGGCCACGTGTGGGCATTCTGGGTTCATGTAACACATGCCTGTGCTGTAAAGACTTGCCAGTAATGGGCGTTGAATATCAATGAAGTGGACCATCCACCTGACGAAACTGCGTTTCGGAGGGAGACATAGGCAGAGCAAACACTAATCCGCTTTTGTGATTTTCTCTTTTAGGATTCAGGCTGTTGGATCAACTCAAAGGTCAGTCTCCATTCAGCCACTGCGTTACCCTTGGATGCATTCAGAACAACTTAAAAATTACTGCGGTTCAGCTCAGCTAACCCTGGTAATGCAAAGCGAAAGCTTGTTTTTTTTTTTTTCGACCAAAGCCTGCCTTTGTCTACGGTTGTGGTCCCGCTTCCGGCGTTTCGCAGGCCGAGCGGCTCGCTCTTCCTCAGTTTCCGATGCTAGCTTCGCGCGCTTGGCATTCCGGACCCTCTCCAGTGAAGCGATGGAGGTAGAAACCTTTATTGCCATTGATGGTGGGGGCGAAGCCCCATACATGGCACTTGTGTGCTCCCTTACTGTAAGGAGGCACCCTTACAAAGCGAAGGAGAGCCCTTGGAGCGCAATCCCTCACAGCACTGGAGATGATCCGCCGCTGGTCTTGAGGGGAAGTGCAGCGGGGTGGTAAGACGCCGCTTGCCGACGACGGCTCAAAGCCTCCCGCTCTCGCGCAACGCTCATAGAAAGCCTCGCTCTCATCCATGGCTAAGCTCGCAGACAAACAGACAAGGAACTTTAATAAGGTCCTGAGGAGCCAGCCATTGGAGCCCCAGCATTGACAATTTTTTTTCGTAGGCGAGCGCGGCGCTCCTCTTAGCCAGGCGCGCGGCGAGTCACGTGGTCAGGCGGCGTCCCAGCTGTGGAAAGCGCATGCACCAAGCCGGCGGCGGCGGCGGAGCTCGGCGCCGCGAGTCACGTGATTTGCCAAGGCTACGGTGCAGCTGCGGTCAAATGAAGGTCAAATTGCTGGCGACCGCGAAACTCGGCTCGACTAGGTTAGTAAAGCGCTTTAAGAAAATATAATAATCATCATCATCAGACTATTTTGATGTCCATTGCGGGACGAAGGCCTCTCCCAGCGATCTCCATTTACCCCCGCATTGGGCTAGCTGATTCCAACTTGCGCCTGCAAATTTTCTCATTTCATCTTCCCACCTAATTTCCTACCGTCCTCGATTGCTCTTCCCTTCCCTTGGCGCTTATTCTGTAACTTCAATGGTCCACTGGTTATCTCCCCTGTATACGCATTAAATGGCCTGCCCAGCTCCATTTTTTTTCTCTCAATGTCAACTACAATATCGGCTATCTCTATTCGCTCTCTGATCCACACCGCTCTCTTCCTCTCTCATAACGTTACGCCTAACATTTTTTGTTCCATCGCTCTTTGCGTGGTTCTTAAGTTGTTCTCAGGCTTCTTTGTCAACCTCCAAGTGTCTGCCCCGTATGTTGTTGTTGCCTCCACACATGCCCCATATGTCATCACCGGTAGAATGAAATAATTCTACGCTTTTCTATTTTCTTACTTTTCAGAAACAAAAAAATTAGTATACCATGTTTTTATTACACTCGTCAATTCAACGTTCCACTAACCTTGAGCGCTGCTGCGGTGTTAAATGTAGCATGTAAGAGCGTTTCTCGGTTCGTCTACTGCTAGCACCTGTTCATACGTAATAAGGTCAGCTGCATATATCCGGATAGCTTCTTTCGGTTCTCTTTATCTCTTGTCTTCACTCAAAAAGGTCAGTACGACGATTAGCGACTGTTGCGCTCAGCGCAACGCTCAGCGACGGTTCTGTGAACGACACGTATGGGGTCTTAGGAGTACGCAATATACAAATCGTTATGGTGAAGGGATCTTGAATTCGACGCGTCGTCAGCTGAAGTCGCGCTAGAGGAAATGTAGGTTGGTAGGTGTACGGTAGGTTATTAAACAGAACGACAGACTCAGGATTTACTTGAGAAACACCAGCTTAAAGAAGTCGTTTCTCCACGCCGTACTTCTCTCACGTGTGCACAGAGTTCGTCTTCACTCTGGCATTTTCGAAACACTCATACTCGGTCCTGCGTCGACTTTCTCAGAGTTTCTTCCCGAAATTTATCTTCACTCCAACTTCAATGACTTTCTCTGTCACTTACACTAACATATTTGTCACAGGTCCTTTAAAAATTCCGATTCATAGCCCTGGCGGCCACGACGGGAAAGCGAGACGAAGAGAACATCATAATCATCACGGACTCACAAACAACATGCTGAAATTACCAAAAGGGCCGCACTTCCAAACAAGCGCTGAGCATCTTCGAGAAACTGGACAATTTTGTACGAGTACATTGTCTGGGTTTCGAGACACTAGTGCCTGGCTAGTAATCTAGCGGCTCAAGCCGCTGCCCGAGATCACAGTCTCTGGTCTATCCCACCGTGTTCACGAGCCCTGGTAGACCCACACGATGGTGTCCCGAAATGATACACCGATATCCTGAGTCACTACAGACTGGGTTGGAGGACCTACCCAACCCCGCATCCCAAGTTGACCAGAGAAGAGGCGGTGATGTTCTGGAAACTACAGACCGGCACATTCCCGCACGGCACCCTGCTGCACGCCACGTACGTATCCTACTAACCGTCGAGCAGTGGGAGGCCCAGCTGACAAGCCCGAGAGCTGAAGACCAGCATCGTCTGGTGGGCAGGGCCAAGAAAAACCTCCTTGGGGCCAAGCTATATTGGCTCAGGCCCACGGCATCCTGGACTAGGGACGCCGCCCACCTCGGACGATTCCACCGTCATCTCATTTGTACAGATAAAGTTTATTCCTCCTCCTCATATCCTCAAGTGCTCGGTTCTATGTATTCTAATGTATACCTCCTATATTTTCCTGTTTGCTCTTGAGGACCACTAAAATTTGGCAGAATGAGGATCACGTTACGTTACGCTACTTATATGGAGACCCGGTTTTGTAGGACTCCACTCGGCAGTTGAACGTGCCTTTTCAGAAGCTTTCGAATGAACTAAGAACATTGCGAGTGGATTTAAAAGCGAGACACGGCTACATAATGCATATATAGCTGTCTCTATAAACACGGTTTCTGAAACACGGTCACCCAGCAGCGGGAAGCCAGCGCACTGCGGCTCCGTGATCTTCGCCATCAGAGCACGCTGGCTGCCCGCTGCGACGTAAGCAGAACGTCGTCTCGAGGGGCGCCGCTTTGCGCTCGCTGCAGTCTCCCAGTTTCGGTTTCGGGAGCTCTGATAGGCGAAATTCGTCGTGCCACAGTTGCGCGGGTAATCGCATTTTTCCAGATCCAAAAGTTGATATGGCTTGCTTCAATTTCCCAGTTACGATGAGCCCTCGGAAACGAAATGTGTGAAAGTTGTTTATTTGATGTATGTTAATTAGAGACAAATTACGACGTGATCGCCACCTCTTACGGCCTCCGAAGGAACCGTCCTTTTATTTCAGAAAGGCTATTCTTAAATGTTACATAAAGTCCTCGTAGGAAATCCCGGTATAGCTATTTATCTAGTCACATGCGAAAGTTGCCGTGTTTTCACATCGAATCATGATTTCTTAGTATGCTCTGAAATCACGCTCATGCGGAAGTGGCACAACATAAGCACAGGGAGAATAAATTGAACAGGAGAAAAACCAAATGAAGTGGCATGGAAAACACAGACAAGAACAAGATCGGGAGGAACAAAAAACAAGCGTTTTGCCTGACGCCCCTCCTTGAATCGCAATGCCACAGTTAAGTACTGCTACAATTCCGGAACGTGTTCTTACGTATAGCAGAGCACTAGGTCACGCAGGTGTGACCCTGCGCACAGGCTAGCCAACCGGCCTTACGGCTATTCGTAGTTTCAGGGACACCACCCCCAAAACATGGCGAGAAGCATATACACTGGTGCCAACACGCAAAGTGGTCATTAAGTGGCGCATTTGCGTGTATTGCAGTCAGCAGCACGGCACAGTTAACTGCGTCATCCTTCTTTCTCAGCGTCGAGCGAGTAACTGCACCAAGCGGAGATGAAAACCACAATGATACCAATGTTTGCTGCTTTCAAGGCAACAGTGGCCATTTACTCGCGCACGAGCGAATGTGTACGTCGTGTTCAAGGTTGGCGCGTCTTTCGTTGGACTCGTGGCAACCGGTTTGCGAGCAGTTGAGCGCAAAACTCGGCCACACCGTTTGCCCCGCCTCTCTGCGTCCACTTTCTCCGCGTAGAGAGAAGGTCGGCATCGTTTTTTTGACAGTACAGTGGCGGTGCTTCGGTGCAGTGTCGTCAACGCGAGCCTATAGTTTACACGTCGCGGGACTTCGCTTACAGAGATGACTGGTGTGTATACGAAGAAATCTGTGGAGGACGTGTTCGACACATCGGAAGAAGCACTTCCGTTCAGACTTCAACAGATCGCTGAAGATGAGCTCGGAGAGACTCCTGCTCGGAGGAAGGAATCTCTTGCGAAGCTTCTCCAGCTTTTATCAGGTGAGATCAAAATCGATATCCCGGATCAGATTACATTTTAGGATGGAGCAACGTAACCTTCTATGGCTTTGATGAAGGCTCGGAAGGAACCGCAAGCAGGAAGTCAGGTTTGGCCCTTGCTGTCATAATTTTTGCAGTTGTAGAATTCTAGGTCAGCGGCGCAAGTAGTTGCAAGCGATGCACCTGTCTTCCCGATCCCAATCGCATACCGCTGGTGTGAGGCCTCACAAAAGAAAGTTTCCTTGCTATAACTTATCGAGGCGTTGCGAACGGCGCGCAGCCATGTACCTTGACAATGTTGCCGTAGGCGTCGTTACTGTTGCGCTAATTAATTTCTTGATGTTTTCTATAGCCCATTGCTTTAGAAAGCTGAAGAAACACAGTGTGATAAAAATGTCCGACTACCATGCCAAATCATGCATTTGCAGAATTCGAGCACGCGCCTGTCGAACCAGACTCGCCGAAGCAGACCCAGCCGGAGACACAAAGCCTTGGAGAAGAACAAAAAATTAGGCAGCAATTATCCGTCTAATGGACATGTATAACTGCTTGACATATATATCATAGGTTTAGCTCATGAAAGTTTAACAAGCTAGCTTCTTCAGCTTTTTGTGATAATGTGACAGTAGGCTTCACCGGATATCGAATGTCATTTTGAATCGCAAGAAAGTGGTGGGCATTCTAGTCCTTAACGTGAAGTCCTATGGTGCTGTAGATAAGGATATTTCTGACGGAAAAATCATTGCTCAAACATTGTGTCGAGGTAGGATATTCGGCATAAGTTATGTTAAACGTTCTCTGTTTTATATCGTATTTACGTTATGTGCAGAAAAATACTGAATTTGTCCTTACTCCTGTATTTTTTTTTTTAGATTGAAATCAAATTGCCTCCATTTACAGTGTTCGCATGTTAGTTCAGTCTTAGTTTTTTTTTTTTTTTTTTGTAATTGTGCCTCGTAAGACGTTTTGAGCATGTCAAGCTACGTATGCAGCTCAGCCCGATATCACGTTTCCGCCTGCACGGGAGAATACAACTGATTTGATTGGCTTGGTTTATCTGATAGTTAACGCGAAAGTAAAGGCGCACATAGATATACAGCATTGTTGCTGCTACTACTGCGTCTCTATTTGTTCCCGTTCGCTCGCGCTGGTGTTTGAGCACTGGCAGACCCTTACCGTTCAGGTGTTAACATGCTTAACTTCATTTGGAGTCTATTAAGTTAACACGTTTTCGTATACTCTACGGCAGAGGAAGAGGACCTGAACACGCGCAAGGATGCGCACTTTCTTCTGAGGTTCCTGCGAGTGCGCAAGTACAACGTGGAGGCGGCCCTGCGCAGCGTGAAGAACTATTACAAGATCCGGAACACCAGCGGGCCGGTGTTCCGCGACTTCCTGCCTTCCAAGGTGTCCCCAGCTACGAGAAAGCTCATGATGGTCATGAAAGAGACGGATGCTCACGGACGACGAATCTTCTATTTCAAACCCGGTAGGTATCATCGATGAAATCTGTGCCGAATTCTACACGTGCAACACTGACAACAGGAGCGCTTGGCTTTCAACCGACTCTGTTTGGAAATGTGTTATCCGCCATATTTACAAATGGACCTCGACTTTAACCTGTTCCTCGAGACCATGGTGATGATGATGATTTATTGGCATCCCCTTTGGAACGGGGCGGTGACAAATATTCACCTATAGCCTGCTTCAGCTACTCAGGTATGTTATACATGCTTTTCATTATGCCATTATTGTGTAAATATATTTAATCATTTTTCTTATCCTCAAAACTTCTCTATCTACCTCGCACCGCTACCTATATCTGTAAGTGTAAAGGATCCGGTCGTATCAGTATCTTCCCTGCGAACCATGATGGAGATGATGAGGATTTAATGGCATCGCATTTGAAACGGCGCGGTGACAAATAGTCACCTAGCCTGCGTGATTTATACAGGTATGCTATACATGTTTTTTTTTTTAATCTAGCATTTTTTGTACTTCTTCTATTATCTTTTTTTTTCTCCTCAATATCTACCTTGTATACCGCTACCTGTGACTGAAGAGATCAGGTTGTATCAATCTCTTCGCTGCTTTTTTTCTACTAATACTCTAAGCATCTCTTGCTTATCTCGATTGCTGACCGGTTGATGCTTGCGTCCATTTTAAACCCAAGCGCCTCTGCGTATATAGACAGCGCCGCCCCTCGGATGAAATAGAGACTGCTTTTAAATAACGCCCTTCCACGATTTGGCAATTTCTTCGATGATGAACTGCTTAAAAGGAAGTCACCAATAGACTCTGCGAGTGTCCTGTTGGGAAAATTTAGTTCAGGGATTGTCGAGAAACGTTATTGAAACGCAGTGGCCACTTGAGTCTCGGGGAGGCAGTGCGCTCCGCTTTTTGAAGTCTCATGCACAGTGAGGAATGGAGAAGCGTTTACGAATCGGGAGCATTGCACAGCTGATTAAGGCTCATGATTGCGATGAATGTAAAGCAACGCAAACAATTATGGTGACGGTAA
Organism: Dermacentor silvarum; assembly: GCF_013339745.2. NCBI lineage: Eukaryota > Metazoa > Arthropoda > Arachnida > Ixodida > Ixodidae > Dermacentor > Dermacentor silvarum. The sequence continues at coordinate 129,155,624 of NC_051159.1, read as the reverse complement.
AAATAACCAGGCGCAGTGGAACAAATTACATAGAGTAACACGTGACTACGCATTTATGTCAAGTAACGCGACTGACTTCCTTGGCGATTGTAGTTAAATTTGTCAATTGCAAGACATTTCCTAACTTTTTCTACACGACGCTGTGTGGTATTCATTTCCTGGTTTTGAATCGCTAATCAATTGAAACACCGATCAAGATTTAGCAACAGTATTTACAACTGGCACTCCGGCCAGTAACCTCGTAACTTGCTATTGTGAAACACGTCAACATGCCTGATGTAGATGACTGGCCACATGCAGTGGACCGCATAACTTGATTGAGTGGCCACGTTAATTTTCCCCTGGCGGGAACCATAGTCTATATATTTTTTTCTTTTTAATTCTATTCAAATAGGTAATTTCACTGCCTTTCGTGTCATGCGCCGCCGGTATCATCATTACGTTGACGCAGCATTAAAAAATAATAACAAAGTTGAAGGCCGCAGCTTCCCTGTAGTAGTGTGCGTACTAGAATGTTGCGCTTGCGTTGCCGTGGGACGCCCAAGGCTGCCGACCAATCAGCTCGAGATTTTTGCCATCGTCGTGATAAAGTGATGCTCCCTTCGTAATGTACAGGGAGGGTGGGGCGGTTCTACTGTATCTTGAAAGGCAGCTGCGTCGGGGACGCAGTCCGCCGTGTACTGTGTTTTCACGGCTTAGTTCGCTTTCATGCGAGAAGCAGCACGAAGGTCAATTCGCTCATTGCTGCTGCCGCGCTTCCTCACTCCAGCGTATTGACAGCGAGTTTCCGCGGCCATCGAGTGAGATGTGATCATGTTTGCTTGTGCGCACGTGACACCATGCTTGTTCGTGACATCATCCTTACTTCGTATAGCTGTCCACAAATTTTCTATCGCAATCGATGCTTCGCCTTTCAGGCGAAACGGCGACTTTTTTGTCTTCCCCATGTCACTTCCCAGGTATGTGGGTGCTCGAGGAATCATCCTACGTGGACGTCCATCGGGCTATCTTGCTGTGCTTAGAACACCTGGCTAAGGACCCAACGACACAAACCCTAGGCATGGTGATACTCTTCGACTATGGTGGCTTCACAGCGGAAAAAGTGCTTGCCATTAACGTGGGTCTGATCAGGAGAGGCTTTGAGTACCTGCAGGTATGCATGGGCCTTGCCTTTTTGCAGATTGTTTGAATTATTTTGAATTATATAACAAAAAACCTAGTAAGGCGGAAGTTGTGACTACCGAAACTCTTGCCAGAGTCGTAATTAGAAACTGAAGTTTTCGTCAGGATATATCCATCGGCGTTCTCAATGCGACGATTGGGATGCAGATTTCCTATGGCTGGTTTTATTAAAACATTGCCTGTCTCTTTTTGTAGGAACTCGTTGCAGCGAATCTACGATTAAGTTCTTGCGGAACAAGACTGTGCCAATGTCTGTAATATTATAATATTGCGCCGTTTTTATTATATTACGCTTTGCTGCTGCACTCAGGGACTGTACAGTACAATAATGTAAACTCGCTTATGTTTAAAAAGTTAAATAAACAAAGCCAGTAAGCGCTATATTCTTTCTTTACTTTAATTTGCACATTGAAACTCTTGACCAACATGTTAATTAAAGAGCTCATTTTAATAACAAACAATTAGTGATATTAGCTCATGATTTGTTTGCTTAATGCTTTAAACGAGGGCCAAAGGCAATCTTGTTTTATTTTCCGAAAGCACGGTTCTAGGATGTCCAGTAAGGCAGCTTGTGTTTGCAACACGCAGAGTGGTCCCGTATGAAAGCATATTACTCTATTAACTGCATTCTACCTTTGCAAAGCGATGATATTGTTTTAAAGGAGATGCAGGGGCTTGCATTTGATGAGACAGTAGGAGCAAGTCAGTTTGTCAGTGGCAGAAAGAGAGAGAGAGAAAGAAAGAAAGGAAGAAGGAAAGAAAGAAAGAATGAAGCGAACAAACAAATCAGCAAGCGAATGAACGAACGAACAAAGCGACAAACAAATAACTGAAGCCTTACAGTCTTGGCGTTGGCGGTACCAGGCTAAAAAAAAACAACAAAAAACAAGCAAGCGAACCAGCAAGAAGTCAAACAAACAATCGAGGGAATGAACGAATGAACGAAGGGACGAAGTGAACAATTGAAGCCTGACCAGCTTGGTGTTTGGTGTCGGCGATGTCAGATTCGCGTCCGTTCCCGGCTTGTGTTTGGTGTTAGTGGTGTCAGGCTCGTTCACCGGTGCCAGCGTTCTGCTCAGTTTGCCGTTGCAGTTTTCGCGCCGTGTTTGCATAGCGACAATACTTCTTCTCGACTCTGGCATTCGCAATCAACTCAGAGTAAGAGACATCAGTGGTTTTCGGCGTACTTCGCTTAACCGCCGTGGTGCCTTAGTGACATATGACCCTCTGCTGCTCAGCTCATTGTTGGAGATGTGAACGTGGCCGCGGCGGCCGCATGTCAATGCAAGCGTGAGGCACCACCACAACACCGTACACTATATACGCTCCCTGTCATTGCCCACGTGTAGCTTCTCTATATTGAAAAATTATTCAATTTGATAATTCTCGAATTATCAATTCCACGTTGGCCCGTTTTGCACTGGCTCATATCACAAGTACTTGAATTTGGAATATCTCACGAAAAAGGTGCCTATATCAAAGCTTCAATGTTCGTACTGATCTTGAATACGTTATTACCTTGCTGTGTTCGTAAAATGAACGTGCTGTCATATATTTTCCGACCTTACCGATGACGAATATGTGGCTGTGAACTGTTATGTATAAACCACAAGGCAAATAAATCCTTAAGCTGTCTTGAACAGGCGCGAAACACTGACGGGAGCTTGAATGGGTGGCATGGGTGGAGGGCGAATATGTCTGAGGAGCGCGACGCTCGACTATATAGTATACTTTACTCAAGGCACCTTCGCCGATGCATTTGGGGCGTCGCACCTCGTTACTATTTATACTGCAGCTTTCGCGACGTTATGAAAAAAAATGTCACAGTTTCGCTCTAAGGGCGAAGCAATGAATGCGATAGCAACACAGCAATGTCATACGAAGTAAGGTGAGCGGCTTTGGTAGCAATATGAATTGTAGTAAACATGAGCTGATTAAGTAAGCAGGTGTGCTGCGGCGTAAGTAGACCGACATGAAGAGAGACTCGATGACCACGAGAAGGCGCGTGTGAAACGGTGGTGTTGATGAGAAGCGCTTCCCGTGGGCAGCGCGTGCGAAGGGACACACCTGTAGCGCTGCACTGCCGATCCGGGCAGCATTGCATGTGTAGCGTCCGTTGGAAAATGTGGCCCGACTATTACTAACTGAATGAACAAGCGTGGTGTGAGCGCGCACAAACAAACACGAATAGATCACACTGAATGACTGCAGACAACGACTGTCAAAACGCTGGCAGCAAGCATACGCCGCAGCGGGCGAAGGTACGTGCGGTCTATCGCTTCAACGGAAACTGAGCGGCGAATGCACGGCGCATAAAGGTCAGAGCCGTGTAGAGATAAGAGATGGTGCGGACGAGCGACGAGCGCGGTTGTTGGCAGAGTAGAAGTGCGCCACCCCCCGCTCCCTCCGACGCTGGCTTCCTGCTTCCTTGCTTGCGCGTGGGAGATGAGTGCGTTCGCTCTCCGTGATAGCGCGCGTCCCCGCACGCTTCCGCTCGGGCATACGGCGCGCGGCGAAGATTTTATCTATACGGAACCTCACGGCGACGGCGACGGCAGAAATCCGGTGAAAGTGTCCATATAATTGCTATCGCAAAAAATATTAATACGAGATTGTGCGTTTTCCTTTTTCCAGGATTGTATGCCTATGCGACTCAAGGCCATGCACAATGTGAAGCAAGGTCTAGCGTTCGACACGTTCTTCACGCTCATCCGGCCTTTCCTGAAGGCGAAGCTTGCACAAAGGGTGAGAGAATCAAGTTATCTGCAGCAGCGGTAGGCGTGTCATTTGCTTGAAAGAATACATCGCAAAAAAAAGAAAGCGAGGAAGAGAGAGAGAAAAGAAGCCATTGTTACGTAACGGCGAAGAAGTCAAAGCATGTTGCATAGTGATCGAAGGCTGCTTGATATTTGGCTCTCGATAAAGTAGCGGCAAGATTAAGGAAAAAAATATATGTGTGGTATTTGGGTGGATCATCACAGGGTAAATATAGCGATGGGTAAACAGTAAAAAAAAAAATAAAAAAAAAAAAAACGTGTACACGCATTTGACTGCCTATATATCCGCTTATAAAAGGTACGTTACAAAACTTCTTATTTGGAAAAATTCTCGAGATTACCTTTATACTAGACGCATTCCACACACATTTTGTGGTAATAGATGTTACAGGACTGCTTTAATACCCGTTCCGCTGATACGGTTAAAGAGCGGTGTTGAACTGTTGACGAAATTACATTGATATTGTGACAGACGCGCCGTTACAATATGTATCATCGTCACTCGGCATTGTTATTTCCAACGCAGTTTATCCTTCACGGAGAAAAGTTTGAGGAACTGCATAAGGAAATCCCGCCCAAGGTTCTTCCTGAAGAGTACGATGGTCAGGCGCCACCTGTCAACTTCGAGGGTTTCTGGGACGACCTGGAAGGTTACGACGATGACTATCGGGATAACAGCAGCTACGGCTACACGAGGACAAACAAAGAAGACTTTGCCACGGAGGCTGAGATTGAGAGCCAGCTAACGTTTCTGTAAACGTCGTAAAAAATTATAAGCCCGTGAAAAAGAAGTAACAGCGTTCTTTAGAAAGGGAGAACTGACATCCACCCGTCTAATAGCATGGAGCAACAAAGGAAACCCCTGCGGGTTTATGAAAAAGCTCCGCAAAATAAAATAAAAAAATCCGAGATTGAAACCGCAGCCAACGTTTCCGCGAGGTGTTCGCACTTACATTTGAGCTAACCAGGAGGCTAGAAAATTGCAGAGCGAGGCCGAATTGATCAATAACTCAATGGACAGGGATACTGAAGTTCAGTAATGTAGAAAGGTGGCCGAGTTGGTGATTCATCATCATACCGTATTGGTGAAGCAGCGCACTGATAAGGACAAAGTGGAGAGACGCAAGATCCTTGGGTCTCTCCACTTTGTCCTTGTCAGTGCGCTGCTTCACCAATACGGTATGATGAGGGATACTGAATATGACAGATCAGTTCTGCGGAAGCCCCCAAAGCGGCCTCGCTCTGAGGTTTGCTGTTTGCTAGCCTCCTGGTTACCTCAGGTGGCAGAGCGACCGCAGTGGAAAGGCGTTTGTGCTTCGTGCTGTGCTCGGGTGGATGACACTTTCTTTCATTTTTTTCATAAAGATTGTTCTACAAAGCGCATTTCATGCAGAACTGATCTACCACCAACATTATCTCACTTTATGCAACCGGCATTTATGGCGGTATGTTATAAAGTGAGCTTGGTTCTTTGGTGTGACGATCGTGCACATTGCGCAGAAATTACGCCCGTGCGTGTTTCTTACAATGAAAACAATGGGCGCCATATCATGTGAAAAGGCATTCGAGTTACGACCACACTGTCTAGAATCACTAGTCATTTGAACATCCTTTGGTAAAGTATTACCGCCGAAGTGACAGCACTTGTTCGCAAGACGCTTTTGGCATACGCTCAGGGAGATCAAGTATAAGACAGATAGTCTTGATATAGTATAGCGCAAAACCGCACTATCTGCCAAAATTTCACTTTTGACAGCTGAGCTGTTTAAGCTCTTGGTTAGGCCGTGTAGTACGAACAAAAAACTGCGCCTGGCGATTACGGCACCGCGCATTGCCTAGCAACGCCTCGCACCAGCTGTGCGAGGCGTTGCTAGGCAATGCGCGGTGCCGTAATCGCCAGGCGCAGTTTTTTGTTCTGTGCGAGGCGTTGCTAGGCAATGCGCGGTGCCGTAATCGCCAGGCGCAGTGTTTTTGTTCGTACTACACGGCCAAATTCGAGGCGTTGCTAGGCGATGCACGTGACGTCATCGCTCGGCGAGGTTACCACCCTCTCCCAGATTACCCTCGCCACAGCGCGAGGCGTGGCCGACGTATCCGGCGTTCGTCGGCGTGCCCTGGCTGCAGCCGGCGTCGAGAGGTGACGTGCTGCATTTCGCGCTGGCCTCGTCACCCAGAATGGACCGCATCCTCGTCTCGTCGAGCAATATGGGCTGATGTAGGGAGCCTACATGCAAGCGCTTGCATGTAGGCTGATGGATACTGGTGGCGGTACGTGCAGCGAGTTCGCAGTTTCGTGTCATCCTGAAACTCCTAGTTTCGTATAAAATGTGCATGCGTTTAGGCGGCGCGGCGCACGCGCTGGAATATAGAGGGGTCGGTTTACAGGGATACGTCGGCCACGCCTCGCGCCGGACTATATAGAGTGCTGCGCTTTCGCTGGCATGGCGTCCCCGTGCCGAGCGCGCTCGCACGTCAACGCTACATCGGACTATAAAGTAGCCTTTAGAAGACTATACGCGCCGACCCCGAGTATCGTCCCGATTCTCGGGGTCGGCTAAGTTTGGCTAAGAACCAGCCATGCCAAGCCAAGTTAAGCAAAGGAAAGCAAAGTCAAAGCTAAGAACCAGCCAAGACAAACCAAGTTAAGCAAAGTTAAAGCTAAGAACCGGCGAAGCCAAACCAAGTTAAGCAAAGGAAAGCAAAGTTGAAGCTAGGGAAGAGCCACCAGCTTCGCTGTTTGCCCAGTCTTCGCACCACTTAGTGTGAAGCTGCCCCTATATTTTTTTGTAAGTTGTAGAAATGATTCCGTAAAAGAACTGCGACAGGGTTTACAGCACAGATGTAACTGAAACGGACAGGTGACTTCTGCACAACGGAGCACCCATCGTCTCTGAATTACGCTCTCTGGCTTCCCCGCAGTCATCGTCACTTTGTCGCGTCGCGTCGAGCTCGAATTGCCATCGTCGTCCGCGATTATTATTATTATTATTATTTTTTTGCAGGAATGTGTTTGTTGCGTTGAACTTCCTTTACGCTAGCACATTCTGCTGTCTCTTCAGGTGCTTGTAAAGTTTACCGATGAGGCTCAGGCAATGTTGGCTCGTGTGGCTGTTGAGATTTTGTGTTGGCTACGTGTACACACTCGAGTGTCATCTAGAGCATATGCTAATAAAGCTGTAACCAACCATTTATAAATATACCAGAAGAGGCTGTGCTTTCGTGTTTTCTTTTCGTCCACTGTGTGTACTGACAGTTTTGCGGCCCTCCATTTGTAACAAAGAGCATCCTCAACTCAAGACTCGCTCTCTCTCTCTCTCTCTCTCTCTCTCTATATATATATATATATATATATATATATATATATATATAGAGAGAGAGAGAGAGAGAGAGAGAGAGTGAGAGAGATACAAGCTTTAATAATATGCTGGAGATGTTAGCCTGACTGTTCGCTTGACATGCTGCTCCAGGTGATGGGTGATGATTTTGCTATAAACAGAGATAAAAATTTAACAGCACATACAGTCACACACACGCATATATACACTATAGAGATATTTCCAAAGTTTCGCTAAGGCTCGTGGCCCGCATGAACGTCAGCAGTGTGGTCGTGGCGTGTAATGCACAGGGTGTGCGTTGCCATGAGCCGAGAATATGTGCCGTAGTTCCTCGCTCGAGTCCCATTGCAGGTGTGGTGCTGCCTTCAAAGACTGTCTCTCTGACGCGTAGCAGCAGCTTCAGGGGTGTTGCATTCAAGAAAGCTACCACTCTCTCATGGGCGCCGTAGCGTAGACAGCGGCTATTGAGATTACTGAGTGAAGAAGAATCCCATGACAGAAAAAAACGAAAAAAAAAAAAACGAAAAAAGGTCAAAAATAAAAACAGAGCTAGAGAGAGAAAAAAGTAAGGGAAAGTGGAGGTAACTGCTTCAAACCCAAACGTTCTGAATGCAGAAAATGGCAATACCTAGTCGCTCGGTGCTCATCAACCACTAGGATGCCACTTTCAACTGGTTTTCGTGGTGTAGTGGTTATCACGTGCGCCTCACACGCGCAAGGTCCCCGGTTCGATCCCGGGCGGAAACAATTTTTGTTCAATTATTTCGTCTTTTTTTTAACGATTTGTTGAGCACTGTTGATTTCCCCTTTGGGTGAGCTGTTCACAACGCGACTAGACAAAAAAGAAACCCATAAACCTCGTCACAGTGAAAAGATGAACAAATTTAACTGATTACCGACACCATCCATTTCCTTGGGACAGCAACGTCTGCGGTAATAGAAAAGTAGAAGTCCTGTTCACCAAATTTCGATGTTGAATAACTACATTAAACATTTATCTGCATCGATCTTGTATGGCGCCCTCCTCCTAGTGCTCTTGTACACGTGGTGAGGATGAGACAATAGAACACACCTTCCTATCATGTCGCTGTTTTTCATCATTAAGAAAACATCCTGTAGAAGAAAAATTTTATGCTACTGGATTGAATATAACGATTCCCGATATTCTTTCTTTGGGAGGCTCTTCTCTGGTACATTATCATAAGGATGTTGGTGCAGCTGTTTGGAGGTATATTATTGAATCAGGACGATTTCCTTGCTAAATTCTTGAATTTTATCTGACTTCATTCTTCTTGCTATTCAAAATTTCTCGATAGTGCTTGTTTTTAGACTCGTGTAATAATTTACTTAAGTTACCCGATTCTTGGCCAATCCACCACAGTGGGTATGAGTACTTTCCGAGGCAAGCATGCAAGCAAGCAAGATTCGAACTACTAAAGGGCCGCTAATTAGGATTAGCCGCTGCGATCAGACAAGCGCGGCAAATTGATCACGCGCTGAAGAACGCATTTTCAGAGTGTCAGACCGCTGCACTGCGCAACAGCTGAATTGTCAAACGAAATCCCGCGTGCTCCCTTGCCCTTGAGGGAGTGCCAGCCGTAGAATCATATTAGAGCGAAAGCTCTACTACGACATGTCTCGCAAGGTCATTTTCATCGCGTCGCAATGACCTTGAGCCGCCGGAGCGGGAGCAGCCGGAGCGCAATTGTGGCAGGTGTAACGTCACGCCGCGTGATCTGCTGCGCAGAAGCTGCGGTACCACGTGACTAAGCGAGGGTTTAACGGCTCCTTCGCCGACGCTTGGTCGCTCCATAGAGAAAGAAATTCAACAAGAGGGGACACTCGGCAAAAACTGGCAACAGGAAACACGTCACCCTACGTCACGCTATACTTTTGACACCGAACGTTAGCTGCCGCGAGCATCGAAAAAAAAAAGAAAGTGAACTTAAGTTAACAGGCATTGATTTATTTTTTAAATTCTTTGCCGCGAAAACTAAAACGTTTTGCGTATAAATGAACTTAAGCTTTGCGACTTATTTTCCTTGCCTTACCTAGCCACAGGTCAATGACGCGCCAGATACATGCGTGACGCGTCATCCACCAGACACTCCCCCGAAGCCAGCGAGGATGGCTGCGCGCGTGTTTGAGCGCTCGCGCGCGGCGACCCGTCTGTCTCCTTTTTTTTTTTTTTTAAATGTAGCCTGGTTTATTGGGCTCTCGGCGTATTCTTGCGTTCCTTCTGCACTGGGACAAGACACCACTGCACTATTGGACTACGGCAAGGTGAGAAATCTTGTTTCACAGTCTACGACGCAATTAGGCTTACGGCACGGGACCGAGACTTAAGACGCAGTTACCGAAAAACAGCTCGACCATCCTGGCGCAGTTAATTTGAGTTAATGAATCGTGCTGAGACATGTTTCCGACGCTTCCTATGGGACTATTGTAACTTATTTCGGTTTTTGAGCCACAGTGGCCGCACAGGGCGCCGTGTCGCAGTTAGCGAGAACTCAGCCGTGGTGTGTAGTCTAGTGCATCTTGCTAGGAGAAGTTTTTGCCGCTTTCTCTGACGCCAGACATTACTGAAATGTAATTTCGTTACTTTCTGGGGTACTTTTGAGGCACGCTGGCCGCACAGCGCGCTGTGACGCAGTTAGCGATAAGCAGCTCGGTCGTGGTGATAAAGTTTGGCGTGTAATGAATCTTAGAGGGACAAGTCTGTGACGTTTTTTGTGGCTCCGCAACAACATATACCTTCTTTTGGTACTCACGCCTGTTGAAAACGCGATGGCCGATTGCCAAGAGTGATAACATGGGGTGTGCTGCTGGCGCCGGCAGAACGCGCGAACGACGAACATATCAGAAACTTGTAATTTGAAATTACGTCTTCTAAAGGACTGAAAAAAGGCATTGCACCCACGCATTTGTCTTTAGAGCCTGTTGCGTCCATCACTATGTATGTAGCGTACCGTCGCGTCGCCCGAGGCCTAGTTTTGGAAACGCGAAGTCGCTCGTGTATTTGTGCTGCCAAAGTGCAGGAAATAATGCCCGGAAATGGGGGAACGCTTGGAAATCAGATGTTTTCATATATGTTTGGGATGAGTCGGGTATTTTCTACGCCATGTATGTAAAAGAGAATTGCTTTTTGTAAGGCCGCCCATTCACCGCTTTCGCACGTTTCGCCTCGCATTATTCCTATGTCTAAATACCAAAATTACTCATGCTTGTAACATGCTGTTACGTGCTTGCAAATGTAACATGCTTGTAATTTACTTTTTTTTTTCAGCTGGTACCGTCCGGTGGAGCTTCATACAGGAACTACTGCCTTACCTGCTGGTGTCACAACGTTGGATGAGCGCACAAAAAGCGCGGAACGAGCTTTTATATAGAGCAAAATAAATATTTCCTCATTGCACAAAAGGTCTTGCGTCGACTTTGTGAAATTGCACGTGGCACAGATTCGATGGGAGTTTACCAGATCGTTCGCAATCATTTTTACTAAATAATAAACCGATTCTGCACGAAGAGCAAAAAAAAAAGGAAAAAAAAAGTGTGTGTGGGGGGGGGGGGGGGGGGGTGGTGCGCAGCCGGCGTGCTAGCTTGCGTTCAAAATACGCGCGCCCGAAACCGGAAGTGATGCAAGTGATCGACACCGACCGCTTGGCACGCTGCAGTCAACTCGGCCGCTGGGCCCTATGGGAGTGTCCCCTCTTGTTGAATTCCTTTCTCTATGGTCGCTCAGTCTCGCCATGGAAGGCGCGCCGTCTGGGCCGTCTGTGCGTGCGCTTCAGCGCAAGCAACAGGCTGAATCCAACCATCCAGTAGATATAGCTAGACGGCAGACTGTAAAATCTTTACAAAGGCAAAATTGGCTGATGAAGCACCGGAGCAAAGGGAGACCAGATTAGCACGTTGTAGAGAAGCATACCAAGCACGGAAGCATGTAATAATGAAACACTGTGTGTATAGCCTTTGCAAAACCAAGCCAAGCGGACTTTTCGCGCGTGATAACTAGGTTTGGAGGAAAGGAGGACTTATTGTCAGGACTGTTACCAACGAGACCACGTAAGATTTTAAATGCGAAGCATTTCTTGGCGAACATTTGCCACTTTGACAGTATCTATCTATCTATCTATCTCTATCTATCTATCTATCTATCTATCTATCTATCTATCTATCTATCTATCTATCTATCTAAATATGTTTCACAATTTACAGTCTGTCAAAAGCTTTGAACTGACCGAGTACCTAAACGGGCCGGTCGTTGAACTGCATACAGGGTCCTTTTCGAACGCCTGTGGCGACTGAGAGAGGCAGACGATTCCTTTTTCGTCGTGTTCCTACTCCGCTTTTAAAGATGAACGCTGAAGGCAATTTCGCCTTCGTGCACGCACATACTCTCCCCGTTTAGATGAATGAAACACGCAACGCATGATACGCTCTCTTAGGCGCTCCCTGCTGCTTTTATCTCTGCCCAGATTAGCCCACGGCACGAGACAACTCTCTTTTGTAGCGTTAGCTACACTGGCCTAGCCAAGCCCGTTTCGCGCGGCACATCAAGAGCCGTGCTGCGCATGCGCAAGGATCAGTGATGTCACACGGCTTGCGCACCGGAGCCACCGCAGCCGGCACCTCTCGCGCACTCCGCCGCCGCCGCCGCGACTCACCAACGCCGGTCTGCGCATTCCAGAGCAGTGACGTCGTAGCCGTGGTAGACGCGCTGGCGCCGGCGCGCGCCCGCTGTGCAGTTGCCGTCTGACATTGCGCTGGAGCCGCTGCGCTTCTGACTGGCGTTTGCCAGTGTGTCCATGGAGAAGGAGAGCGCAAATGCTGCTCAACAGCGCAGAAGAACGGAGAAGCTTGACTCATCGGATCCCGAAGTAGTTGCCTGGCAATTAGCGGTTGAGCGTAGGAGGAATGAACAGAAGAAGGGTAAACGTGCTGCGGAGACACTGGAGCAAAGGGACGAACGTCTAGCAAAGCGGCGTCGCCAGGAGGCTGAGCGACGTGCCCGACCACCCCTGCAGCAACAACGAAACGCCGTCGATGACGTCAAGGCTCGCCGATCGACTGAATATATTGTGAAACTCAGCGAAAGCGCCAGTGCGACTCGGACCTTCAGCTGAACCTTTGCTAACGCTACGTATATCCTGGCATAGCCGAGCTAAGCCACACACATTTTTTTTCGTAGGTGGCGGCTAGGAGTCTCCTACTTCAAGTTTTATGAATGGCTGAGATACCACTGACCATATCTCGTGCTACGGTTTTGCGTTAATTTTACAAATACTATTGTGTCTAAATAAACATTTGGAGATCTACGGAAAGTGTTAGCAGGAATGCATAAAGAACGGTGTCAGCTGATAGCATACCCCTAAATGCAGGGACGGATTTTCATAAGCAATCTACTGGAGCTTTCAGATCACTCAAGTCTAGAAGTTCTCAAGAAGGCCGTTAGGCATTTTGAAACGTTTCTGAATCGTTCACCACGCCACCCGTCTGCTGTAGCAAGATTGATTGCTACTAGCTTTAGAATTTTTCTACGCTTTATTTAAGGTCCATTCGTTAAAGAAAGAAAAGGCGCGCACGATAGATTGTAATTATTGTTTGGGGACAAGATAAGCCCCAAAGTGCACAAATACTTATTAGAGTGTAGTCGTCTGCTCTTTTAAGGCGAATAGCTTTCTTTGGCTGCCATTTGCATTGTTGGGCGCAGGGTATCACGCAGGGGTAGCGCGCCAGCGCCTGAGGTCGGATAAGGAAAGAGCGCTTGCTGACGTCATTGCCGCGCTCACCGATTGGCCCGCGAAAGCGCCTCCGTCACGACTGACGTCACACTCGGAAAACACACTTAGGTCCACCCGGTTCCTGAAAACTTTCTCACATCGCCCGCAGGCTTCTGCTCATTGTAAATAAACGAACTGTTAACAATTGACGCTGTCACATGTACCGTGGGCACATGCAAGTGCAAAGGCGAGGGGAGGGCAATGGGCAAACTTTAAAAAGTGTTCTTACGAGCTGGTGCTGCAAAATGCGGATGACTGATCAGTTCCGTTTGAGACATTCTACTTTACCAATCCTTATACGGACGACGCGGTATGGGACGCATGTTTATAAAATAAATTATTGTCCCAGAGACAAGGGTGCGCGAATAGCAGCTTTTGAGGCCGTTTCGAATACGAATTGAATAGTGTAAAAGCGAGACAAATACGAATCGAATATAGTGTCAGAAGCAACTCGAATATCGAATATTTTTCGAAGAGTTTGCAAATAATGTACAGCCTTCGCGCCATTAATATCAAACAATTTTAACCTCCTGGTATTCACAATGAAATGTTTCCGTCATTATACTGCAGATTATAAAGAAGGCTTCATTATTTGAAGGTAATTTTAATGTTCAAATTTAAAAGCATGTTTAATGTATGCGTTATTGAGTCTGTTCTTATGCATGTTTGCCAACGTGCATCTTGTATACAACTTCAGTGACATTGGTGTACATTGTTTTTCGAGATGCACTATTATGTGCGAGGGCCTCGACTAAGGCGGCTGAACGGACGCCGTACCTTCCCTGCCTTTATTTTTCATATTTAATTTTACGACCATACCGCGCCTTTCCAAAATGCGCCAGTATTGAGATAAAAATTATGCTCTCATTTTTACGACACTATTTCTCGTATTTTACCTTTGTATTTCGAACATAGGACCTCATGATTTGCGCTATTGAGTTCTGTAATGTTCTGAGGGTGGCGAATTTTGGTCGTTTGAAAAAGCAGCAGTGCTGGTCGCAATTAAAGAATGAGATCCTCATACCAGTCCCTTTTGTCAGGACTTCCTACCTTTTGAAGAATAAGAAGAAACATTTATTTACTCAGTCATGGAAATATAAATGGCAACAAAATGTACAAGAGGAGATCCTAAAGCTCTGGGATTTTGGGGGACCTTCCTGGTCGCCGACAATGATCCCGCTTTTCGTTGCGACAAGCTTCGTGCTTGGGCCCAGCAACACGGCGTCTAACTACATTTTCCCGCCCCGTAACATCCAGACGCCAATCCTCTTGCAGAGAGAGTCATATGTGACCTGAAGACATTCTTGGCTCTCTACTCTGACTTCAAAGGTGGCTGGAAGTGTGCGTTAGAAGCGGCTGTTTTAGATCACAACTGTTTCTACAGTGCAGGACTAGGATGGAGCCCCCATTTCGCCGCTTTTGGAAGATCTGCGCGGCTTGCAGCCGATAAGCAACTAGGGATTATAGACAAGTTTACACTCCGGGAAACGCCACTGTCTACAGAGTAACAATGGAGGTACCGCCATGCTAAGAAAAAGAACTGTGACGCATCGGTCCAAGATACCGGATATAACTTCTGGAGACATTATTTTGGTGAAAAAGGGAACAAAAATCAAAACGTTTTGCCTGACGCCCCTCCTTGATTCGCAATGCCACAGTTAAGTATTGGTATAATTCCGGAACGTGTTCGTATGCATGACAGAGCACTATACAGGTCACGCACGTGTGGCCCTGCGCACATGAAAGCCAACCAAACTTACGGCTAACCGTAGTTTTAGGGACACCGCCCTAAAAACCCGACGAAAAGCATATACACTGGTGCAAACACGCAAAGTTGCTCTTAAGTGGCGCATTTGCATGTCTGGCTGTCCCCAGCACGGCACAGTTACATCCGTCATCCTTCTTTCTCAGCGTCAAGCCTTCTAAATGCACCAACCGGAGATGAAAACAACAATGATACCAATGTTTGCTGCTCTCAGAGCAGCACTGCTCCAGGCTGGCGCGTCTTTCGTTGGACCCGTGGCAACCGGTTTGCGAGTTTAGAGCAAAACTCGGCCACACCGTTTGCCCCGCCTCTCTGCGTCCACTTTCTCCGCACAGAGAGAAGATGTTAACCCTTTTTGACCGCAGAGTGGCGGTGCATTGGTGCAGTGCCGTCAACGCGAGCCTAGTATACACGTCTCGAGGCTTCGCTTACAGAGATGACTGGAGTGTATACGAAGAAATATGTGGAGGACGTGTTCGACACATCGGAAGAAGCGCTTCCGTTCAGACTTCAACAGATCGCCGAAGATGAGCTCGGAGAGACTCCCGCTCGGAGGAAGAAATCTCTTGCGAAGCTTCTCCAGCTTTTATCGGGTGAGATAAGAATCGATATCCCGGATCACATTATATTTGAGTGTGGAGCGACGTAACCTACTGTGATGGCTTTGAGGAAGGCTCGGAAGGTACTGCAAGTAGGACGTCTGGTTTAGTCCATGCTATCCTAATTTTTTCAGTTGTAGAATTCTAAAGCAAGGTCACCGGCGAGTAGTTGCAAGCGATGAAAGTGCCTTCCCGACCCCAATCGCATGCCGCTGGTGTGATGCTTCACAAGAGACAGTCACTTCGCTAGAACTTATCGCGGCGTTGAGAACGGCGCGCAGCCATGTACCTTGACAATGTTGCCGTAGGCGTCGTTGCTCTTGCTGTAATTAATTTCAAAGTGTTTTCAATATAGCATGTTGCTTTAGAACAGCTGAAGAAGTCCAGTGTGATCAAAACGTCTGACTACCATGCCAAGTCATGCATTTGCAGAATTCCAGCAGACGCCTGTCGAAGCAGACTCGCCATTTCTGTAGAAAGCCCGCCGGAGACAAAGCGTCCTTGGGGAATGAATGAATGAATGAATGAATGAATGAACCCTTATTTGAAACAGTGACTTGTCAGTCGAGGTAGGAGGGTCCCTTATTCCAGGAAACCTCTGGCCTGGATCGCCTGCCGGGCCCGGGCGACGAGTTCTCGCTGGTTCACCAGGTCCGGCTTGGAGATCGCAGCCATCCCCGTTTCAGTGAGGTTTGGGTCTGCGTTTGCTGCTACTGGTTGTGTCGCTGTGATGCTTACTCGGATGTTCTTGCATTGCAGTAGGAGGTGCGCCAGGGTGTCTGGAACGTTGCAGTGTGGGCAGGTGTAACTGTATAGCGTCGATTGGAAATGATGCAGTAATAAGGTTCCGTGGGTGAAGGTATTGCTCTGGAGTCGCCTGTAGCCGGTGCCTTCGTTTTTCGTTAGGTTTGGATGGGGTGGAAGGTATACCCTGCATCCTAGCCCATAGTGCTGCAGTAGTGCTTGGTAAGTTAGTGGTATTGTTTCCGTTTCCTCCGCTGATGTGGGTGGGTGGGACATGTCTAGAATTTCGTATGGGGAGGCCCGGTTGACGCTTGCGCGGGCCGCGGTGTGTGCCGCTTAATTCCCCTCGAGTCCCTCGTGTCCCGGAACCCACATGATGCTGGTGTAGGGGGCAAGAGTGTCGCCACGTTTCAGTACGTTGATCGCTTTGACGGAGATCCTGCCCTTCATGTAGTTGCACGCCGCTGTTTGAGAGTCGGTGAAGACCACTATGGCATCCTCGCTTGTATGGGTGGCGAGTGCTACAGCGGCCTCCTCCGCTGTGTCCGCTCGTTTGGCGAGAATTGTCGCCAACGTCAGTGTCGTCCCTCTGTAGTCTGTGACGCGGATGACGAAGGCGTTTCGGCCCGGATACTTGTCTGCGGCCACGTAGCGTACCTGCGGGTCGTTACGGTGCTTGTGTCTGATGGCGTTTGTCCTGGCGAGCCATCTGCCTCGATAGTGTTCTGGTTGCATGTTCCGAGGGATCCGATGAACTTGTAGACATTCTCGGAGCTTCGACGTGATCTTGTCCTTAGGTTCGCCATCGAGTTCTAGATTGGTTGCGTATCCTGTCTGTCTGAGGACTGCTCGGCGTGTGGTTGTGAGCTTGAGTCTCTGGATCTGGTTAATGCGGTGTGCTTCCGCGAGTTCTTCCCAGGAGTTGTGAACTCCCATACGAAGCAATCGGCCAATGGAGGCGGTTGTCGGCAGTCCTAAGGCGAGCTTCGTGGCCTTTTGTATTAGGATGTTTAGCCTTTGTTTCTCCGCTGTCCTCAGGCTGAGGTAAGGAGTTCCGTATGCAATACGGCTGTAAAGGAGGGCTTGTACCATTCGCAAGGTGCCGTGCTCTTTGAGGCCATTGCGGCGATTGGCCACTCGTCGTATGAGATGAGTAAGCTGTGCCACGGTGTTCTGTAGCCTGGGGAGTGTGGCAGAGCCGGACCCGTCCTTGTGTATATGGAGTCCGAGGATTCAAAGCGAGTCGACTCTCAGTATCGGGACTCCTTGAAGAAGGAATTGTGGGTCTGGTGCGTCGTGGCTTGGGGGCCTGCCCCGGGTGCGTGCCCCGAGTACTAACAACTCGCATTTATCCGGGCCACAATGGAGGCCGCATGTGTTAAGGTATTGTTCGATGATGTTGACCACCTCCTGAAGACGGTACTCCTATTCGCTCGTACCTGCGCCTCTCATCCACAGTGTGACATCATCTGCATATAGAGCGTGGCATATTCCTGGGATGGTGTCTAGGAGGCGGGGAAGTTTGAGGAGGGCCACGTTGAAGAGGAGTGGCGAGACTACCGAACCTTTCGGCGTACCCCTGTTAGGTACCCCTGTGTTAGGTACCATGTGTTACCCTTGAGGAAGAATTAAAAAAATGGGGGCAGCTTCACACTAGTGGTGCGAACACTGTGCAAAAAGCGAAGGTGTCGATCCCACCTAGCTTTATCTCGGGTCGACTAAGTCGCAGGACCGGATCGTTTTGTCGACGCTTCTGCGGCCGTATTCTGAAACGTTACAATTCGGCCATTGTTCGCCTTTCGCCTTCAGGCGCGCGCTGATTGGCTACTTTAGCAAACTTAGATGAACTGATTGGCTAGTTGAGCCCGACGTCATTCAATTTTGCTCAGCCAGCCAATCAGCGCGCACCTGAAGGCGAAAGGCGAACTATCGCTGAAGTGGAACGTTTCAGAATACGGTCCCTGGCTGCACACACGCTTTTGCTCGGCAACGCGAGCTCGTAACTCCGAATCTTCTGCAGATGGTATGGTATGGTAAAGCTTTATTGAGATATGGATGGCTCATCGGCCTATTAAGGGTAAAAGAGTTAGGGAATTGGGAGATGAGGACAGGGTCAACCACCGAGGAATGCTTCTGCAAATCACCGATGTTTCGCCGCCGCTTCACCGGCGTGATACTCGGGGTTGGTCGGAAGTCGTATCATTCGCTCTCGAGTAGCGGCACGATGGTTTTCTCACCGCGCTTTCTCTTCTTCAGGAGTAACGCACTTCTTCGGTAACCCCATTCTCACGGCGATGTGCTCGGCGCGGAGACGTGGGGCATTATGTCGCCGCAGCGGCGACGCGGAGCTATTATTACGAGGATCATCGCAGTGACGTCACGTCTTAGCTCCGCCTACCACAGCTGTGGCGACACGGTTATGCGGGAGCTCGGCGTGATGACGTCATGACTCGGTAAAGCTGGGCAAAGAGACGGCACGCACGATGACGTCACGGTTTAGCTCCACCTACACAGCTGTTGCGAGGCTCGGCGTTGCTAGGCGACGCGTTGCCAGGGGACGCGGAGAGACGTCATCGCTTGGCGAGATGTTCCTGCGCACGCCCCCAGGACTAACCACCGGCTTTAACAGCTTCGCTGTTTAAAAGGTGGCAATTATCCGTCTAAGGGACATGCATAACTACTTGATGTAGATATTATAGGTTTAGGTTATGGAAGTTTAACAAGCTAGCTTCAGCTTTTCGTGAGACTATGGGAGTAGGCTCCACTGGGTACCGAACGTCATTTTGAATGGTAAAAAAGCGCTGGTAATTTTTGTCTTTAACGTGGAATCCTATATGGTGCTGTGGATAAGGGATATTTTTGACAGAAAAAGCATTGCTAAGAAACTGTGTCGAGCCGGGATATTCGGTATAACTTTACCGTTATACGTTTTCTGCTTTATATCGTGCCATCCTACAATAAATACATTTTCATCATCATCATCATATCGTATTTACGTTCTGTTATGTACAGAGACATGCTAAATTTATCTTTACCCCTTTATGTTCTGTTTTATTGAAACAAAATTGCATCCAATTACAGTGTTCTATGTTATTTCAGCCTGAATGTTTGTAATTATACCTCATAAGGAGTTTTGAGCTACTTCAAGCTACGTACGTAGCTATAGCCACATATCTTAGCCTACACGGGATAATAAAAATGATTTGATGTGCTTGGTTGATTTTATAGTTAACGCTATAATAAAGGCGCACATAGATATACAGCATTGTTGCTGCTACTACTGCGTCTGTATGTGTTCCCGTCCGCTCGCGCTGGTGTTTGAGCACTGACAGACCTTACCGATCACGTGTTAACATCCTTAACTTCATTTGGAGACTATTAAGTGCACGGTTTTCGTATACTCTACGGCAGAGGAAGAGGACCTGAACACACGGAAGGATGCGCAGTTTCTTCTGAGGTTCCTGCGAGTGCGGAAATACAACGTGGAGGCGGCCCTGCGCACGCTGAAGAACTATTACAAGATTCGGAAAACCAGCGGGCCAGTGTTTCGCGACTTCCTGCCTTTTAAGGTGTCCCCAGCTACGAGAAATGTCATGATGGTCATGAAAGAGAAGGATGCTTATGGACGACGAATCTTCTTTATCAAACTCGGTAGGTATCATTGATGAAATTCGTGCCGAATTCTACGTAAACAACGTATACAACAGGAGCGCTTGGCTTTCAACCGACTCTGTTTGGAAATGTGGTATCCGCAACATTTACAAATGGACGTCAACATTAGGCTGTTCATTGACACCATCAAGCGTAGAACAGTGCCACCCCTCGGTTGAAATAGAGACTCCTTTAAAAAAAATTCGTCTGCCCTTCCCCAACCGGGAACAGGGGGGCACGCGAAGCTTGTACCGTCAAAATTGGGTGTCGCGTTCTATGGCCTCGGGGTTCATTGCCCTTCGTTGACGCTGGGCTTCGATAAGACGGGCTTTTAACGTGGGATCAGCTGTCTGCCGCTGTAACCGAGCCTGCTCGCAGGATCCGCACGGCGAGCGCGAGCCTGCTCCCGGCGACGTTCTCGTCGAAAGCGGCCTGTTCCGCCGCCGACCGAACAACGCGGGGCCTTCCTATCCGTTTGCCGAGCGTGCACTGAAAAGGAGACCCGACGCAATGCGCGCGAGGCCCTTTCCTTTCCTTGCTCTTCCCCCGGCGCGCGCCTGCTCCTGATTGGGTGCTCCCGTCACGTGTTACGGGCGCGCGCCTCACGTGTTTCACCAGCGGTCTATTCTTAGCCTTTCCTGCCGTTTTCCTTCACTTGCGCGAGGCGGTTTTTTTTTTTTTTTTTTTTTGCGGTCACACCTACAACGGCACCGACACTTGTGAGGCAATACAAGCTTCGCTTGAATAACGCTCTTCTACGATTTGCCGATTTCTTCGATGATGAACTGCTTGGAAAGAATTCACCAATAGACGCTGCGAGAGCCCTGTTAGGAAAGTTTATTTAAGGATTGTCGAGAAACTTATTGAAACGCAGTGGTAACTTGAGTCCAGGGGAGGCACTGCCCTGCGCTTTCTGAAGTCTTATACATAGTGAAGTATGGAGAAGCGTTTACGAATGGGGAGCATTGCAAAGCTGACTAAGGCTCATGATTGCGAGGAATGAGAGGCTCTTGCTCGCGCACGGTATTGGCGCAACACAAACAATTATTATGAGGGTAAAAAGCATTCACCGCAATTGCGATACTCCCTAATGCGAAATTTTAGCGCAGCTGTATACGCGTTTTCATTTCGCGATATATTGGCTGGTGCGGATAATCTGTCTCGTGCGGCACGTTGCAAACGGAGCGAAGTGTAGCGCTAATGCTTCGCTAATCGGGAGATCGCGAGAGGCGGTGGGCGGATGTCGCGTGGGCGCGATTTACAGCAGCCGTCGCAAACAGACCTCCGTTGATGCAGCACTTTGTTTCCATGCCGACGACGCGCGCTACTCTGGGGCCGTCTCATAGACATCGTCGCCGCAAAGCCGGTCTTGCGCGGCACCATGTTTTCCTTCTCATGCTTTCGCCATACCCTCCTCCTCCGCTTTACGCCTCACGCTCTCTTCGCTATCGCCGTCTTTCATTTGCCGCTGCGCTCAGCGTTCGCTTTTATCCTTCGCTGTGTTCGTTCGCTGGGTAACGAGGGACAACCCCGACGCCGACGCTCGCCGCAGGAACGGGCGCCTAAGAGCTGCGCTCTAAAATAACCAGATGGAGTGGAACAAATTACATACAGGAACACGTGGTTTCGCGTTTACGTCAAGTGGCGCGACTGGCTTAATTGGCGATCATAGTTTGTCACTTGCAAGACATTTCCTAACTCCCTTTACATGACGCTGTGTGGATTCATTTGTTGGTCTTGAATCCCTAATCGAATGAGACACCGATCAAGATTTACCAAGGGTAATTTCCACACGCGCTTCAGTAACCTCGTGAACTGATATTGTGAAACACTTCAACATGCCTCATGTAGATGACTGGCCACAGTGGACCGCACGACCTGATTGAGCGACCACGTCAATTGTCCACTGGTGGAAACCATACAGACTATATATTTTATTTTTTAATCCAAATAGGTAGTTTCGCCACCTGTCGTGGCATGCGCCCCCGGTATCATCATTACTCTGACGCAGAAAAAAGAGAAAAAAGTTGGAGGCCGCAGCATCGCTATAGTAGTGTGCGTACTAGGATGTTGCGCTTGCGTTGCCGTGGGTGGCCCAAGGCTGCCGACCAAACAGCTCTATCTTTTTTCCGTCGTCATCCCAAAGCGAAGCCTCCTTCGTCCCCCACTCCCCCTCCCCTGCCGCCGTTTTTCCCGTAATCCTTCAAAATCAGTATGGGTATGCGCCATTGTGACACGATGGGTATACAAAATGCTGAAATGTATTTAGATATGTGTAGTACCTCTACGTGCATATCACCCTCTAAGCAATATTTTTCGACAACCATTAAACGTCGCCTTCATCCTCGTGACATTGCTGCGTCGACGTCTCACACTGTCCATCCGCCTGAATTGGCGTTTGCATTGCGGCATAGCTAGTGAACGGCGTAGAGCATAAACCTGAACGTATTGCACGGATGAACGTGGTCGGTGTGGCGCAGAAACAATGTGTTAGATAACATGTTGTATAGCATGAAAAGAAAGAGGCTGGGACGCATCACATTTAGTTATATAGCATCTAATTACCGCTTCGCGCAAACTTCGCTTAACATAGAGTCCAACACGTGCGTTGGATATGCATATATTTTTTTTCTTCCCCATGCCACTTCCCAGGTATGTGGGTGCTCGAAGAATCCTCCTACGTGGATGTCCATCGGGCTAGCATGCTGTGCTTGGAGCACCTGGCTAAAGACCCAACGACACAAACGCAAGGCGTGGTGATACTCGTGGACTATGGTGGCTTCACAGCAGAAAAAGTGCTTGCCATTAACGTGGGTTTGATCAGGAGAGGCTTTGAGTACCTGCAGGTATGTATGGGCCTTACCTTTTTGCAGATTGTTTGAATTATTTTGAATTATATAACAAAAAACCTAGTAAGGCGGAAGTTGTGACTACCGAAACTCTTGCCAGAGTCGTAATTAGAAACTGAAGTTTTCGTCAGGATATATCCATCGGCGTTCTCAATGCGACAATTGGGATGCAGATTTGTTATGGCTGGTTTTATTAAAACATTGCCTGTCTCTTTTTGTAGGAACTCGTTGCAGCGAATCTACGATTAAGTTCTTGCGGAACAAGACTGCGTCAATGTCTGTAACATTATATTATTGCGTCAGTTATTATTATACTACGCTTTGCTATTTTACTCGGAGAGTATTCAGTACAACAATGCAAACCTACCTTATGCTTAGAAAGTTAAATAAACAAAGCCAGTAAGCGCTAGCTACCTTCTTCAATTTCCAAATTGAAACTCTGCACTAACGTCTTGAATAAAGTGCTCATTTTAATAACAACCAATTAGCGATATTAGCTTATTAGATATTAGCTACCTTTTCTACTTCAATTTACGAATTAAAACTTGACCAACATCTTAATTAAAGAGCTCGTTTTAGTAACCAGCAATTAACGATATTAGCTCATGAATAGTTCGCATTAAATGATTGCCAAAGGCACATTTAGTTCTTATTTCCTGAAAGCATAAATCTAGGATGTCCAGTAAGGCAGATCGTGTTTGCAACACGTAGAGTAGTCAGGTCTGAAACCATATTAATGTGTTCACTGCAGGCTACCTTTGCAAAGCGATGATTCTGTTTTAAAGGAGGTGATGAGCGGATTTAAAGGATTTGATGAGAAAGTAGGCGTAAGTACCTTTGACAGTGGCAGGAAGGGAAAAAAAAGAAAGAAAGAACGAAAGAAAGAAAGAAAGAAGAAAGAAAACAAACAAGAACAAAGAAGAAAAGAAAGAATCAAGCGACCAAACAAATGAGCGAGCGAATGAACGAACGAACAAATGGACAAACAAATAACTGAAGCCTTACAGTGTTGGTGTTGGCGGTGTCAGGCTCAGCAAGCAAGCAAGCAAGCAAGCAAGCCAACGATAGAGCGAATGAAAGAATGAACGAAGGGATGAATTGAACAACTGAATAACTGAAGCCTGACAGGCTTGGTGTTTGGGATTGGCGGTGTCAGGCTCGTTCACTGGTGCCAGCATCCTGCTCAGTTTCGGCACCCGTAGCACTTTGCGCGCCGTGTTTCAATCAACTCAAAGTAAGAGAAATCAGTGGATTTCAGAGTACCTGGCCTACTTCGCCGTGGTGCCTCAGCGACACGATCTCACCAGAGGCTGGTGAGGTGAATGATGGAGATGGGAATGTGGCCGCGGCGGCCGCATTTGAATGCAAGCGTGAGGCACCACCGCAACACCGTCCACTAAATACGTTCCCTGTCATTGCCCACGTGTAGCTTTTCTATATATATATATATATATATATATATATATATATATATATATATATTGCCTTCGATTTATTTTTAATGTTTGTTCGAAATATCACTCAAGCTGTAACTTCTAGTATACGCTGAAGTTTAATTTTTCATTCCCAATAGCGACGTTCAAAAGGCAGATACAGTGCACCATACACTTGATTTTCATCTTTTGGCGCTGAGACAGGGTTGTCTCGGCGCGCCGCGGTCCATGAGTTCCGCGGCGCGGGTTTCGCGCCGCCTCCTTCAAGAGATGGCGCCACGCTGCGTGACCAGGCCGACAGCGTCCGGCGCGCAGCGGATGGTTGGTTGACCGAGACGAGACTTACAACGAGGTTCATTTCAAAACAAATTCCTTTCGGCTCAGTCACCTTTCAGGCCTGCGCCGCGGCCCCAATCTGCTTTTCCGGTAGCCATTCCATGGCTACCGGAAATCGAGGAGGCCATTCCAGGCCTCCTCGATTACGGGAGAGACAGCAATTCTGTTTCAGTCCTACATTTACTTGTTCCAAAGGACATGAAGTAAGCGTAAACAGTTTTATTGTTACAAGTTTATTTATTGGTTGGCCACAATGCTCTTTAAATATACAGACGAAATCTAAAGGCTAACCACGGCAAGCAGGGACGCTTTACAATATATCGTAAGTTAGCAGTGCCTGTCTAAAACTGGCTCCATTGACACGTGGCACGGTCATTCGTGGCGGAGTTCAGCGGAATAGAAATAACCTTATATACCCCAATGTAAGCAGCTGACAGCGAGGCTTCATGAGCGACTTCTCAAACTGTTCGAAAATATAGGCGTATCTTTTTGCCTTTGGAGAACATATTATTGGCTCACCAAAAAATATTTACATCGAGTGTCCTCATGGAGTTATCTGAATGATGCGCAAGCATTTCAGTAGTGTATAACCACCTGGTGTGTGCTCACAATCAACACTGCTGGTGAATCCTAGCAGTGCTCAGCGGCTGCGGTCGTCATGGCGCCATTACGGTAAATACGACAGGACTGTAGCGACACGAACTGCTGCGGAAGGCGGCGCAACGTCAACTGCTGACGGAAGCAAACTACTGCAGCTGGCGGCACCAGGTGCGCTGATGATGTTCCGATCCGTAGCCACGGGTGATCCACAGTTATGGCTTACTAAAGGTGTGCCTAGTGCGTGCCTGATTGCACACGTCACGTGGTCACCGAGACGGGCTTGTGCCACTGCTCGCGCGTTCGTCGTCGTCTTTTTCCACAGCTGGCTGCGATGCCGCAGATCACGCCTGCGTTCCCATACTGCCTTCGTGCTCGTGCCACTGCTCGTCGTCGTCTTTTTCCATAGCTGGCTCTGTCTTGAAAGCGATCGTCTCACGCGGAGGACGGACGGACGGACACTCGGGCGGTTTTCTCGTTGGGTAACCATAGAAATGCTTACGCCATTAAAGATTACTCAGATTGATTATGCTCGAATTATTAATTCCGCGTCGACACGTTTCGCGCTGCCTCACTATCGCAAGTAATTGAATTTGGAATATCTCACGAAAAAGTTACCTAAATCAAAGTTTCACTGTTCGTACTGATTTCGTTTACGTGATTACTTTGTTGTGTTCGTAAAATGAACGCGCTGTCATATATTTTCCGACTTTACCGATGACGAATATGTGGCTGTCAACTGTTATGTATAAACCACAAGGCAAATAAATCCTTAAGCTGTGTTGAACGGGCGCGAAACACTGACGGGAGCTTGAATGGGTGGCATGGGTGGAGGACGAATGTGTCTGAGGAGCGCGACGTTCAGCATACTTTACTCAAGGCAGGTTCGTCGTTGCATTTGATGCGTCGCACCTCTTTACTATTTATGCTCCAGCTTTCGCAACGTTATGAAAAATGTTAATACGAGATTGTGCGTTTTTCTTTTTCCAGGATTGTATGCCTATGCGACTCAAGGCCATGCACAATGTGAAGCAAGGTCTAGCGTTCGACACGTTCTTCACGCTCATCCGGCCTTTCCTGAAGGCGAAGCTTGCACAAAGGGTGAGAGAATCAAGTTATCTGCAGCAGCGGTAGGCTTGTCATTTGCTTGAAAGAATACATCGCAAAAAAAAGGAAAAAAGAAAGGGTGGAAGAGAGAGAGAGAAAAGAAACCATTGTTACGTAACGGCGAAGAAGTCAAAGCATGTTGCATAGTGATCGAAGGCTGCTTGATATTTGCTCTCGATAAAGTAGCGGCAAGATTGAGGGAAAAAAAGATATGTGTGGTATTTGGGTGGATCATCACAGGGTAAATCTAGCGATGGGTAGACAGTAAAAAAACGTGTACACGCATTTGACTGCCAATAGATCCGCTTATAAAAGGTACGTTACAAAACTTCTTATTTGAAAAAAATCTCGAGATTACCTTTATACTAGACGCATTCCACACACATTTTGTGGTAACAGATGTTACAGGACTGCTTTAATAAAGTTCCGCTGATACGGGTAAAGAGCGGTGTTTAACTGTTGACGAAATAACATTGATATTGTGACAGACGCGCCGTTACAATATGTATCATCGTCACTCGGCATTATTATTTCCAACGCAGTTTATCCTTCACGGAGAAAAGTTCGAGGAACTCCATAAGGAAATCCCGCCCAAGGTTCTTCCCGAAGAGTACGGTGGTCAGGCGCCACCTGTCAACTTCGAGGGTTTCTGGGACGACCTGGAAGGTTACGACGATGACTACCGGGATAACAGCAGCTACGGCTACACGAGGACAAACGAAGAAGACTTTGCCACGGAGGCTGAGATTGAGAGCCAGCTAACGTTTCTGTAAACACCTAAAAAGGTATAAGCCCGTGAAAAAGAAGTAGCAACGTTCTCTATAGAAAGGAAAAAACTGACATCCACCAGTCTTGTAGCATGTAGCAAGAAAGCTTCACAGTTGCAAAAAAAAAAAAATGCTGACTCTCCCGTAATCGAGAGTAGATGTAAGCATGAAATGGCTACCGGTAAAGCAGATTCGTTGGAGATTTTACTAGCCACAATCTTAAAATGTTACAGAAGTGCATGTTCGCAACGGCACACCCCACCATACCACACCGCACCACGCCATACTGTCACTGGTCCATATGGACGCAATAGTTTCCTGTCACAGACAGAACCTGATTGCAAATCTCGTCTCGGCCAAACAGCCACCCGCGGAGCGCCCTTGGGAGCGCCGGACGCTGCCGGCATTGGTCACGCAGCGTTGCGCCATCTCTCGAGCCGGCGCAAAATCCGCGCCGCGGAACTCACGGACCATTGGAGTTGAAAAAAGCATAGGTAACCCTGTCTCAGCGCCAATTGATGACAGTCACGTGTATGGTGCCCTGTATTTTCCTTTTGAACTTCGC
This sequence comes from Dermacentor silvarum, assembly GCF_013339745.2. Classification (NCBI taxonomy): domain Eukaryota; kingdom Metazoa; phylum Arthropoda; class Arachnida; order Ixodida; family Ixodidae; genus Dermacentor; species Dermacentor silvarum. Next base: position 129,128,134 of record NC_051159.1, on the reverse strand, counting down.
TACTGGAAATGACAAATAAAACTTCAGCGTACTAGAAGTTACAGCTTCAGTGCCATTATGAACAAACATTTGGAAGAACTCGGAAGCACTATTTTTTGCAATTTGTTTAGGCAGTAATTAGCGTATGTAATGCGGTCCTGTACAACGGGTTGGAGGTCAGAGACCGCATTTCCTTAACTTTTGACTGGAGTGCCTGGATGATCTCGTTTGCTCTCACAACGATGCCCGGATAACGGCTGTGGCTTTTGGCTACAGGTCACTTGAAGGTCGCCGACAACGGGAGCTAAAAGCATTTCTTGCTTACAACTTCCCGCCATCGAACCCGGAACCCACGCCTTCCCGTGTCGGTCGCATTAACATTTGAGCTAACCAGGATGCTAGCAGATCGCAGCGCGATGCCGGATCGATCGACAACTCAAGACACCGCGATATTGAACATAGTACATCAGTTCTGCGGAAGCCCACAAGGCGGCCTCGATGTGAGCCTGCTAGCCTCCTGGTTAAGTCAGGTGGTACAGCGACCACCGCGCAAAGGCGCTGGTCCCGGGTTCGACCCTGGACCAGGGCAAAATTCCCTTCAACTGCGAAGCTTTCCTTCTGGGAAACCTTCCTTTGTAAGTTCGTGCTACAGTCGGATAGATGACATTTTACTTTTTTTTCATGAAACGTGTTCTAGAAAGCGCATTCCCCTCAGAACTGATCTGTCACCAACATTATCCGCCTTTTTTAGAAACCGGCTTTCACTGCAGTGTATTAGGTAATCTTGGTGCTTTACTGTGACAATCGTGCACATTCTGCAGAAATTACACAGGCACATGTCCCGTACAATGAAATCAGTGGGCGCCATAGCATTTCGAAAGGCCTTCGCATTCCGACTACACTGTCTAAAATCAAGAAGGGGGCCGACAGATGGAGTAGCACACTGTGGCATAGAAGTTATATATACAGGGAAAAAGTGTCTCAAAAAGGCTGCCAACGTTTCGATAGGTGGACTTATTTTTGTCAAATCGAATCACTAGTCGTTTGAACATCCAGTGGTAAAGTAATATCGCCAAAGTTATAGCACCCGTTTACAAGATGCCTTTGTCATCCTCCAGGTTGTGGCCAAGGCGCGAAAGAGTGCCCAAACTGTCCTACAAAGCCGCGAGCTATTGTGCTCAGAGCATGTTTGTGACACTCAGTCAGTGCTGACTGCAATATTCGATTCCGTATTTTAACTCTTGTTCGAGCTTTTTGGGGTACCAGCATTACGACAGCGATAAAGCGAGAAAGCTTGATAGGATCGTGACGCCACGAGAGTAAAAATTTAACTCGCTCCGCCTCAATCGGCTTATATGCTCCCTGTATGCTTATATGCTCCCAATGCACTCCGCAGTCCGGCGGAGAGCATTGGGCTGAGCTGACGCATTATGCTTTGCCTGGCTAGGACTCGGATTTTGCCACGTGCACATCGACAAGAAATGAATCTGCGGATGCCTCTTACTCACGTGGTCTGAACGGAGCCTTCAAGCAACGACAGATGTTGCGTCAACGAGGCATGCAATTACGCCATGCGGAGAGTAGCCAACCACTTAATTCGTCCTAGCTCAATCACGCTTAAAAGCAGCAAACTTCTGGCCACCGGTTGCAGCCCGGCGGAGTGCATTAGACTGAGCTGACGCATTTTGGTTTGCCTGTCCAGGCAAGGCTATCTTTTGTTGTTTCCTATTTTAGTCTATTCTTGCTTCGCCGGATTGCACCTGTGTTTCACTGAAAAATGTCTGACCGTGGTTGCCTTGCTTGTGTGTCTTGAATTTCGCCAGATGGCCAGTACCTACAATATGCCGACTGCAAGCACGCTTATCACTCAGGCGTATCTAAAACAAACTTGAAACAGATGAACCTTGATAAGCTGCAAGGATGGTCATGTCCAACCTGTACGTCCGGAAAATCAAAGCGCGCCAGCGCAAAAAAAAAAAAAAAAAAAAACGACACTGATAAATCGGGTAATCTGGAAGTTCAATCGTTGGCAGACATCATGGCTAAACTTGACGTCATCCTGAGCCGCATAGATACTATCGAGAAAAAGCAAAAAAGCAGGAAGAGCAACTGGCGAAGCATGAAGCCACTAACAGTAAAGTAGAAGCGCAAGGAGCACCAAATCATGGAATTAATGCAGACATCCTTTGAACTGCTTTCATGTGAATACGACATTTTAAGAAATACTGAATCCCAAGGAAGTGAAATTAAAGAACTGAAGAAAAAGAATACTGCTCTAAAAGAACAGTTAATGACAAAGTGCGCTCGCCTCTCGATGGTGTTATACATGGTGTCCAGGATAATGGGCACGAAGACTTAAGAGGAGTTTTGCGGTCTTTGGCCGAGAAACTTGATCTTTCTGCACCAACAGATGAGGACATTTAAACACTTCACAAAAAAAAAAAAACCTAAATCAAACACTGCAACTCCAATCCTAGTACGCTTTGCTAGGAGAGAAGTGAGATAAATGGATTGATAAAGGATACAGACTAAGGAAAGAAAGTATTTTTATCCACGAAAGCCCTACTGCACGTATGAAAAACTGCTCTGGATGACTAAACAGGGTGCGAAATAGAAATAATACCGCTTCGTCTGCGATTGCATAGGATTGGATTGGAGGAAACTTTATTTGTGCCTGCAGGTGGTCTGGGCTCGCAATGGGCGGATATTTGTGTGAAAACAAGAGAGTGATTCGCTCATTTGAATATACAATGAAGAAGCTTTAACCAAACTGGTGTGAAATGACTGAGAACGTTAGTGTTGTAAGTGATTGGGTGAAAAGGAAGAAGGAATGGGCGAGTGGAAAAATCTAATGATCTCGCATTTGAAGTAACACGTATCAATGTGAGGAGTTTACGAAAAAAAATTGGGACACGCTACAGGCGTACTTGCAAAAAGCTCTGTCATCCCTGCAGATGCTTATCTTGACAGAAGTTAATGTTACTGAGCCCGAATGCTCGCAGTTCGCGCAAACAGGCTTTCAGTCATTTTCACTGTGTAGGAAAAGCCAAAGAGGTGGCGGTGTGCTCGTGTTTGTAAATAATGATTGGTTATGCGAGCAGATGCAAGCAGATTTTTTTGAAGCAAAAGTAATTGCTCTAAATATTACAAAAGGTGATGACGAATGGTTAGTGTGCGCAGTCTACAGACCGACAAACAAAAGCGTAAACAATTTTCTGGAAGACCTGTCACACTTTCTACGCGCCCATGGGTGAAAGCAACAAGTTATACTAGCTGGTGACTTTAATTTAGATGTATCTAATGTAAACAAAACGGGAGTAACAGAATACCCAACCTTACTAGCAAGCGTCGGACTGGAAAATCAAATTCAACGTTACACACGTGAAGAAATCTTAGGCAGTCGTTTAACACAAAGCTATATTGACCACATCATTACAAAATTGTGTAAGGACAGTTCCTTTGGGTATGTAATAAAGGAAAAAGTAGCGGACCACTATGTTGTTTCCCTAGCCGTTTTGGGAGAGTTCTCCGAAAAATCAATTTTGAACAACGCTTATCTTGATAAACAAATAAGGTCTTTTAATTGGGACAGGCCCATATCTGCTGACCATTTACAATGATATGAGCTATTGGTACAGAGCTTTTCTGATATTTACCGCAAGTCCCAAAGGAAAATTAGGCTCAAGCGTAGAAACCCCGTAGTTCCTGCATTGATAAAGAAATCCTGGAACTCTGCTACATTAAAAGCAAACTTCTGAAAAAGCTGCAGGAAAAACCCATTGATACGACTACAAAAAAGAATGTAGACAAATTAAAAACAAAATTACAGCGAAAATAAGAGTATAGCTATGAAACGTTACCACCTGCAGAAATTTTGTGCATCCCACTACGATTCCGGAAGAACCTGGAGCACAGTCAACACGTTTCTAGGAAGGCCACTTACGCGTATAATGGACAGCGCAATAAAACAAGCTTTCTCGAACGTGGAAAGCGGGAAATTACCTGAGGATTTTAATGAGTACTTCATTGACTCTGTGACGAAGTTACTTACGCCCAGAGCATCATGGTGCGCGCATAACACAACAAATAACTCGCATATACATTCTGCTTACTTACCTTCTACCTGTATCTCAGAAACTGAACTCTGGAATATAGTCAGGACATTAAAAATCACGAAATCGCCTGGCTACGATGGCATTAGAATAAGATATTTTAATAGACTAAAAGCAGTGTTACTTTACATCATTAACGAAATGCTAAAGACGGGCCAGGCCATATTCACAAGAAATTGAAAATAAGCGTAGTAAAGCACCCGTTTTAAGAAAGGTTCACGAAATTCTTACGACAACTACAGACCAGTAGCTATCCTTTCGTCTATTGCATGTATTCTTGAAAAAGCTGTTCGTGCTGATATGATGTTATTCTGTCAAAAGTATGGTTTATTGAGCCAAGCTCAATATAGTTTTAGCCCTGGACAGAGCACGATTAACTTACTAGAAGACTTGAATGGCTGTATGTGTGCTGAAATTGACCGGAACCATATTGTTTCTTCATCACGACGCATATAGTCGCATAAAAAAATAATGCCGACGTCTGACCATATCAGCACAAAACACCCCGTTCCGTGCATGAAGTCTAATGCTGCGCGTCCGCACAAAAGTGCAACATAAATTTGAGCTTTAAGAATATCCAACAAAGTTACTTATAGAGATACTTAAAGCCGGTTTTTATGAAGCGAGCAAGCGGTTCGCTTCAGAAAGACTGAGTAGCGTGAATTGACCACGAAATATACGACACTGAACACAACAAATAAATAATTGAACAAGAAGCATCACTTACCTAGGTCACATTTATTCCTTTCTTTGGCATTCGTGACAGCAGTCACAACACAACCGATGCTCACCACTCTCAGGTAGGCGAAGAACTTTTGCCATTGGCCAATCGGCAATGCGCCTCGTTACAGCGGCTACGCAGCACACCAAACATGTCCCACTCCACGGAGTCATGGCTTATTTTCAGCTGCTCGCGCACCTTTATAAGTCTTTTTGGTAACTGCACCAATCGTCACGAGCGACTCAGACGCACAACACGCTTGCTAGGCGCACGCCACCCCATCGCAGAGCGTAAAAACGTGGTTAAAGCTATGAAACAAAGCGCAACACGACACAACCGTTACAAAAAGCGCGCACCGGGCCACCGGCGATACTCTTCCCGGCATGCATCTCGAGAGCTGCACAACGCAAAGGATATATGCTGCCCTCATGTTTGACTGAAGCTGAAGCGTGTTTAATTACGCTACACATATAACACAACTAAAAATAATAATCAAACTACATTCCATCCAAGTGTCACAGAACCATTCTAGATTGCAATATTCTATAACATTTTAAAGATGTTGCTGTTCGTTCGTATTTGTGTGGTTTTCCCTGCTCATTTAGTCGGCCGCCATTGTGGCCTCATACCGTAAGCGCACGTTCATCTCTCTACGAAACTTAGTGGAGCGGCTGTCACCCGCTGTTAGGTGAATGTAGCGGCGTCTTTCTCGCGTGTTGGTGAGCGGGCAAAAGTGGTGCGTGTCTGGCGTTCTTTAATGAACCCGACATTTGCTGCCATTTAGGAACCGCTCCCTCTCATACGTTAAAAGTGGGGGAAAAAAATCACGGTGGCAATACATTCTGTTGCAGTGTACAGTAAGTCGTATTACAAAGCATCTTTCTCGGCCTATAGAATATTTATTCGACCTGCTCGTCGCTTTCATTCTGTCGCTCGTCGAGCGTTTACAGTACTCCGGCATGCGTCCGCGCGCGCCCTTCAGCGTGCGCCCCCTGTCAGTGGCTGTCGCATTTCAGCAAAAGATGAAATAAACTCAACGAAAGGGAGCATTGATACACAAGGAACTAAGAAATAAAATTATTTGGTGCAAAAATATATTCAATCACCATAATGCATCCGCTCTTCGTTTTTTTGCTGGTATACAAATCTATGTTTTGTACCACTGCCTAAAATGGCTGCAGTGGTAACGGGGGGCTTTCCGCCACATTCAACCGTAGTGACAATTTATGCCACAACATTGTTCGCCACAATGTTCTCCGATGCAGGTACATTGTTTCCATGACTTGCTTGTAGATTATAATGGCACGTCTGCAGTATAGATCATTGACCAATGAATTGCTGCTGTTTGACTCGAGCATGCGCTCATGCAAGATTTTTTTTTTTTTTTGACATTGCTAAACCAATGTGCCCGACTGCTACCAATAAAATCTTAATTTAATCCGACCTGCCCCAGTCCCCCGGTCGCACACTATATCGCACAGGTTAGTCCGGGCTGAAAACGCCACACCAGGACCGCAATATTACACAATAATCAATAAACTTCCAGTCCATGCTATAGGTTCTCTGAGCCATGAATTACGACGCTTTTTATAGGTTACAATCTAAAAGTTACAAGGCATTTGGCGTTGTAGTAACCTTTAAAATAGATAATTCGACAAATGTAACCTCTAGACGCGATGGAAACTGCCGTAAACACAAAGATCAAGTTGTTTTAGTAACCGAGTAACCTTTATGTTATAGATCAATTGCGAATATATAGGTTAACACAGGGGCATCAGGGGCTCAGGGGCATCAAGGAAGGCAGATAGTCTCGATATGGTGTAGTGCAAAGCCACGAAATCTGCCAAAATTTCGCATTTTGTAGGTTGTAGAAATGATTCTGTAAAATAACTGCGTAGGCGTTTACAGCACAGATGGAAATGAAGCGGACAGGCGACATCGGGACAACGTAGCACCCGTCGTCTCTGCATTACGCTCTCTGGCTTCCCGGCAGTCATTTTCATTCTGTCGCGGTGCGTCGAGATCGAATTGCCAACTCCTTCCGCAGATTTTGTTGTCCTTTTTTTTTTTTTTTTCGTGTTCGTTTCGTTGAACTACATTTACTCAAGTACATTCTGCTGTCTCTTCAGGCGCACGTAAAGTCTGCCGATGAGGCTCGGCCAGTGTTGGCTCGTGTTTCTGTTGAGATTGTGCATTGGCGCGATGTACACGCTCAAGCGGTACATCTAGAGCGTATGCTAACAAAGCTGTAACCAACAATTTATAAATATACCAGAAGAGGCTGTGTTTCTGTGTTGCCTTTCTGTCCACTTTGTGTTATGGCAGTTTTGTTGCACTCCATTTTTAACAAAGAGCAGCCTCAACTCAAGACTCAAGAACGACATAGCAGGCTCCAGCTCATTGTGACGAACTGTACACAGAGCATATATGCATATCGCATGTGTACGATGTGTACATAGTTTACTGTATGCATATAATCGTCATCCGCACTTCCTCTCCCTACCCACACTAAAACACATCACGTGGGAGTGTCCCAAGAGGCCTCCGCACATAGACAGCCCAATAATACCGAAACATCCACTCATGGGGAATAGGCAGTGGGAGGCATATGGCTTGCGGACGAGGGCCGGGAGAGCCAATTGGCTCTTCTGGACCGAGCCCAGCGAGCCGCTCGTGCCAGTGGAGCCCTGGAATAGGGGCCCCAACCAGCGTGCCTTCTTTTATTTATTTATTTTCAATAAAGTTTTTACTCACTCACTTCCTATTCTACCTTAATTCTACGTCGAGCACGTAACAGGCCAGAGACAAGGCTCCTCCGGCTGACCTACACTGCCTTTCTCACATTCAAAATGTTCTCTTTCTCTCGCGCATACATCGAAATTCCGGGTCTTCATCTGCTTCCGAAGATGACGACAGCGAAGATCAAGAGTAGCGACTATTTGAGGCAACAACAACAACATTTGCTAATTGTCGCAGAAACGCTGAAAACGCTCATATTATTAGGGGTGAAATGTCTAGAATACGGGCTTGAGTGTTCAAATAGTCTCGTACAGTGACAAATTGGCCTTCCGCGTCCGCACGTGACCCGCACTAATGGTGTTGAAATAGCGTCCATTCCCCCCATACACTTTTTTATTTTTTCAAAGCACGGCAGTGCCATATTTGACACATTCTTCGAAAAGAAGCTGCAGGCCACTGTATACTTATGCCACCTTGTTACGCTTCCGGAGATAACTCGAAAAAAAAAATGGAAAAACTTTTAAGTGGGTCTCGTGCGACATGAACGACAAAGCAAATAAAACGATGCTGAATGGTAATGGACATGCAGGTATTCAGACATAGACCAAGTCTCCTCGTGGGAGACCTGAGCCCGGGTCGTTAAACTTCGCCGGATTTTAATATAGTTGTTTCCATCCGTCCATAGACTATGTTTATCATGTTTATTGCAGCACATCAGCCGACGACTCAGTGGAATTTCGACCGATTCTCCCAGACCGACATTCACTTGATTCATATATATATAAGGCCGTTACTTCAGTGAGAAATTCTTCGAGGTCACACGAAGTTTCATTAAAGGTTATATATGTTGTTGCAGGAAGAAAGCAGGCCCACGAGTGCAAATTCATATATATTTACGAGCGACATATATGGCGCTCAGGCAACGGCCAGAGTCTTCGTCTTCTAGTTCGTGTCACCTTCTTCGCTCTCTTCACTGTAATATATATATATATATATATAACATTTAATGGCAGTAGCACTTCAAGAAACTTCGTGTGACCTCGAAGAATACGCGGGTGAAGCCGGTACGAATCTTCCTACCCGCCGCGGTGGCTTAGCGGCTATGGGGTTGCGCTGCTAAGCACGACGTCGCGGGATCGAATCCCGGCTGCTGCGACCGCATTTCCGCGGGGGCGAAATGCAAAAACGCCCGTGTCCTGTGCTTTGGAGGCATGTTAAAGATCCCATGGTGGTCAACACTAATCCGAAGACCCCCACTACGGCGTGCCTCATAATCAAATCGTGGTTTCGGAACGTGAAACCCCTAAATTCAACTCAAGAATATTTCTTCGTGTAATTGTCTTATACTTCGCTATCATTATAATACTGCTTCACCTTTCCGGCGAAAATGCAGCCTCTTTTCTCTTTATTGTGAGTCCGAGTATGGGCGCTGCTGAGCATGACGGCTATTGATTCTGATTTCGAGTGAATCCGGCTAGGCCTCATATCGGTTACTGAGTGAATTATATATATTTATGGCCTCTGCATGCAAGCGGCGATGTTCCCATCCCTAATAAATGCTGTAAATTATTAGACCTTTTTTTGAAATTTCTTTTTCATGAGTCGTTAGCATTGCCTACTGGAAAGAGAAGCAATACTGTGACACATCCTCCACGTGCATTTCATACGCCGTAGATAAAAGACTCTTCCAATTCCAAAAGGATCACTGAAGGCTGCAGGTTTCTTTCGGGGTCAAAAAAAAAAAAAAGCAGGTAAAGCAATTTTAAGCGAGGTGAACATACACCAACATATTCACTCTCTAGGCATAGGCTCGTCGTCCTTGTGTATCTTTCGTTGTGCCCGTTTGTGTAGCGCAAAATTTGACGATGTGGCATGTATTATCCATACCATTAGAAACAATTGTTAGTTGGCTACCTCCTTCCCTTTAAAAAATATAATAAACCTTGTCCTGTGTATATATTTCAATATATTGTGTCTGCGCATTATGTACATACTGAAAAAAGAAAACTGTTGAAGGGAAGAAATACGGACGAGGTAGCCTCCGCTGGTGCTTCTAATGCGCAATTGCCCTCCAATTGTAAGGATTTTCAGAAATAAAGCGAAACTATGAAGCGAAAGCCATGCATGTCTGTGCCAACAATGATGCAGTATAGCTGTTAACTCCAATAAAATTTTAAGTGAAAATGTAGCGGCAACTCAAAAGAAACTTCAAATCATGCAGGTAACAGAACTATGGCAATTATACTTTAGGGGGAGGGGGAGGAGGGGGAGGGCTCTGCCCCCCCCCCCCCCCCCCCCCTTTCTGGAAGCTCCGGAGGGGGCCCGGGCCCCGGAGCCTCCCCGTAGTCGCCGCCTATGTATTTGTTCATATGAATATTGTTCGTACACTGCGGATCATGGCCAGTAGTTACATTTACTGAGGAGGGTTACATATTTGTTACATATAGGGCTGAAGATTTGTTCATGTCGTTCTTACAGAAGCTTGCTTAACTATATATCTTCGCTTAGTTAGGTAAAGTTCTAGGACTGGCCGGAGCTCTAAACTGCTCATTTGTCTTGCGAACAAAAAAAAATTTAGGGTTAATTAACGAAACTTCGTTCATCATGCACATAACTGGGCAGATTACTGCTTACGTAAAAGCTGCCAATCCGAAGAAGTAAGTAAAGAAATAAGAAAAATAAAAAGAACAGAGAAAACTTCGCACCCAAACGGTCTAAATGTAGAAACAATAGCCAGTCGCTCGATGCTTGTCCCCCACTAGCGCCCCCGTTGCCAGCTCGTTTCCGTGGTGTAGTGGTTATCACGTGCGCCTCACACGCGCAAGGTCCCCGGTTCGATCCCGGGCGGAAACAGTTATTTTTTTTTTCAATTCGGTTTTTTTTCTTTTTTTTTTACGATTTGCTGAGCACTGTTGATTTACTCTTTGGGTGGGCTGTTATCAACACGGCTGGACAACAGACCGCATAAGCCTCGTCACAGTGCAAGGATGCGAACTCCTAAAGGGCCGCTCATTAGGTTTGGCTAAGGCCCCTCCATGCCTCCACGCGCCAGCGCCGCTTTTGAAAACGTGTATGGAGGGGCTTTAGGTTTAGCCATAGGAAACAGACAGCTCCGACGACCGCACCTTCCAAGTGTCAAATTGCTGCACCGCGCAAGAACAGCTGAATTGTCAAACGAAAACCCGCGTGCACCCTTGCTCTTGAAGGAATTCCTGCCGGACAATCTTTTTTTTTTTTTTTTTTTTTTTTTTTTTTTCATTCGAAACAGTTGGAGTTCGGCGGTCCTCTGTCATCGTCAATTTCGCGCTGCCTGTTACCATGAAATAGTCGCAACTAGCCTGTGGAGGATCGAGGCCATACGCGTGTATAAACGCCTTTACGTCAGTCGCCCTGCCTGCAACGTCACCGATTATGACACGTGACTTCGGCAAATCACCCAGAAAGCACACAACCGTCCCTGGAAGCAAAAGAGGCAAATAATAGCTAAAAAGAAGAAGAAGAAGAAGCAAGGGCTCGTGACGTAAACCTGACGCGGTTAATCGGCTACGGTGTGGAAGAAGGCAGAAAAGCGATGACGCTTGCGGCCGCTAGTGGAAGCAAAAGGAGCAGTGAAGCTGGCCTCCTGGCAGCATACGGTGACACGTCATTTCAATTTTTCCTGTCTCCTCGAATATTGAACGAATTCGAAAAAATTACTTTGGCAACACTTTCCATATAGACGGCTCCTCACAACTTCTAACGTAGAACCAAAATTTTCTATCGCGCCTGATGAGACGACTGTTAAACATCTAGTATTTCGGGGCAATTATGATATTTTTTTTAGCCTTTAGGGGAGATTTAAACCTGGAAGTACTAGAGGACCAATTCTTAAAGTGTAGTTAGGAAACACCTGTACATGGATGGATGGGATAACTTTACTGTAAGGTCCTGCGGGCTACGGGTAGTTACGCAGAGAATAACGCCGTGTATAACCACTGTATAATAGCTACGCAGATTCTTGTTTGCATTGCTTAGCTTTTAGTTTACTTATTTAGTATAGTGAGCTTTTTTTTAGCTCCTCCGCTCCTAATCTTTGTTTAAATCGAAAATAATTCTGCGCAATTTACAATGTTGCGTTATTTCTTGCCACCATGTGCTCCTTGTTAAAATGGTAAATGATAGTAAAATAGACAACGAGAAAGAAATGGAGCGCAGGTACACAGTCCTCCTCTCCTGGAAAGTGCCACAGGGAAATTTGCTCAGCCGTGGAGGAATTTATAAGTGCTTCAAATAGATTTTCTTGAATTCTCAAAATTTTTATTTTTGTTCATTTTCTCCAGTTAGCTTTACCAGTTTTAGTATTAACAAAGGTTGCCTAATTCCATCCGAATCTTGGCCAATGCCCCGCAGTGGGTATGCGCCATCAGATAAGGCATACCATACCATGCCATACCGTACAATCACAGTCGGTCACTATCACCGCATCCAATCACCACACAGCGCAGTAGCACTTGTAGCGCTATAAACATCAGTTCAGGCTACAACCACTTCTAACGTGAGTCATAAGCTTCGCATTGTAGCTGCGAGACGGAGCCCAGCGCAACAACGCCGCCTCACCAATGCAGCGCGAAGCTTAATGAAGGGGGGGGCAATCTCGGAGGTCCCGCCTTAGGACGTGTTAAGTTGCCGACCTACCAGCAGATAGCAGCACCAAGCCTCAGCTTGTGTGATAGATGAAGAAAACGTAGTAGGTGGAAGCGTCACGTGACAATCTTGAAGCCTAGACACAATATATATATATATATATATATAAAGGAGAGGCTGACGGAAAATAAAATAGGCCTTCGCCACATGTTGGGAAATCAGTAATTTCTAGCCGCGGAGTGTGCGGGCAGTATCGGGGAGAGCCGAGCGGAATACGGGTGGAGACGGGCCGATCATTACGGGGTCGTCATTAAGAGACACCGCTAACCAAACAATGTCTCGAAGAGTCAGGCAACCACGAAGGGCCTGTTTCTCAAGAATCAATGCGCAAATAGGCACCGAAGACAAGGACGGGCCCATTTATTAGAAGTTGCCTTGCCGAGGCTACTTTCCTGACGTCATGCTCCCTCCTAATGTTTATCCTTTCTCCGAACAGAGAAAGAAAAACAAGAGAGAGAGAGTTGTTGTGGCTAAAATTTACACACACACAAAAAAAGAAAAAAAAATCAGCACGAAAAACTTAGCTTGAACAGCAATATCTTATCTTTAACAGCTTCCTTACACCTTTTGAGTTCCCATTTCTTGAAACAGGTGTTATGCACAAAGTTTCTAGCAAAAGCTTATGCTTTGAGTACTGTACGACCTAAGTTCTGCAGTTAAAATATTGATATTAAAAACACAATTAACGAAGCGCCGACCAAAGGGGTGTTGTCGAAGGGGTTAGACGTTTCGGCTTCCACACGGAAGCATTGTTCGCTGAACCCTGTTCTGTCAATTGTGTTTCTTCAATATGAATCAACTTCCGGGCCAGACGAGATGTCGTCCAATTATGGATTTCATTTACAATGTGACCCCCAAGGCCATTTATTAAAAAAATAATAACGTAGTGAGAGCTATTACATGAACAATCTGACAGCTATAGAATGGACAAGTATAGTGTAAATTCTGATGTATGTCACTTGTTATAAAGCTTGGTCAGCCAATATGGTCATCCTATCTCGAATACTATATTTTTAATCATGGGATACACGCGGTACTTACCTGCATGGGGAATTCTGTTGGCCTGCACTTCCGAACTCATTTTGGCATACAGTTAGAGGCGCCCGGCACATATAGAGACTATTTCTTTCTTCTTGTTTTCGTCTTGCACGCGTTTATACGCACATACTTCTGTGTATCTGTGTGTATAAATATACATTCCTAGCAATGAAACAGTCGCTTATGCAGTGAGCTATCTCTTCCCTATGCCCAAGCATTTGACTTTATCGTAGTGGTTGTATTCCAACATATCCGTGGCCCACACTGGGAAATTGGCCTAACTTCAAAATTCACTTTGCAATAGTGAGTTGGTTGGTTGCTCTTAATTTACTGATGGCGCATAACAAGTTTGAGGGATTGGCATAGAGTTGGGTGGAATTAGAAAAGACATTTCGGTATTACTTAAGCCAGCGAAAATTTTGGGGAAGAATCAATTGAACGAAGTAAAATAATATATTAAAAACAATAAAGAAATTGCCTTGGCAAGAGTGGAAATTCCACCACGTCTGAAAAAACATCCCTATGACCGTGTCCAAGGTTTGATTTGTAACGTCCTCGTAAAAAAGAAAAAAAGAGAAATGCCCCGATTGTCTTAATAAGTGTGCGTGGATGCCCCCTACAGTAGCCCTGTTTATTCATACCACCAATGGCGGTTCCCAGATATATGGCCTGGTCCGTCATCATCGTAGACCGTGTGCAAGAGAGAGGAGGCTCCCAGAGAAAGAATGCCCGGAACACGAATATATATATATATATATATATATATATATATATATATATATATATATATATATATATATATATATATATACACTCCAAGTTGCCGAGACGGTGTCTATAATCTGTGTTTTCTTAAAAATAAAGAACGGCGACAATAAATAAAACAAATGTTGTAGATAGTCTCTACAGAATGGGCACAGCTAATGTGGAGGATGTCAGACCAGCCCTGTTACATGAAGCGGTCGATGTCTTGTTGCCCTTGTTCTATAAGATGCGCCAAACCCTTCGTTTCTTCTTGTTCGAAATAAAGCTCTCCTTCATTTGAACGTGAATGAATGAATGAATTCCGGTGTTTTACATGGCCAAAACCACGATTATGAGCATAGTGGGAGACTCCAGATTAATTTTGACCCCCAGGGGATCTTTAACGGGCCTCCAACGCACGGGACACGGGCGTTTTTGCATTTCGCCCCCATCGAAATGCGGCCGCCGTGGCTGGGATTTGATCACGTGACCTCGCGCTTAGCAGCGCAACACCACTCTAATTGAATGTCGCCCGCGAGCTAGTTTCGATGTGCTGATAACAAACATTCGGCATCCTTCTCTGCCACAAACTCTCTCTCTCTCTCTTGATTGCAATGAAGCGCTTGCGGGCATTAGGACGGGAAGGGGTTAAACGGCTTTTACCGTCCGTTGCCCTTGGCTGACTTTCAATACGCAACCGGTTTCATAGGCGCCGCCAGTAGGGCGTGTATTCTGCCAGCCTTCGGCTAGACGCTCCTGCCCTCGCTTGTAAACAGTGTCGGCGCTTTCACTCTCCGTCGCACCATTTGGCGAACGCTTCCGCCAAGGGTGCGTCTGCCTGTACTCGTGTGAGCTGACACGTGTCGCTCGTCAGTAGAGCCTCCACAATGTCGGGTGTTTACACCAAGAAACACGTGGAGGACGTCTTCGACAGGTCGGAGGGTGCCCTACCTTTCAAATTGCAGAGGATAGCGGAGGAGGAGCTTGGAGAGACATCCGCCAAGAGGCAGGATGCGCTAGCGAAATTGGCGCAACTGCTGTCAGGGCTGGAACAGCTTCGACGAATAGCAGGGAGCTGCGCAGGTTAGATGGAGGTGTTGCAGGAGTAGTGCGTCCTTTCAAATTACATCAAATCAAGTTTACTGCCTGCACGCCCAAGCCGAATTCGCTGGTCGATCTAAGCCAATTAAGCTTGTCCATCGGCTAGGGAGACGATGAAGCATGGTTGGAACACTCAATTAAGTAAAACAACGCATATCGAATACCGACATCAACAATAGTTTTCCATAACATATTAGACAACAGTCACGTTATTTCACTTCACTTACTCGAACCGCTGTAACGCACCATTTTTCTTCATTTCATTCAATTACCACCATACTTCTGAAGAAAAACACCTGACCACAAGAAAGGGACGCGCGCAAGAAACCGGTGCTGACTAATCGCTTGTCTGTACGTCCGGTTCCCTGTGTCATTTCGCGCTTCAACTCTACTCAGGCTAACTAATAACTGTTTATTCGAAAGGTGAGAGCGCAAACACATTCAGATTTGCTGTGCAGACTATCAAGCGATATTACTATATAGTGATTTACGTTTATGTACCATCGTAACCGGAGCTATTGCATGAGTAATATATTTGTGTGGCACGCCAATCAAATGCAGGGTTGACCACAGATACTCTACTTGGAGAGAAACGACATAGGGAAGAATCACTAACTTATAGCGTTATATAAAAAAAGAAGAAAACGTACAGCGCGACGACTGATTTTGCGGCAGGCGAGCTCGACGCTTTTCCCATTCCCACCTCGAGATCACGCTGCATAGCCTTACCGCATCCATCACAGTCGCAAGCGGTGGCCTTGAACCACTTTCAGATTTTTCATCCTTGCTCGAGCGTTGTTGCTAGCAGTTGGCGAGATCCGTCCGTTTTTCAAAGCCGATGCGTCATACAGCTCAATTTCGGTGCCGTGCAGCGAAAAAGATACGCACGTGGCCTTAGTGTGTACGTGCGCACTGTTGGGCTTTAAAATAGCTGCTATTGCAAGAGCCAGTCATCCCGAGAGTCAATATGGGACGGGCATTTCGAGCATTAATGTACTATGCTTTAGAAATATGGATGATCTTCGGTAACAAATAGACCGGCTACACGAGTCACATTTAAAATGAATACGAGTTCTACCCTCGGCGCATTCACTCGTCTGCGAACATAGAAACTAGCTATTAATCTCCTAGAAGACATAGACGAAAGCGTGCTACCCGCTTGGTGGGTACGAAATGGCTTAGATGATGGGAAGCAGCATAAATACCCACCAACTTGGGTATATATATATATATATATATATATATATATGTTTACTAGGTCTAGCCCTGGGAGTGTTAGCCAGCGCCACTCAGAGCCATGATGGCCGGATGTGGAACATCTTTTTTTTTTTTTTTTTTTTGTCCGAGAGTGCCACGTAACACGCGAACTTATGTAGGATGGTAGGCACCTAGCTGATAAATCCTCGTATGCCACCTAATGACATCAAGGCAGCCAGAATCAAGACCCTCGCTACGAACAGCTAACTTCCCCGATGCTTTTCTTGGCTTCATTGTCTGTGGTCTTTATATGGCCATGATTAACAAAAACTAGAGCCCCTCAGTTTCCATTCTTCTCTCGTTCACTCATACACACAGACCTGCGGGCGTAGTACGGAAGCTCCACTGGTATTTAGAAACAGCCGCAACATTTTGCCATTCAAGCAGGAAGGATTTAGCAGCTTACGTTAGCTGTTGCAAACAGCTCATGCAGTGGAACGCTTCAGTGTTGAATAACAAATAACATGTGCACGCGCATGCAAACAAAACGAAGAGGAGGCAGTTAGTATGCGGCCCCTATAGCACCGGCACACCCACATGCCGCCCGATTCATGGCCAATCCCCCGTAGTGGGTTGTGCTATTTCTATAGGCACCAAACCAAACCAAACCAAACACCCTCATGCCTGTTTCTTTCCGAGAAGCGGCGGCTTTGCTGAGCCGGCGACACCAGGCGCCCATGGGATTTGACAGAAAAAAATTTTGATCCTGTCAAAGAAGTCATCGCGCTAACAACAATATTTTAATTTCAAATAACGTAGAACGAACTTCCTATCTGTGAGCAACTCAAGAAGGTGAACTAATGGGAAGTGGAAACGGCGCGTATTGGGCTATGGCTTTTACTGACATCCAAACGTTCAAACAGTTTTATCCTCTGAGCGCTTGCGAGGCCAGAGCTATGGGCGCTGCATAAACATTACTTGTCATCGTTGACGTTGCTCGGGGCTAGTGCGTTCGATGATGCTGCTGGCATGGCGCTCGGTACTCCAAGGGCGCCAGGATGACTCACGTTGGGAAACCTCAACAGCCCGGCCTCGCGAACCTCGGAGTGGCCGTCGGGACGAAGGCGCAGTAGATCGGCAGGTGCACGGCCGGCGACTTGGGGAGCTAGACCTGCAAGATTGGGCTTCCGGATGGGACTCGCTATGCCGTCTTTACGAGCCTTGAAGCCGTCGTCGTTGCGGTGGCGAGATACGTTCGCATTTGATCTTCCGGTCGCTTCGAAGGCAAGGCAGAGGACGGATGTCGCCGCGGAAAATCGTTGTCCGGGCCTTGCGAGCTTCGAAGCCGTCACCGAAGTGAACATCTGCTAGGACCGACAGACATACCAGGGGCCGCTCTGAGGTCTGAACTGAGAGGATGTATGTGCTCTGCGTATCTCGAAAGACATCCGAGCCTTGCCAACTTTAGGCCGTAGTGCAGAAGAGCAAGGTCCCCGAAAGGAGCCGAAATAAACTGAAGATGCCTCCGCTTCGACAACCTGCAGATGACACCTGCAGCCGCATTAATCCACGGATCGGACCACCGTCTCGGTCGCACTGCCAGCCGCAGTTGCAGTGCCGTATTTCACGACACCAAATGTGAACAATAAAGACCGGCGAGCGATCATCATCATAATAATAATAATCATCATCATCATCATCATCACCATGATGATAATGATGATGATCCTTCAATAGATATGGCTCATACCCACGGCGGACTTGGGGCATGAATCGGGGCGTTTGAATACACTCATATTTATAGGAACGAGTGGATAACTGGAAAAATTGAAAAAGCTTGGAAGAAATTTTTATGAGATAATTTGAACCAGATGAATAGATGATTACATTTAAAGAAATAAAATAAGTTACCTTGAGCGATTTGGGCTGGAACGAACTTATAATTACAATAGGAATACTGGGGAAAATCGAAATCACCATGGTAACGGTTTTGTAGCTAGAATGTAATCACGCACAGAGTAAAACAAATACTTGTAGCTAAGACCTAGTGCTGAAGCCCTAACGGAGATCAGCATCAAAGCAGTTAAATTTAATCCAAGTTTACGAAGTGGAGCTTCAAGTAAGCGACACCATGGCTGCCCATAATCTTCCTTCTTTAATGGAACCTCGATGACAACGATGATGATAGGCGAGAGATGCTACCTCCTTATGTTTGCAACAGACGTCATGCTTCGAGGAATCGCGGTAAGCGGCGAGCATAATTTTAGCAGCGGAGCTATTTAAGCCGGGCGTAATCTGTCTGCTGAATCCAAAAATGTGGGCCGATCCTGGCGGCAGTACAGAAAGGGTCCAAGCGCAATGGCACATACGCCTGTGAACTAGCGAAGCTGAGCCTGGTTAAGTCTAGATAAGCATGATTGGGACTTCATAAGCTTAATCAGTCATCGATAGGCAATTGATAGCCAATCAATAAATAATCGATCAATAGTCAATAAATTCTGGGAAATGCCGGGGATCACTTGGTAGTGCTTAGCCTAGCCCACATACGTGGCCAATACGTTGCAATAGCCAATCAATAGCTAATCGATGATCGATCAATAATCAATAAATTCCGGGAAATGCTGGGGATGACTTGGCAGTGCTTAGCCTAGCCCAAAGCCAGGACTAGCTAGGTGCCCATCAGCTCCGCTGTCTCTTTAGCATTGCGCCTCCAGTGCAAGCTACGCTATTTTTTTTTTCAGTAGACGGACGGTTACGCGAAAACAAACGGTTCGTGGAAAACAAAGTATTGCTCGTGGGGATGAATTCTTATCACAACGCAAGAGACGACGGGCTTCCATGTACATTTTTATAGCCTATCTAGACGCGATATGGTCCGAGATGCTGCACCTCCAGTTTTACGCGATAAGATAAAGCGTTAGAATTCCGTTGGTGAAGACATAAGCACGAAGACGTGTTTTACAAGAAAGCACCACGCAAGTCGCCATACCTTTAACGTTCTGCATAATTGCTTCGTTATAACAAAGCAGAAGCATTCTCATATCTCAACTCTCAACTTATTTCATGAAAATAAATAAGTACGATACAAAGTAGATAGAAAAGGCAGGCTAGTAATTTTTCCTTGAAATGTACACCACATATGACGAGGAGACAAGAAGGGAAAGAGCCAGGGAGGAACAGAACACTGTAGCGTGCCGTATATGACGTCACACACAGGTACAAGAAGAATACCACACGCGAGTCTAATATAGAGACAACACAAGGACAGAAGTGTATTGTTCGGATAGTGTAATAATAGGTAAGGTGACTAAAGCTATTGCACATTAAAAAATCAGGACGACTCAATACGATAACTAAGATGGTGCTATATGTCGAAGATGAACGCCCTGTTGTAAGGATATTTATGCCTCATAAGCAACGTACCCAAATTCCGTTTGAGCTTATGGGGACGTGACAAATCATTTATAAAAAACTGTCAGCCCTTCTACTGGGGTGGAGGTGGAAGACCAGCGAAGTTGTACTATGGTGGGAATTATGTATTTCCAATTATGACTATTAAGATGTGATGGTGTAATTGGTTATTTGAACTATTAAAGAATGAGAAATATATATGATCCGGTGGTTTTCATTTATTTAGTGCCCACAGGGACCATGGCCTTATGGTCGCTACGGTACACCGCCATAGGGTGTACAGCAAAGGTTGGCACGTTCTTCATAAACACGTCACCAACGCCGCGCGCGTTTGGTGCGAACGCGGGCAAAACGCCGCCGCCATCGACAACAGTTCTGTGCGTTGTTTGTGTGAGCCGCACACAACCGCTGTAAAAACGCTGGCGCGAGCAAGCGCGCCAGCATCAGCGAGCGAAGGTTCGTGCGGTCTATCGCTTCAACGGAAGCTGAGCGACGAAAGCACAGCGCATACAAAGGTAGGAGCCGTGTTGCAGATCGCTTTTAAGATACGGTGTGCGCGGACGCCCGGCGCCGTGTAAAGTACAAGTTGCTCACAGAGCATAAGCCACAACCCCTCCCTCCCGCGCTGCCTTCCCGCTGTCCTCCTTTCGCGGGGGAAATTGAGTCGCCAGTTCCCCTTGCGCGCGGGCGCAAAAGACGCATTTGGTGCCACAGCTAAACGTCGCATCCCCTCCCTCCCATCCCCCCACGGCCTTTCGCGCGACGGAAGAAGCGGCGTTTGCTCTCCGCCGTGCATTCGCTCCCCGTGAAAGCACGCGTTCCTCGCGCGCTTTCACTCGCACATACAGCATACGGCCAATAAGAGTTTTTTTTTCTACATCCGGACGCGACCATTAAAGACTGAGCCCTAAACAGCTTCGCTGTAACACTTGATGTTCCCATTAGTCGTTTGAGATCATTGGATATGAGAGTTGCAGGACGTAAGTGTTTCGTTAATGGTACGGTAGTTCTTATTTCCGTTGCCAGTTGTGTGAAACACACAACGCTGCCCTAATTGTACAGAAAAAAAAACTGGATGTAGATAATGTATATACAGTTATCGTGTAGACGTAAAGATGATTGTTTTCCCTTAACTCTTGCAGTGTATGTATCACCTGTTGTTTGACGAACGTTTCAATGGAGAGCAACCATGCACAGGTGGAGCTCTAATGAATGTAAGACTGTGAAGCTCCGCTCTAAACTTCGATAATTACTGCAAAGCACTTATATAGTGGCATAACGGCCCACACTGAAATAGACCAGGGTTGCGTTATGGGCTTTTTTGTCCGTCATGTTGAGGAGAGCTATAATGCAAAAGCCACGAGGAGGCAAGAAGCAGTGTGTGTGTTCAGTATGTCTTCCTGTGTCCTCGTGGTTCTTGCGCTGTATCTCGCCACACTAAAGGCTTTATTAAATCACCTTGTCGAAACATAATTAGCCTGCCTTTAGTTTAGAAAATGCTATGAAAACGTTCACGACAGATGAAAGTCATGTCTATATTATAAAGCGTTTGGTTGTTTTGTGTCCAAGTCCACTTACTATCAATTATCAAGAGCATAGGTGAACGTCATCCGCATTCCCTTGCGCAGAGGATGAAGACCTGAACGCGCAAAAGGACGCCAGTTCCTTCTTCGCTTCCTGCGTGTGCGAAAGTACGACGTGGAGGCTGCACTGCGCACCATTCGAAACTACTATAAAATCCGCAACACGAGTGGTCCAGTGTTCCAGGACTTCCTGCCTCACAAGGTGATCTCCGCCACGCGCAAGCTAATGATGGTCATGCCTGACACGGACGTTCATGGACGCCCCATTTTCCTCTACAAGCCTGGTGGGTGACGTCACAGTAAGAACATTTTTGACGCTGCTGGTAATGTACCATTGCACGTCTCCGGGCATGTTGGTGAAATACATATCGAGTACCTAGTTTTGTTTCCGATGCATCCAATGACAGCTGAGCCATTGACATCGGCTTCTTCTGAGAGCGGGTTTGCTCACACCATTGTTAAGATAGCGCGTCAAGACACGATGCTATTGTGTGTAAAAGCTTATTTTAAAGCTTTTGGTTCGCTGTCGAGTACATCGAGGAGGATACGTTTTGTCAGTGTTACACACCTTACGCCGTTCTCATAATTGGCTCAACGCTGTAGAGTGAACTTGAGTATTAACGAATGTTGTACACGAAAGCATGTGAAAAACTGGTGGCTTCATAATAACTATTGAGGCACTGCAACATCATTCTAATATTGAACGGGGTAGATGATCTTACTCAACGCGAAATCGAGTGGGTACTCAAACCAGGTTTCTCATCAACGAGCGTAAAACACCCTGGAGGGGCAAAAGAAGAGGGCAAGTGATTATCACTATGCATTTTGTGTTTCGCATTTCATAAAACCACGGCATCTCTGCGCAGCAGGTCCGATGGATTTCAATTGTGGTTGCCCACAACAAACTACCTGCTTTTCATTTTCGCTTTACCACAGCACGTCACGAGACAGAACGAAATTCATTGATACTTGCTTCCAAAAGAATGCTTGCAGCGTGGAAGTAATGACGGTCGCCACTGCCTCAAGAGCTGTCAGCTGTGGAAACCCTAGTTGACGTACCTTATAGTTGATTCATAAATCACTTGGTTCATTAATCCATTCATTTTTTATGTGCTCGTACACAAAGCACTAAGACTTGCTAAAAAAAAAAGAAGCTACATGAATGCCTGCCGAAATTAGCTCTGGATTTCTCGCTCGCACATTTTAACCTGGCTGAAATAACTTCCGCAGGATCCTGGATCCTCGATGAGACTTCTTATGTCGAGATGCACCGAGCCCTAATGCTTTGCTTGGAACACTTGGCCAAAGACCCGGCAACACAAACGCTGGGCATGGTGATCCTGTTTGACTACGCCGGCTTCACTCCAGAAAAGTTGCTCGCCTTCAACATTGGGCTCATAAGAAGAGGCGTCGAATATTTGCAGGTATATAAAATTCCATCATTCCCTTCATTTAGGTAGCAGCAGTGACGAATGCAGCAAGTGAATTTTTCATGGCCGTCTGTGTTCATATAGGCCATACACATTTAGATCCTTCTTTGTGCGCGTTGTGTACTACAGCCTGCCCGTAGAAATTATCCCACGATCCGGTTTCTAAGCAAATAGACCAACATTTTCTTTAGTTATATGGCTAACTCACAGTTATTACGACGAATTCCAAAACGTACCGCGTCTTTTTTTTTTTTTTTTTCAGGACTGCATGCCAATGCGCCTGGAAGCTGTGCACACTGTGAGACAAGGCGTGGCATTCGACATGTTTTTTACTCTCATCAAGCCTTTTCTGAAGACGAAGCTTATTCAGAGGGTGAGCTTTTCATTAGCGCATTAAAGTAATTATTGTTAGATGTGAAAGGAGCTTCATTCTACAAGGGCTGTAGATTCGAAAGGTCGGTAGCAAAGAGCACTACCTCAGGTCTAGCACCTATCTTGCGCACTGCGTTGGCGTTGCTGCTGTGTGCCTGGGCTGTCATCTACTTCATCTTCTTCATTATAGTTGCGCCCATGAAAAAAAAAAAACAAAACAAAAAACAGTAGCCATTTTTGCGTTCTAAGAGGCAGACACAAGAGAGACGAAGTAAGGCTTGAGGCGATCTTCGTGAAAGATATCGGATTCATGGCGGCGCAGCTGGGCAGGCGGAGAGGGTCGATGATAGTTAACAGGGGATGTGCGCTTGACCCCACGGTATGGCCTATCATACTTTGGTGAGCAGTTTAGAAGACATACCAGGAGTGTGGGACAATACCTACAATCTGTCGCATACTGGGGTTCCAGGAAGGAAAGTAGAGCGCGGAGGAGGGGTTGTTTCGGATAGGTTTCTGTCGCTGTTGGTCGGCCGATGTGAAACGCCTGGCTAGTTGATGACACTCCTCTACACCTCTTAGTTAGATACTAAGATTGGATACTAAATGTTGCATGGAGAAGCGCGTTACATTAAAGCGGACCCACGGAATTACCGAGGAAACGTTACTCATTCTTCAATACGGATAACCACAAAGCATGCATGCAGTAACAGTGTGTGTTCGAATGCCTGACATCCAGCGGCATAAAAAACGGAGGCCTAGAACCGTATGTAATATTGCGATGAGTGAAAATAAGCGTACATACTTCTGTGAGTTTCTGTGCTGGTTAACGATAATAGTTAAGCGAGTCAGAGTACAATACAAAACCTTTGCGATTTTAATAAAATATGTCGCAATGAACTCCTGCATGTGAAAGGACCCTGACACTTTTCGAGATGAGTCGCACCGCGTGACGACGATGTGCTGTTATTTCACAGGCCATAGTTGTGGCCCCGCACGCCTGGAAAGAGAACCTGAAATGAAAGGTTATTACCGGCCAGTGAGTGACTTGTGCACGCGATACCGCGTGAAATATTAGAAGGCACGTTCTCAACCCCTCCCCCCCCCCCTCCCCGTCCCCTCACACAAGCATGCATGCACGAATGTACACACAATACACACATGCTCTTCGAAGTCAGGGTTCTTTTTTTCCTTTTTCTTTGGTTTGCTGTAATGTTGAATTTAAAGCACGACCCAGTTTTCTTGAGCTGTCGCAGTTGAAGCACCTCACGGTTACGTGCGCAGTTTCGTCTGTACGGTGAAAAGTTCGAAGCCCTGCACAAGGAGGTACCACCCCAGATACTTCCCGAAGAGTACGGGGGCCAGGCTCCACCTCCCGACTTCGACGGCTTCTGGAGCGAGCTGGAGCGACGTGAGGACGAGTACCGAGAGAACAGCAGTTACGGCTACGTCAGAAGGCGCGACGAAAACTTCGCCACGGACGCAGAGATTGAGAACGAAGCCACGTTCTTGTAAATAATTTTAAAAATATAAAACGGAAAGCAATGTATCGTCCAAGTTCACTTGTTTATATAGCGCTGGTCAAGCCTCCGTTGATAGGTACAGATTGGAATGATGCAGAGATGCTTTAAAAAGTAACCTTAATTATACATATTCCACCAATTCCGCTTGCACGTACAGTCGGTCAGAAAAGTTAATGGGACGTGGGATTCGCGAGAAAGCTGAATTCCAGCGAAACGTAGGCACGTAGCCTCGGTAAAGAAGTTTTTATCGATAGTAGGTTTTGCGACATACACAATCATTGGTAGATTAGAAGCGTCAAGCCTCAACAGTACAGAAAGTCGTCTTTGTTGTGGGAGCCGTATCCTGTAAACTTGTGTGGCCTACTGCACGTGCGGGCGGAGAACGAAAAAAGCTGGGCAGACAGATGACGCCAGTATACGGCACGTCATGTAGAATGTTCACGCGACAGGAAACGAGAGGCGAGGAATTCCAGCGCGTGACCTTCGGAACATTATGGAATTTTCGACATTGTCAGAAACTTCTTTACTGATGGGACTTTGACGTGAAAGTTCGGTACACATGTCCGACATAGGCATTTGCTGTTTGCCGAACCACGTGAACTTCCACCATGAGTGAGAACGCAGTTTAGTGCGAATTCCTGATTTAGAAGTGTTGTTAACGTTTACAGTCAATGCCAGGACAGCACAGATAAGGTGGAGCAGACTTGCACTTCATGTACTGCAACAGAAAGAGGGCAATAAGAGGCATAACGAAACACTATGGGAAAATGTAATCTAAATTAATAGATCATGTTTTCAGTGCCCAGCGCTACTTTGACCTTGCTACACCAGTTATTTAGTGTATAGTTTAGGTATGATCGAAGTTGATGTAGGACATTATGGTGACAGATTGGTCGCGATTGAATGCTCCTAACGTGTTTTCTGATGCACGTTTTAGTGGCATGGACGAACTAGATAAAAGAAGGTGGAAGGAGGAGGAAAGCAATCATATATAGTTATATTTATCTAATGCGCGACTTACTTTTATGGGGTGAAATATGCCAAAACAGGGTCGAGACTCACCATCTGCTCACATCCAGTTTTGGCGAGGAAATTCAGTTCAGGTAGTTGTCTGCTCTTCTTTTTTTTTATTTCCTTGCAGTGAATAGCTGGTTACGCCAGCATTAGGCGGCAATCCTGTGCGGCCCACCGAACGTATTTTATGTTATGCTTTAGTAGAATTACTTATTACTATATCACTCATCAATGTAAGTAGGTAGCCGCTGAAACCATTTTCTACGTTACCTCATTTCTACCTCTCTGTCTCTCTATTCGTGTAACGACTACAATTCATCCTAAACAGGTTGTAATTAATAAATTCGCCGTCCTTCTCACTATAATGCTCAGTTTATTTTGGAAGAGTCTGCCACCTTTCCACACTTTAAATCCTGATGCGGTCGCATCTTCCTGAGGCTCAGTGGTGATATTAAACATACTTCAGATAAAAGGAAAAAAGGATAAGGTGGGTTAGCGGAAGGATTCAAATGATATTTCCATTCTTGAAGCATACAATATAGGCAGAAACGGCAGTCAAAGGCTCAGAAAGAAAACGTCAAATCTAATCACCAACACATTAGTATCTCGTGTGCGACCTTACGCGTCATAGAATCGCGGAAAACCTACCAGAGACCGCAGCACATGGTCCAGGTGCAAACGAGAAAGGGTAAGAGTCAGCGTCACAATGTCTACTCTTTTCAAGGGTGTTGCGCTCGTTATTGAGTGCCGCGTTTTTATTTGTTACCTTTGTTGCCGAAGCTAACGATTGCACGCAGTTTCTCCTGCTGCCCTCTGGCCAGACAGCTGTCGTTTTTCCGGTTGTGATCGCTGCGCTCACTCCGAATCGAGCTGTCTGCTGTGCGCCTATGAGAGACAGCGCGTCGTTCTGTCTGCATCACCGGCAGCTCCATCCTTCTACTTTGCAATGTCGGGTGTTTTCACCAAGAAAGGTTTCGACGATGCGTGCGAAGCATCGGAGGGCTCGCTTCCTTTGAAATTACAGCAGATAGCGGAAGAAGAGCTGGGAGAGACGCCCGCGAAGAGACAGGAAGCCCTTGATAGACTCAGGAAGTTGCTGGACGGTGAGTGACAGCTGCATTATTGTAAGGTCGTGCACCTGAGCAGAGCTTGCTAAATCTAACAGCGTATTCGTGTTATAACGAATAGAGCTTGCTAAATCTAATAGCGTATTCGTGTTGTAACTAATAGTCGTAAATAACAGGGCGATTTAATTAGCTATCTTCAGTTTTAACTAATCACAACCAAGTTAGAACCAATGTCGATTCTGCCGGAAGTTTCTGAATCCAACACTTAGAACTCGGTGCTGTCAAATCAACGTCTGCCACGTAAGGACATCATTGTTTCACATTGTATCTTAGAGGAACTTAAAAAAAAGAAATGCTGAAGTTAATCTGGGTTCCCGTTTACGTGCTCAAAAAAGCAGGGACGCTATTACAACGTTGCGACTGCGCTATCGACTGCACTTTTTGAACTGCTACTCTAATTGATGTTTTCGCTACAAGCGAGTTGCGAAATTGCGCAAAAGCTATCCATCGCTCGCAATGGTGCACTGTCGAAAGCGGGCGCTTACATGGAGCCCTAAAATGAACCAAACGCCCTCTCTGAAAGTTCGGAAATGACCGTGCGCTGCCTTTTCATGGGGGAAGGGACAAGTCCGGACCTTGATGGCACAGCGGAGGAGTTTCACTCAGAGCGAGGTGAGCCGATTCGAAAAGACCAGTCAAGGAAACGACAGCGAGCCACGTATCAAACGGAGGATAACTGATCAACTGCCACGGAGAAAACACTACTCAAGCTCATCGCCAGCGGATTTCTCCGTGCTACAAAACACATTCATACAAAGAAGCCCCGCTACCTGCGTTCGATCACTTCAAACCTCCACATTCTTCACTTCCCTGCTGTATGCAGTAAAGAAACTAACACTAGAGGCCAACGTCAGTACTAGGTTCGTGCTGTGCTTCTAACTGAAGCTTTAAAAATTTCACTGATGGCTCCTTGTTTCCACATTACAACTATTTTGTGTTAGGTTATGTTCAGGAGCTGCGAGCAGTTTTTTGAGCGATGTTATTTGATATAAGTTATTAGAGAGCGCTATGGGTCATTTCTTCCTTCGTCATTCCATGAAACGAGAAATACGATGAAGAACCGGCATGAATTTTCTAATTAAACGCATGCCCGAGCAGACAGCTGTCACAGAGAGCACAGATGGCACACTGCTCGTCTCGAACCTTGAGCTGGAAAATTGTTGCCATTGATGTGGCCGTAAACTGAGGACGCTGTCACGTGCATTTCGTACCGATGCCGAAGTCTCCGTTGCTGCCCTCTAACGTGCCCCTATTAAAAAAGGACACTGAAGGAAAATATGCATACCTTGCTGATAGGTAGATCAAACTTCGGAAAGAACATAGGCCTTGAGAACAACGCTTGAGAACATAGGCCCGATATTCGCGAAAAGCTCTTACGCCAGATTTTTTCTTAAGAGCAAATCCCAGCCATTCCTGATGCTGGGCATGTGATTAGCGAATGCGTCCAGTCAATCGCATACTAACAAAAGGATTCGTGAATTTGGCCCAAAAGATTTATGATTCAGTCTCAGCTACACGCAGCGCCAGTAATTTTGCCGGCAACTGGCCGGAGCTAGTATTCGCTTAGTATCTTTTGGAAAATCTAACCGGATCAAGATGACAGATGCGCTTACGCGAACACGTCATACGAGGCAGTTCAACGCGCCATTACAGATGCGAGAGATACCAAGAAAGGAAAATCTGGCTTTTTTACTCCCATTAAATTATTCTTTTTTTTTTACCAGACGAACGGCGAGAGAGCTCGAAAAAAAATAAAATAAAGTAAAGCACGAATAACGCCTAGAGTTTAGCTTTTTTTACTATTTAGATGTAGTATCATTTTCATGTGTTATTCTCGTGTGCGTGCACCAATAAAGGTCATCGCAGGTGGTCGGCTTGTGGGCGCGCCGTTATTAGCATGGACTGTCTTTGTCTCTCTTCCCCTGTGTGAAAGAAGGGGGGTAGCTTTCGCTTTTTACGAGAGTCATTCATAAAATTATGATCTATTGTAAATAATACCTATTGCCTACTGTGACCTGTAAATGGAACTCAATAATGACACATATCGTGCCGTAATACCAATGCAGGACCTCTTACTTTCTACGCACTGTAAACATTTCTTGCTATACCACAGAGAAGAAATGACATTGCCTTAGAGTCAGAACTTAGAGAGTGCTGTTAAAGATCGAAGGAAGACAGGAACTATGAAACATTTAAAGCCCCGCTCTAAGAATAACATCAGCTCGCTTTAGCTTGAAGACCCCGCGATTCATCCTTCAGCGGAAAAGTTCTGCATTCTGCATAAGGATTCAAAATGAACTTTTGAGTCCACTCTTACCGGATAACGAGTCACAGTGCGAGAAAATATTTCGGTGTGCCACCGTCTGTTTGTTGTTGTTTTCGTGGTCGTTGTTGTTGCAGTAGTTTTTGTTATCCTGAATGTCCGTAGCACATACCCACAGTGGGGAATTGGCCATGAAATCTCAGCTTCGCCATACTAAAGTGCTTATAGCATTTATTTGGGATACAGGCTTCAATAAAATTCTGTAAATAATTTTTGTGTCAGTGTATTTGTGTTAGTGTATATGCATGCTACTGTGTGTGTGGCCTTGATTCTTGTTTTTATCTCATTCCCTTTCTTTAATAATTCGCCATATCACCTCGAGTAGCACGCTAGGCCAGTAACTAGGCTGACATCTCCTGGTATCAGTAAACTATATTTCTTTTTGACGATGAATCGGGTGTTTAAGAGGTAAGGACAAGGCCGAGGTCAGCTGAGAGTTTGGGAGTTGTCGCTTTAAAAAGAAATTTTAGTGCTCGCGAAAACATAGAAATAAAATTATACCGCCCTTCCACTCCGTGACAACGGTCGGACAGCGAAGCTGTGTTAGTTACACCGAGTGTTATATGAACATGTGTTGCACGTGATGCAATTGCGTAAAAACAAGTAAACACATAACTACAACACGAAGTTATATTATATTGAAACGTTGCGAGGCGAGAACAGGCCGCGACTTCCTACGCTACTCGACGAGTGTCCAGGGGCGGTATTCTAAGAGTCTACCTAGTGGACTGTCCATTTCGGCGACCGTTGATTCGCTGCTGCTTGACGTGTAGGAAGGTGCCAGCCAGTCTCCTTCCTGAACGTCAAGCAGCAGCGAATCAACGGTCGCCGAAATGGACAGTCCACTAGGTAGACTCTTACAGAATACCGCCCCAGTTCTCTGGTCGAAACCGTGCCGAGCCGCCGCCAGAGGCATCGGCTGCAGTCACGGACACCGCGCACGTTCGGCGCGAACGCAGGGAAACGCGGACGGCGTCGGCAGCAGCTCTGCGCGTTATCCGAAAGGGCGCGCCTGCACAGAAACACCTCCTCTTATACCCATCGCCTCCCCTGCTCGTGTCCAGCGCGGCCTCTCATTGGCCGCCTCCTCCCCCAGCGCGGCTCTCCTCTCCTGGTCACGTGATCTGCGTGACACCGGCGGACGGACGGACGGATGGCGCAGCCTCGACCTACAACACCAAAAAAAATCAACTCAAAACGCGGAATTAAAGAGGAAGAGAAATCAGACGAGTTGTTCTAATGATGTAATCGGTTAGTTTCAATAATTCCAGACTGCGTAACAAATATTTATGTGGCTAAGCTCCAAAAACAAAGAGGCTCCGAAAGACAGAATTACAGGCACAGATAAAACCAGACCAAGACTGGCGGAGAAACATCTACAAGTCAAAAATAAATTGTTTATTGAGCGCTCAATCGCCACAGTCTTCTTCTTCTTCTTCTTCTTCTTATTATTATTATTATTATTATTATTATTATTACGATGATTACAATAGACTATGTGTTTTCTAGTGCGGCAATATCATCCGAACTCATTTTAGTACTTCTTGTGAAGGTTCTTCAGCTTCAGTTATTATCACTTCTTCCTTTGTTTTCTGTACGCCACTTTGACTACAGCCAGTCGTTTCCTTTTTTCGTTGACGGCATACCTTGGCCGAGGAAGTCGTCCATGGAATGCTTAAAGAAATTAAGAGCATCTTGCTAATAGCCGCCGAAAAACAAAATGTACCAGTTGATAGACTTGGTTGACTTAACTGGTTGATAGACTTCGCATGCTGTTTAATCGTGAGGCACTGTAGCTTGTGTTCGCGGATAAGTCGAACTTATCTCCGGAGAAGAGATACAAATGAAAGAAAATGAAAATGATAGGATGTTAACCAGAAAAAAAAACAAATTCAGGATAAAGCCGTTTGTGGTGGTTGATCGACCTTAAAAATTGTAGTAGCGCCTTCGTTGCCAGTGGTGTCACTCGGCATCACGGTACGCGGGGTGGCTGCTCGGTATGTCACCACCCCTCCCCTCCCCTCTTCTCTTTCTCTTGCCACTTCCTTCTATTTCTCCTTCTTCCTCCATCAATCAATCGTTTTACTTCAGTATCAAAGACATTTGGTGAGTACAGACAAAAAGCCATCTATCAGGCTTGACAGGGTCTGCATTGGCCAAAAAGGCGCATGATAAATACAGCATTTGAACAGAATAAACTGAAGAGTGAACACGAGTCAGGTGTATTACTTGAACGTCCTAAATCAGTTACTACTGCATAATTGCCAGAAATAAAGCATATTATACAAGTCATTCTGCAAAAAAACGCTTGCACACAGAAGCAGGTTCACGTGAGCTGATGAATACCGCATGAAATGGCACATCGTCTCGTGAAGGGAAAGCAGTGGGAAAATAAAAAACACCACAGAAAATAAAATAAGACAAATAAGCGTGTTATTATGTTATACGTGGAGCTCATGAATGATTAAGCTAGACAAGTATCTAATATATTAGCATCTGAGTGCCGTAGTTTGCTCGTGTTCCAGGCATCTTCCAGAGTTCACACAACTTCAGTGTACGGACCTGCTCAGTCTGGCTTAGTCCAGACAATTCAATGAGAAATGAATTGTTATTTTTTGTTTCCAATTTATACCGTTTAGTTCACATTGATTGGCGGAGTTCATTTACTGGACAATGCCGCGAAATGCTTTCTTTTGAAGTTTTTGTAGTTTCTGAGTGATAGCTTTTGTTGTCATGCCCAATATTAAGTAGTAGAACGATAATTTAGACAGAAACAGGGATTTGTCAATTAAGAACGTTTTATTCTGAGGCAGGATGTAGCGATATTTGCACAAAACCCGAAAGTTTTCTTTTCTTTTTTTATTGCTTCACTTATTTGATCTGTCCGCGTCATGTGTTCATGTGTTCTTTCTGCGGACTCTGCCCGCTTCAGCCTAACACATGCGCACCGCAGTCTACAGTCTGCATTCTTTCGAAGTTAGTCTACTGTACACCTTTCTCAAAATGCGGCCCCTTTATCTCACGAATTCTGTGACATAGAGTTGCGTGCCCACTGCCGTAGAAGAAGACCAGGCACTTGCCCCACGGCAGCTAAAAGATTTCTGTGTTAGTATGCAGCTTGCGTCTTCCTATCCCCATCTCCGGTCAAGTGCATGCCCCCCCCCCCCCCCTCCCCAAATTACAGGATCACATCCCGTGCGGGTGAAACTATTTGCGCGCTTGGAACTTATGGTGTAACTTGTCTTTTGCTTAATTGCTGTCTTTTTTCATTATTCCTGCCTGATTATAGTGTATTTTAGATTGTGGGACAACGGGCACTAACCCGGTCTACCTTTCCATTTTCTTCGATCAAAAAGGTCACAGTTTCGCCCTAAGGGCGAAGCAATGAATGCGATAGCAACACAGCAATGTCATACGAAGTAAGGTGAGCGGATTTGGTAGCAATATGAATTGTAGTAAACATGAGCTGATTAAGTAAGCAGGTGTGCTGCGGCGTAAGTAGACCGACATGAAGAGAGACTCGATGACCACGAGAAGGCGCGTGTGAAACGGTGGTGTTGATGAGAAGCGCTTCCCGTGGGCAGCGCGTGCGAAGGGACACACCTGTAGCGCTGCACTGCCGATCCGGGCAGCATTGCATGTGTAGCGTGCGTTGGAAAATGTGGCCCGACTATTACTAACTGAATGAACAAGCGTGGTGTGAGCGCGCACAAACAAACATGAATAGATCACACTGAATGACTGCAGACAACGACTGTCAAAACGCTGGCAGCAAGCGCATACGCCGCAGCGGGCGAAGGTACGTGCGGTCTATCGCTTCAACGGAAACTGAGCGGCGAATGCACAGAGGTCAGAGCCGTGTGTAGATAAGAGACGGTGCGGGCGAACGACGAGAGCGGTTGTTGGCAGAGTAGGAGTGCCCCCCCTCCCGCTCCCTCCGGCGCTGGCTTCCCGCTTCCTTGCTTGCGCGTGGGAGATTGAGTGCGTTCGCTCTCCGTGATAGCGCGCGTCCCCACACGCTTCCGCTCGGGCATACGGCGCGCGGCGAAGATTTTATCTATACGGAACCTTACGGCGACGGCGACGACGACGGCGATGGCAGAAATCCGGTTGAAGTGTCCATATAATTGCTATCGCAATAAAATATTATGTCCTATATTATCTCTCTATACCTGCCTTTCTCTGCGAGATGAGGTGTGTGAGTAGCGTGTGCCACTTCAATTTGAAGCCCTGATTTCCGTTTCGATGCTCACCGTTCTCCCCCCTTCCAATGTCTTCGATGTCCCCTTTCTCTTTTTCTTCGTGCAGGGTAGCAAACCGGACTTCCTCTGGTTAACCACCTTGCCTTTCCTTTTTATCTCTCTTTCTTTTCCTCTTTCACTGCAGTCGAACCGGATCTGAATGCCAACCAGGACGCCGAATTCCTGCTCCGGTTTCTGCGGGTCCGGAAGTACAACGTGGAGTCAGCGCTGCAGACCATCAAGAACTACTATAGGAACCGAGCCGCCAGCGGGTCTCTTTACCGCGAGTTCCTGCCCTGCAAAGCGCCACCCGCGGCGCGCAAGATTGTCATGATACTGCCACACAAAGACGTTCACGGACGGCCAGTATTGCTCATGAAACCAGGCAAGGACATATATTTATTGAGGGGTCAATATTTAAATAATAATAATAATAATAATAATAATAATAATAATAATAATAATAATAATAATAATAATAATAATAATAATAATAATAATAATAATAATGAATAGGTTATTTACCGAACTCAACTCAGGAACAACCCTAAGGTCTGAGTGATGGCACACAAGTAAGCTAACGAAAAGATAACGTACAACATAAAAAAGACGAATACAAAGTCAATAGAGAAAGATGCAGGTATGGAAAAGATATTTAAGCATAATATTGGCACGCAACAAAGAACATGAAAAGCTGCTAAAACAAGATCCTATCTATCGACAAAGGTAAGGTAAGCTGAAAATAAACAGAATATTAGTGAGCAAGTACAATGAAAAAAAAAAAAGAAAGGTCTCTACAGCTAAATGCATAAACGTAAGAGAAAGGGAATAAAGAAAGGGGGAACGATTTATGTAAAACACACGTAAACACAATGCACCAAAAACCTTAAGTGTACGAGAAGAAAGAAACAAAGCCGCTGAAACGTTAAACATATCGCAAGGCCAGCTGGAGGAAGGAAGAAAGAGAAAGACAGAAGGCAGGGAGGTTAACCAGAATAACGTCCGGTTGGCTACCCTACACCGGGGGAATGGGAACACAAAGATGAAAGGGAGAGAGAGAGGAGGGAAGGAAAGAAGGATATTAGCGGTGAATTCGCTGACGCGTGCGGTTTTGCACTATTAGTCAAAGACGTTCACACAAGCCCGTCGTCCTCAAGAAGCACAAAAGTGCCTTCACCACTTTGTGGGCCGACGAGCGATGGGGGCGGTGTTCCAGCAGCATCTGCACGGAAAGCGGCCGATTGTACAATTTTTGTAGCGCGTTAGCAAGTTTTGTCTTTTTGAGGCATATCGTGGA
Source organism: Dermacentor silvarum (assembly GCF_013339745.2). Classification (NCBI taxonomy): domain Eukaryota; kingdom Metazoa; phylum Arthropoda; class Arachnida; order Ixodida; family Ixodidae; genus Dermacentor; species Dermacentor silvarum. The sequence continues at coordinate 129,093,502 of NC_051159.1, read as the reverse complement.
CAGTGGCACAGCAGGTGGTTGATAGTTTCTTCGGTGCCGCAGACCTGGCATGCTGCACTGTCGGTCACTCCAATTAATGTAGAGTATGCCTTTGTGAAGGCAACTCCTAACCAAAGGCGACAGAGAAGCGAAGCTTCACGTCGAGGAAGTCCGAATGGAGGTCGGAGTTGCACTGAGGGTTTAATCGATGCAGTCGCTTATGTTTTAAGTTTGGCGAGTTCCACTCGGTCAGTGAGAGACTGCGTGCCAGGTGTCGAAGCTGCCTTGCAGCATCTGTCATCGAAAGCGGAATTGGAACACTGTGCTCTTCTTGATGTGATGGGCGAGCAACGTTATCTGCGGAATCATCGCCACAGATTTAACAATGACCAGGTAGCCATTCAAAGACATTCTCGTGGCTTTTTTTGTTGGACGTGGTAGTGAAGTTTCATGATTTTGTATGTCTGCTGTTCATGGCATCCGCGTCGGAGAACTGACTGCGTTCACTGTAATGCCGGTTTTGAGTCAGAAAACACAGCCTATTTTCTAGATATTTCAGAATCAATGAATTTCAGTGCACGACGCAGAGCCGTTAGTTCTGTCACCGTAGACGTCGTGACATGCGATGTCTTGAATCGCAGTGCTATTCCTCGCGTTGGTATAACCACCGCACCACCAGTATTGAAAGACGTAGTCGATCCATCGGTATAGATGTGTACATGGTTGCTCCATTTTTTATACAAGGGGAGTAAGCTCAGTTACTTTAGAGCAGGGGCCGGTAGACCTGACAAGGCAAGCTGAAAATGTACTAAATCACATGACAAAAGAGAGCACGTATGTATACCGAGAAAAACTAGCGCATGACAATACGAAGCTGTGAACAGACCGACGAAAGCGACTGATGAACAATATAAAGATCAGCGAAATAGGTATTATACAGATTTTGAATTCTATACACAGCAGAATGATTGCTGTGACAAGCAGGAACGAAGAATGGTTGGTTGTTCCTTGTGACCTCCTGCGGAATTCGAAGTGCGACGTAACTAAGTAGCTAAGCGCAGTACAAGTTTCCGTAAAGGAGCTTTTACAGAAACAGCAGGTCTGCCTCAATACGTCGGCAGATAAGGGACTGTCGCTACGAACTTTTTCTGAACACTTTCTAGTCTATCGATGTGGGATTTGGAAGTTCCATTCCACACCACCAATGTGTATTCTAGTTGTCTGATACAGCATTGGCAAATGAGTTCGAGATTTGAATGCACGTGAGAGGCGGCAAACAGAACCTAGAGAGCGCAGACCACGCCTAGCAATGCGTTTAGTACGAGACTAAAAGCTTAACGAGGCATTAAAGAGTACACCGAGCTCATTGACCTGAGCAACCCTACTCAGCGGAAAAGAGTCCACAAAATACTTTCGGTTTTGCGAGTAAATGTCATAATTTTGGTCATAGAAGCGTTGAGGCTGAGCCCTTATTTTTGCGCCATTCTGCAAACGACAGCAGATCAGACTGAATAATTTGGCAGTCATCAATAGTGTGAATATCTTCGAAAATCTTGATGTGATCGGCATATCGAAGAAAGGTCGACTTCCGGATAACGGAGGAAACATCGTTGACAAATACGCTGACGGTGCACAAAAGATGACTATTGAAGCTGACATAAGAGGACCCCTCCAGAAGATAGCTGCGAAGGAGGGAAACAACTCAAGGATCAACACCATGACGTGCAAGCTTTGCAAGGAGCATTGTATGGGTGACCACATCAAAAGCTTTGTTGAGGCCTCAGTACATGGCATCCACTTGCCCCCTCTGGAATACTGGCGCAGAGATCTGTCTGAAGCTCGCAAGCTTGGTGACTGTTCAGCGACCACAGAGAATCCGTGTTGGTTTGGAGTTAAGCTCTTTACCCTAGAAGCCACAATAGTGTGAAGGGCAAGCTCAAAAATCTTGGATGTGGCACTGAGGAATGAAATCGGCATGTAGTTCAAGACACCTGTTTTGGAACCAGACTTAAACACAGCGAAAACACGAGCAATTTTCCAAATGCGTGGAAAGATGGAAGAACTTAGGCAGTAATTAGAAATAGACGTAAATACCGGCGCAAATATGTTGCCGTAAGCTTTAATATGGCCGAGGGAATGGCATCTGGACCACAGAGATAATGAGAGTTTCAAATGTCGGATTCATTCATGGATGATCTCTTATCAAACAACGCTTTACTAGGCATCATAACTGAAGCCTCGTGCTGACAGATACGTACTATTGTTAATATCAGAAGTTTTATTTTTATATTAAAGAAAAATGAGGCAGCAAAAGCAGTAAGAAACCGCTGAGACTTCTATACCATTTGAGTCAAGCAGGCCAAAAGACTCTCCGCGTTTACTGGAGCGATATTCCGGATATATTTCCAAATAGCCGCTCTTTTCCAGGAACACTATATCGTGATCTCGCTTTTATGTAGATACGTTTGCAAAGAGCTTTAAGAAGATGAAATTGCTGCCACAAATCATTATCTTGTGAGCGCTTAGCTTTTTTGTGCGCATGATCTTTGCTTCAAAACGCCTATCAGTTCAAATGAGAACCAATGAGGATACTTTAACACTTAGGTACGCACGGGGGTTATATCTCCGCATGCCATCAAGCATAAGCTCCGTGATTTGGCGAGCCTGCGGTCCAGCATCCATTATATGCAGCAACCTGAGACCAATCGGAGTTGGAAAAGAAGTCATATAGACCAACGATAGTTACCATGCTTAAAAGCAAAGAGAGGGCACCTGGTGGTACCGGGGGAGGTGCTATGTCTAAGGGCAGACATAATGGTCGTTATTGCTAGAGACGGATGAAACTTGTCGGAACGTATAAGAGGAATGTCAGAACGGGACACATCCTGCGCATCCTGTACATCCTGCGCATTCGTAAGGCACGTTTCCACAACAATTCGTGATCGATTTATGCGGCTGAATGGAATTAAAGGCTAGGAAGTGTAACAATAAGCCGCATTTGTCCTTATAGTGGTTACTAATGAGAAGATGTATGCATGCCCGGTGTTTTAAAATCGCCGAGAACAAGTAGGCCTTATTTACTGTGGGAGGATATTACGCATTCAGTTGATGCAATGGCTTCATGAAAGGTTACATGAAATACATTGGGTGGCACACAAATGAAGAAGGCAGAAAGGGGCTCGTATGGTAAGACGTGTGTGTGATAACAAACGCAATGCAACACCGTCCCGCTGTGTCAACCTATGATTATATTAGTCTCGCTACGACAAGGCTTTATTGTAGTTTTATACAGCGAGCAGCCATTAAAAAAAAGAAGAAAAAAAAGGAGCGAGAAGCAGTCCGAACATTCGCCCTCAACACATCTAATTGATTTTTATAGGTTCATGGATGCCCGACGAAGTGTCTTACTCCGATCTCCATAGAGCCGGCCTGTTCTGCTTGGAGCACCTGGCACGTGACCCTGCTGCACAGGTCCTAGGAATAGTGCTACTCGTAGACTATGGCGGATTCACGGTGGACAAACTCTTCTCCACCAGCATCGGCCTCATCAGAAGGGGTCTGGAGTATTTACAGGTTGGAGGAAAATTTTTATTCTCTTGAACGACTGTCTAGCGACGTGCGTTCCGCGTGATCACAGCTCCCGCGTGATCGCTCGGTACACAACATGGTGGAAGAGAAAATACTGGACGGGAGCGTGTCTTCAGGCAGCTCGCCTCGGCAAGCCATCTTCCTCTGACGCCGTCCCGCCTTTACAGCGGGGACCTCCTGCACGTTGACTTCTGGGAAATAGGTTCTCCGTGGTTGTCGGAGCTTTCAAAGCATTGTTTGGTTCAGGGTAACTTTTGGTGAAGCCCCCGTCACGATTGGCATCGCCACACGCTCTCCGCTCTACTTCCCCATACGTGATCACGTGATCGGCGGCTAGAAGTTACCACTTGCCTATTCCGTAGTGAGGGCCTATTTCAATGAGTCTTTCATCTACATTTCCTATGACTAGGTTTCAAATCCCCCTAGACTTTTTTTCTTCCTTCCATGATACACAAGCGAGACACCGGAACGCAGGAGGCACGCACTGCGCTAGTTTAGCGATGCTATGAGGATTGGCACGCAATTCCAATGCAAAGGTTTTCTTAAGATGCAACTTTCTTTCAAATGCGCATATCATCCACCACGTACGAAAGCCATCGCTTGTCTTTGCAGTTTTCGCAACGTATACTTCACACAAACTAGCAGGAGAAAAGAATACACGTTTTTGACCACGTGGGCCAAAACATTTGTTATCAGCTTCATGGCTGTCCCATGCACGAGCTGCACCTACGCATCGTGGGTATCTGAAAGGGCCCCTCAGCAGGTTAGGACGTTGCACACAGACAAGCGCGGCGCGTAGGTCACACAGTCGTAATCGTGTCTGCAAAGTATCAAACGGCTGCACGCCGCGAAAACCGTTGACATTTCGAACGGCCCATGCGCCTTTCCTCTCGAAGGAGCTCAGCTTGTAACCAGAGAGTCAAGGTCACACGCACAAGTGCCTCTAAGCAAGACTCAGTGCCTGCAATGTCACCAAGCATGGCACGTTATTTCGGTACATCATCCAATGCAGAAAGCGCAATTACCCGCTCTGGAAGTCGCGCATCAAAAAAGGAAGAAAAGAAGAAAAAGAGAAGGCGAGCTTCGTGACGTAAACGTGGCGTGATCTCTCGGCTATAGTTATGGGAGAAGGTAGGAGTGTGGCTTGAGGACGCTAATCGAGGCAACCCGATAGAATGTCAATTTTGGCAGTGAAGCTCCCCATCTGACTGAACGCTCCCTAGACGCCGTCCTGCGACTGTCAGTGTAATTGAAAGCGTAAATAGACAACCCCGAGTCAAAAAAAAAAAAAAAATTCGCTCCAATCCATGCTGTGAAGGTGGTTGGCCAATGAAGCTCTGGTATCACCTGTTTCGATAGACCAATGTGACGTAGCCTTGAACGATTGAGCAGTACACGGCATGAAATGATTGACAGCAAGACAATTAAATGCACTGTACCTTGGTACAGTGTAACAGGCGTCCCTAACTGTGCGTGGCTTGCGTTGTGCAGAAAACGCCGAGTCCGTGCCTAGCCTGAGCACGGCGCCGTTGTTCACATTGACGTTGCTGTTCCCGTTGCCGCTCATCGTGTTCACGCTGCTCTTCGGCAGTCCTTACTCTGCGTGTACGTCCTTCCCATAGCGCTGTCGCAACATAAATGAAATGAATTGCTGGCGGGTTCTTCTGTTATTCCCTGCTTTGTATGCGACAGTTGCCGCTTCCCCGCAACTGCCAGCTTACGCAACCGTAATCTTTACCGGGAAACTCATGCGGTAAATTTTCTCCTCAATTCCTGGAATGGTTTTCTGTCGACAGTTCTGTCGACGGAGACGAAGAAATCCCGGGATCATAGACATACACACCTTCGCTGTGTAAGAAATTGAGAGAAACAGAGACGGTAAATTGGATGCCAAGGATAGAAACAGAAAAGACCATGGCGATTTACACATATGGCAAGAAAGAAATCAGGAGGGAAAATCTGTACGATAACACCATGGGCAGCGCCTGACTATTTGAATCCCAAGCTGCCGGCGTCAGGACGAAAACATTCAATAGCAAATATTCGCAACAGGATGAGTCACGTGTCTACTGTAGCAAACGTCGGGAAACTATTCCGCACATTGTAATGGAACACCAAGATATTCACCCAGCAAGACCCGTAGGGAACATTCACGTTTCAGGGGCACTGGGATTCAAAGCGAATGGAAGCCTTAACTGGTCAGCATTTGAGATAGGCAAGAAACGTTTAGAGTATTGGTGCTTTTAAAAAAGCTGGAAAGATATGGATTTAAGTGGACTTGTTACAAGCATGCGTAATTGTACAATATAGAGATAGAGGTTTTAATGAGGAGAGAAATATCGTGACGATCGAGATAGGCAAAATGCTAGACTGCTTTGCTTGTATAACGTATAATAAACGTATATATAGACATGATTAGCTGAAGCAGGATAGGTGACTATTTGTCGCCGCTCTGTTTCGAACGTGATGTCAGTCGAACTCTAACATAATTATCATGCACAAAAATAATTTGCAATACGGTCTGGTGAGGAGCTCTTTAAAGCATGCGGTCTCTGAATGTGACGTCATGTACGTATACTGACGCTCCAATAGCGAACCGTAGTGCTTCGCAAAACAGACAAGCGTTAAAAGCGCTACAAAAAAGGTGCCACAAAATTGTACCCCTTTTAACAACTTTTTTTATGCGAAAGCATTATACGCCTCATTACGCTAAAATCCGACGTCGGCGGCGTGATCGAACGATGGTACCAAAAATGTCCCACGGCGCAAAGAGCAAGAACACGTAAAAAATGCTAGGATTGACGTCAGATTTCTCAGGGAGGTTCCTATAAACAAAGTAAATAAGTGGCTTTGAAAATAAGATTTGGTACATTTCGGTCTGGGTGAAATCGAACCCGGGACTCCGGGGTGCGAGCACGCTTCCCCGACGCCATGGCAGCTCCATGGTTCTGGCTGACTAAAGGTGTGCCTAGTGCGTGCGTGATTGCACACATCACGTTGAAGCCACCTGGCTGACTAAAGGTTTCACCAAAGGGACTATAATGTTTTCGCTTTCCCACACGTGTCCATGCGGATTTTTTAAAGTTCTTGTCTAAATTCTTTGTTCATAATAGATTCAGTCAATTGTGGTGCTCTGACCTAAGTGGCGCAGCAGGAGTCGCCAGAGATGACAAGGAATTTAGTAAGAACTAGAAATACTCTATGAGAAATGATCGGCAGTAAAACTAAGAACATAAGAGTTAAGCTTTACGCGTGCGAATACATCAGACCGGTTTTCTAGCACTATGTATAGCAGCAACGATTTTGCTCCGTTCTGTTTCTTGACAGCGGAATTAATTTTCGCGGATTGAGAGCGGCCACTCAAGGGCTTTTCCCAATGTTCGTACATGGCTATTTTCCTTATTATCTGATAACTCAGTCGGCTAGTGACAAATCACAGTTTTGGTGTAGTTGGTAGCTTTTATTCAGAACACGTCCTACGGGTGATCAATTTTTTTTTCCGGCATGGCTTTTTTTTTTTTTTGAATGTAAAATGAAATATGGAATAGAGAGAATGAGAATGCATGCAGAAGGCGTGGAAAGACTGAGGAAATATATGCTGTGTTCTTTTTTTTTTCTTTTTTTTAAACGCATTCGCATGCTAAACGGCAACACTAACTTTCCTTTCTCTTTCAGGATTGCATGCCTATGCGGTTGAAGGCCGCCCACAATGTCAGACAGTCGTATGCTTTCGACGTGTTTTTCGCTCTCGTCAGGCCATTCATCAAAGCCAAGCTAGCCGAAAGGGTAAGTGAATTGACGCGCTACAAGGAAAAAAAATAGGAAATGTGCAGATCCAACATAATGTTAGAATCGAAATGACTCGAAACTCGTGTGAGTTGGTGATGTAGCAGCGATAGCTGATGACACGCTCAGGGCCTCATCGCCTGTAGCCGTTAGCTCTGCGTGCCATGTATGGCCACGAAGGCCATGTATGATGCTTCTCAGTGGTCGAATCTTGTCTATGCACATAGAAGTACGATAGATATATAAATAAACCGGGTGTTCAAAATTAATCTTTACGGAATTTTTAAACATCGCCTGTGGTAGGTAGCATAATTCTTATCGTTGAGCTGGGTTATTCGTAGAGGCGGACATTATAGTAGCACGAGAAATCGAAACACATATTCAACTAATGAACAAAAATTGACTAATGAACTTCTTAGTTTACGAATTTGTACCCGGTGAGCTTGCAAGACGCATCCACTTGAAATGAATTTCCAGGATGACACCAGTTTCGAGATATTATTTCCCAGAGTGTGGGACGAAATACATGGGCGTTTCAGTTACTTTGTTGCTTCAATGTATAAAACAGCATTTTGGTAAAAAAAAAAAAGTAAGTGGAACAAAAGTGCATTTTTACGGCGAGTTTGATGGCGCATATCTCCACACTGGTGTCATTCTGGAAATTCATTCCAAGTGGATACGCCTGACAAAGTCACTGGCTACAATTCGTGTAAATTGCAATATGTGTCGCGACTCGCAAAGTAATTAACTAAGAAGTTAATTAGTAAATTTTTGTTCATTAGTTGAATATGTGTTGCGATTTCTCGTGCTACTAATGTCCGCCTCATCGAATAGCCCACCTCAATGATAAGAATTATTCTACCTGCCACAGGCGATTTCTAATAATTCCGTAAAACATAAATACGAACACCTTGTATTTAAGGCTTCTAGCCGTTGTGTCAAAGTGGCACATACCCACTCTGGGGAACTGCCGAAGAGTGGGTCGGTACCCAGTGTCCCAAGCTGTCTATTCGGGTGCGTACCCAGGGGAAAATACCCTAAGGGATATATCGAGTAGATCAATTTGTTGTTTGCACTAGGCCGAGTAGACAAAAACGAACGCCAGTCTCCTGGGAACTGGCTGAGAACAGGTCGGGTATATTGAGATCAGGAGGTTGGTTCATCCCCTCTGGTCTACTACCTGTGTCGTTGTGCTCCTGAAATGAAGACCATGGTTTCGACACCCCACCGCGGCATTCCGTTCATGTGCTTTGATTAGGTTACACGCTACGGGGCAACTATACGCTGCAACTACGCTACAGCACAATTTTGAGACAGTAAACCCCAGTAATTATTTAAAATAGCGTCAGACGGCTAAAATTAGTTTTGCTTCGCTGAGACATTCAGATCAATGATCCCAGCGTTCTTTATGTCGAGCCGAAGTCCGATTCTTTTCACCAAATAGATTGGAAACCCTGAAAAATATTGTCGTCCATCAATTGCTGAACCAGTTTGAACTAATCACCTGCATAAGAAAAATAAGCTTATGTTGAGCGAATTCATATTTAGGCGGATAAACATTTCCAAATTTTTTTAAAAGCACTACATTCAAGATATAATTAGACGCTGTTTAGGATCCCAAATCAAATAACAAAGCAAAGATCATACGTATCCTGGAATTTTTCCTCGTAGAGTGTCACAAAAGAGCGCGTAATCCAAGCGCGCGCCGCGTTTCACGCAAGCCAGCGAGAGAACACGCCGGCCCCGCGGCAACTTCAACAGAGGGGGAGAGCGCATACGCCTCAAACAGCAACGCGAACAACGGCGGCTAGACGTCTAGAAGAGCATCGACGAAGCGACGTTAACGGGAGAGAGAGAGATAGAGCACACGCGCCGAGACACCTTCTCACCCGGCGAGTCGAGAGAGATAACTACAGCGTGAGCGTGCGCCAACAGCATGAGTCATCACCCCGCCTCGACAACACTCCGACGGCGGCGGTCGAAGGTAACAGAAAAGAATAGAAGGTTCCCAAGCTTTGACCATGCTACGAGTTCACGACTCCGATTGGAAAGTTCGAGAGCGCCTGTGGAAGCTATATAACCGCCGTGCCAGAATCGTCAGTTCGGAGTTCAGTGGAGTTCAGTCCACTGAACTCCACTGAACTCCGAATATTAGTGTTCCTATTCACGTTACATCATTAAGTGATGTAACGTGAAGACCGAGCTTCTGCGGAAGAAGGGGATTCCCCGGCAAGCTAGTCGACGAGTTTATCGAGCGTCTGCATTTCCGGAAGAAGTTCCTTCTTCGAGATTTGCCCGAGCTACGCGGAGATCGTCTGACTCCAGGACCAGCACAGTGAATACGATTGGACACTTAGTGTTCCTATTCATTTTGTACTTTACGTTTTGGACTCTTAGTGCTTGCCATGAATTATTTTTCTTGTGTTTGTTAATACCCATCTGAAATGTATTGTGTTGTGTCTAGCCTAAGTGTGCAAGTGTGGGTGTAACTGCCTTGTGTGAAGAATATATTTTGTTGTGTTTTGACAACTCTGGGCTCTGACTCGGTCTTTGGACAGCAACCGGCGTTCTCTGGCGCACCAGAGGGCCCATTCTTAATTGTCCTTGCTTTCGTGGGATTATTTTGGGAAGCTGATAGATCGGCTTTGGAATTTGGTCCGGCGTCTGCGCCTCGTTCACGGGGTCTGTGACATAGAGCCTGCAATCTGGAGTTGAGAATATGCATAACTTTAGAACATGCAGCTATATTTTCGATATTTTGTTTCTGCAAAATCATGTATGATAACATCACGTAAACTGTAAATTAACGTGCTAGCTTAGTTTACATTATAATCTCCGTAAGGGGCAGTTGAAGGAAATGCGTTATCTTTTTCTGGCCTAGTTATAGCGCGGTAAATAGATACTTCAAATTTCTGGAACTTCACAATTTTGGTGGAACTTAGAAAGTTGCGTGTATTTATTAAGATTTTTCTCACGTGAACAACTAGAGTTTATTTTCAAGGCAACAAAATTTATATGGCCCTAGTTGGGCTCGGTCAGCTATGTGATCCAGATACGGCCCTGCATGTTTTCCTCATTTCTTGCTTTCTCCTGCGTTTCTCTGGAAAACGCTCGAATTTCCTACACGTGCCTCGCGCGTTCTGAAACTGTTGCCTCAGCCTATTTACTTTAGTGCCCTCTTGTCTTGTCACTCACAATTATTAACTACCAAACCTCGAATTTAAGTAACAGCCTGTTACAAACCGCAATATTCGTCTTTTTATTAAACGCTACACTACGCGTGCCAGTCTTGATGATATGATAAAGCTGTAAAGAACGCCATGGTGCCACTCTCCATCCTTCGAATCTCAACGATGTGCTTCGCGTACGAGTCTCAGCCACTCAACCGAGAGGCCGTTCTCAGAAGCTAAGATTCTGGAACCGTTGTCAAATAACTCTAGTATACACAATGCCACCAAAGCGTGAATACGCTTATTGAAGACAAATTGATTAAGCGAGCGCTTGCGACTATACGGGAGTGAACGTCAATCACCGGATGTGCTGACAGTGACTGTGCTTCTTCATCCTTATCATTATTTCTTATTATCCTTCTTCTGCCTTTCCTCTTCCCATGAGAGAGAGAGAAAAAATTATTTGCAGAAAGGCTGAGATGTCGGCCTGAGCTATCGATTGCTCTGGCCTGCTACTCTGCACTCGGGAAGGGGGCAGGGAGGAAAAGGCTGATGAATGGTGATGATGATATGAGGAGGAGGTGCGTATATATACAAGTTCACAACGTTGTGGCATCTCTAAAGCCGTGCGTCCAGCCCAGTGGCTTGTACAAAGGCTACGGCGGCACTTGTAATCAAGGCTGAGGTGTTTGCTTTAGGCCAAGGACCCCCCCCCCCCCCCCCCAAAAAAAAAAAAAAAAAAAAAAACTTCTCTGATAGCAGCCTCTCATCGACATTTGACAATGTGTACGGTAAAGAACCGGGCGTGGCCATGATTAACCTCCCTGATTTTCCTTCATAATATCTCTATTGTCTTATATTTAATCTGCATTCTGTTCCTTTTTTGCCTACAGATACGCCTACATGGACAAAATTTCGAAAGCCTACACGAGGAAATCTCGCCCAAAGCACTGCCCGAAGAATACGGGGGTCAGGGACCACCACTGGATCCCGAGGAATGCTGGAAGACAGTGGACGCCGACGAGGATTACTTCGCGGCTTGCAGCCGCTTTGGATATGCCACGAGCGACCAGGACAACGACCTTGCCGAAGGACCCGAGCCTCCACTGGAACTCACGTATTTGTAAAGAAATGAAAACAGCTGAAACATGAGACACGCCAGTCTGAGTTGTCACCAGCCTCACTGGCTCAGTGACTATCACATTCAGCTGTGGGCATGAATTAGTTCGTCCGATTTGCGGTTGCGGTGTGATGAGGAAGAAATGCGAAAAGAGAGACCTTTATTAAGATAGGAAAAGCTGAGAGGTCGGCCTAAATCAAAGTTCTGGCCTATACTATTTGTCATGCTGGAATGGAACGCGAGAGAGCTGTGGCACTGACATATAGGCGCACTTTAAAATGGATTTCCGTAAACTATGTGTTAACGCTTTGCAACCATTATTTACATTTTTGTTATTCTGCCCCATGTTCGTACGTTTGTTTGAGCCGACCCGACTTTGATATGTAGTGATCAGCTAAGCGAGGAGGAGTGGTTGGCATCCCCCATGATGAAAACATCTCCTATAAGCGCACTTATTGATAATAATAATTAAATAATGCTGGAGATCGATACGAACCGAAATCTGCAGTTTAGCTCTACCCACTGCCGAGGTTGGCAACACAAAGAACCCAAAACTGCGAGGTTTCAGATTCCATTCCATCGAACTTGGTCCTCATTGTATATCTCACCCACAGTGATGACCCATTGAATATGTTCTGTAGTTTTTCCTTATCTCTGGAGAGGCACGAGGGCTATCTCTGCCCCTTTTAGGTGTACTTTTAGGTGTACAAGCATTAGAGCCTTCTCTACATCGTTTATTTCGCGCCTTTTTTTTTTTTTTACTCCGTGCCTCTGTCACATCTAAAAATTAAATTCTGGGACACTACGGGCCATAACCACGATTTGATTATGAGGCATGCCGTAGCGGGGGACTCCGGGTAAACTTTGACCACCTGGGGTTCTTTCACGTGCCCCCAGTACACGGGACACGGGTCTGATAAAATCTGCAACCTCTGTCACGTCTACACTTGCATATAGCCTCTTGCACCATTAAGTGCACCGCACCGGTTACCTCGTGAGGCATTACTACTAATCGAGCTTACCTACTTTTGACGTCGCGCTGGACATAGACGTCACGTCATACCTACGTATATTTCCACAGTTTAATACTGCCGGCCCTCTATAATCTATATATAATCTCTGGAGAACTAAAATGTTTGATCGACATACAGAAAGCCCGTGATATATCAGATTTTTCCTCCTGAAAATGCAGCTATGTGTATGCTGAGCGGGAATTTCCGCCGGACTGGGCACACTTGTTTTACTTAAGTCGTATGCACAATTAGTGTGCTCTTGTGTGTGGTTACCCGAGTTTTGAGTGAGTGTGTTGCGATGTTATCTCAGTAGTATGGTAATCTCGGTTTTCTTTTTCATAAATTAAGAAAAAAAAACTTGTGGCCCTGGCGAAAATGGTTTGCAGTGTCAATCTTTCAGAATGTAAGGTTGCAGATGCGTAGTTGGCTGCTGCGCCTTATTATCTGTAATATTTTTAAAGCGTTTCGCTTTTTTGGGGGAACTAAAACCACTATTCTATTGTGACTGTGTAACCGCCTTCGTGAAACCATCCCGAAGATGGTGCAGTATAATACAATGGTAAAAACCGCACGGTAGCATGAGTGGTACCATGCGGTATACCACATGGTGCGTAAGCGGAGCTACTCGCATTCTTCCTTCGCGATAGCTAGCGTTCTGAGACGCTGCCGTTTGAGACGCTACGCCTCTGGCCGCAGATGCTGCATGGGGTTCCGAATGTTCCTTGAGGAAGTGGCGCTCGAAGTACCTGTTGGCTCCCGCGTACCGGTAAGGTACGGTGGTAAGGGAAGTGTCACGTATAACACATAGTCCGACATAGTGCCACAAATAACCACCTCCCAAAGCATGCTAAACGCATTATTGAAGAGCGACCGGGGCTGGTTCTTTATAAATATTGTATAAATTTTTCTCGCATCGCTCGCTCGCTCTTTTTCTCACCGACAGCAGATCACGTGACATACAATACTCGGCGCACGGGATGCGCATGCGCTGTCAATACCTGGACAGCACGGCGCCACTGAATTCGACGACTAAAACGCGCAATGAGTGTCCGCATTAGAGAGCCTACATGCAAGCGTTGCATGTAGGCTCTCTAGTCCGCATGATAGCTATCGCAATGAGTCGCAACCAAAAAAAAAAAAAAAAAAAAAGATTACCTCGAAACCTCCTTTGTCAAAATCTCAACAACACTTAAATGAAAGCTCCTATAGTGCTAACCTCGACACCACGCCACCTTCATTCTGTACCCATTAGCAGCAAACATTCAAACCACACAGGTGTAGGCACATATACATCTTGCATTAGGATGTTAGCTTAAAGAATATGAACGAAGGTTAAAGAGTGCTAAAGTTTGATATCAGTGCTAAGGTTGCTCGTAATGCTAATTGGACATGCAGACGAAATCGACAGACTAACCAGAGCAACCACAGAGGCTTTGCAAGATAGCGTATGTTTGCAATGCCAGCGCACAACTGGCTCCATTGATAATGCAGTGCGTGTATGGCCATGCGGTTTTTTTTTAAATTTCTTTAACGAAGTGCCGCCAACATAGCAAGATTGTTTATTTATTTTATTTAGAAAGCCCTCACAGGCCTGCGAAGAGGCATAGGGTTAGGGGGGCGTATGTTACGATACAAATACAATAGGTAAAAAGACGTCGATGCTACAAGGAATAATAAAATTGGCCCAAAACGAAGAAAATTGCGTATAACAGATCTTAAACCAAAGAAGAAAAGAAAGGAACAGATAAGCATTGCATAAAAACAGCAAGAAGTGAAAAACAAAAGTTACATTATACGCCATATAGTTACAAAGGACTTTATACATTGCGTAATATTAAAAAAGAGAGAAAAAAAAAGAAAAATAACACAGGCACAACGCGTGAAAATGCACCGGAAACGTAAACGTAATCGCATTGATAAATAGCCATGTATAACTGACAGCGAATTAAAAAATCTACGCGCAGTGTGAAGAAAAAGTTTTGGCGAAATTACTGCAACAGGCGTCATGATTTATGAGCGACGCAATGCTATCCGGAAAGCTGTTACAGAGACAGGTAGCGCGAGGCAGTGGTGAAAAGTTAAATGCGTGCGTCACGCCATACACACGGGCTTAGCTAAAGTTATTGTGCAATTTGCGCGATGTGAAGACGTGGTGTTTAAAGCATGGTAGGGATATTCCGTCAGAGTGAATGAATTTATGGAATAATGACAGAAATGCAATATCACGGCGAGTGCTCACCGAATACAACGATAGTTCGCCTTTCATCTGCGTTATGTTAGACTGGGAACTGTAATTACGAGTAATGAAAGGACTTGCCCGATTCTGAATTATTTCCAACGCGTCAATTAGGTATATCTGAAGTGGTAACCAAATGGGAGACGGGTATTCAAGCTTGGGGTGCACGAATGTTAAATAAGCCAGTTTACCCAAGGCTGATGGAATACGGCGCAAGTTCCGGCGCAAGAACCCCAAGTATTTAGGCGCACTGGCAGAGACACACGTAATGTGGTCAAACCATGTTAGGTTAGGTGTAAGGTGCACGCCCAGAGACTTATATTGTGCAGCCGGGGATATAATACTATTGTTAATGTGGTAGATAAACTGCGAATTGAGAGATTTACGATTGAAAGACATTGTTTTACACTTTGACGCGTTTTGTGTCATGAGCCATGTAGAGAGAGAGAGAGAGAGAAGTTTAATGATACGAAATGGTGAGAGGTCGGCCTGAGGTATTTTCCTCTAGCAAGCTACTCGGCGTTGGGGGAAGGGGAAGAGAGAAAGAAAGAGGGAAGAAAGAAGCGCATGATGGGTGACGATGACGAGAGGAGGAGGAGGATGTAAAAAAATTTAGCAAGCAATTTGATCTAATCAAAGCTTAGAGTCCAGGCCCGTACTTTTTAATTTAAAAAAGTTCAGTAACGCCTGGATGGCCTTGAAACTCGATTGAGCGTCTGACCAAGGGCCTAAAATAACGTCCTCCGACAACGGTAGGAGGACGTTATAGGTCGAGACGCGTAAGGTCATTGTTCAACTTTTGACGCTCTTCCACGTACTTAGGGCAGTCACAAAGCACATGACCTATAGTCTCATTCACATTGCACAACTTACAGTCTGGAGACTCGGTGCGTCGCTGAGGTGCACGTATCCGCGTGTAAACGCTACCCCCAGCCTTATTCTGTGCAGAAGACTGCCACAGCTGCGTTGAATTTTCGGTGGTAGCCTAAATTTTATGGTAGGGTCCAATCTCTGTAGTCGTCTGTGTCGATTATCCGGATTGTCCCAGTGCTTTTCTGACGATTTTCGGATAACACTCTAGAGGAGGCATTTGGCGTCCGCTCCTGAAAAAGGAATTTCAAGCAGTGACTCTGGTTATTCGAGTGCTTTCTTCGCTTCGGCATCGGCCAATTCGTTGCCGTGTATACCACAGTGACTGGGAATCCACTGAAATGTGATGTGTTGGCCGTTTTCTTGCGCTAAAGTGTAGAGCTCGGCAGTTTGAAGAGCCAACACTCTACTCTGTAAGCGCTTTCTTTCAACACCACTCTAAGTAGTTGCAGAACCGATTTTGCGTCACTGAAGACTTTCCATACTTGAGGAGCCTGTCGCGAAATATATTTAACGACCTCTCTGATTGCCACTAGTTCCGTAGATGTTGTAGTCGTCTTGTTACACAGACGAAACCGTCGAATGACTTGATGCGCAGGCACGACGAAAGCCGCACCAGACGGATACGACGAGACCGATCCGTCTGTATACACATTTGCCGAGGAGTCATTCTTTCGACATATATTCAAGTGTTAAATGTCTGAGGCCGACGGTAGGTATTCGCGATTTTTTAGAAATTCCGGGAATAGATAGACGTACCCGTATTTTCGACATTACCCGTGGGGGCATACGTGGAAGGTCAGCAGGGACAAAGTATGATGGTATGGCAGATTCTTGGCATTTAATGGCTCCTGAAAAAGTGGAGTGGCACACCGGAAGTATTGTTACATTTGGGGGAATTGAAGTCATTAACAGATGTAAATTTCTCTCGATGAGACAGAAAGTTACGTAGCCATGACAATGTACAGGAGTCCAATTTTAACGCAGAAAGTTCAGATATGAGGCGGTAATGTGCAACTCGATCAAACGCTTTGGAAATGTCAAGGAATAAGCAGTTGGTCTGTAAGTAGTGATTCATGTTAAGGTGGACATGTGTTGTAAATTAGAGTAATTGTCTCGCACGAAAAGCCTTTTCTGAAATAGTGTTGATTGCGGGAAAACAATTTAGATTCAAGATGATTATAAAGATGCGAAGCAGTTACGTGTTTTGCGGCAAATTAAGCAGCTTGCAGCAAATTCAGGTAAGCGAGATGGGCCTGCAATTATCACATAAGTTTTTACTTCCATTTTTGTAAATCAGTACAACTTTTACGATCTTCCAGTCGGAGGGAAGCATATCAGACATTAAGGACTATCTGAATACATGAAACAGTATGACGCTTGAAATAAAAGTGGTATTTTTAATATCTTAGCATTTATTCCTTAAATGTCACAAGAAGATACTGGTTATTAGCGAAGGAATGCCCTCGACCGTGATGTTTATCGCTGTCATGCAATCGTAGTCGAAATCAGTTACAAGCGGTACGTTTGAGCTATCCTCACTTGTGAAGACGTGAAAAGGGAATTGAAAACCGATGAACACTCACTCACTCTCAGAAAAAGCGATTGTGTTATCATCGTGTAACAGAATGCGGTTACTGTCCTGACAAAAAATAAATACATTATGGGGTTGTACGTGCCAAAACTACCATCTGCCGTAATGGAGGACTCCGGATTAATTTGGACCACCTGGGGTTCTTTAAAGTGGACCTAAATCTAAGTACATGGGTGTTTTATGCATTTCGCTCCCATCGAAATGCGGCCGCCGTGGCCAGGATTCGATCCCGCGACCTCGAGCTCAGCAGCCCAACACCATACCCACTGAGCAACCACGGCGGGTACTTTCTTGACTGGAGCTTATTGTTTTCCAAAACATTGTTGGATTGTTCTTGAGTAATTGTGGAAAGTCGTTAGTTAAGTACTTATTCTTTGCTATGGGTACGGAAATGCAATATGACTTAAGGTAGGCTTTGTAATCAATCCACGATGAAGGCGTTCTAACGCGCCTGGCCTTCTTGTACAACCTCTTTTTTTTTTATTCTTCATGGGCTTAAGAGTTTTTGTTAACCAAGGATTTGATATATTACTGATTTTAAAGCAGGAAGTGTATACGTCAGTTAACGAAGACATCTTTTCCTTGAACATCAACCAATTTGCTTCAACTGATCCGTCGTAAAATGACGGTAGAAACTCATGCTCACAAAACGTGTTTAGTTCAGTGGTGACGACAATGTAATTTCCTTTATTATAATCGCGAATTAGTTTCGGCGACGTATTAGATACAGGAGAAGATGTATTTAAGGTGAGTTGAAGTAAATTATGATCACTAAAATCGTCTAAATGTTCTATGTGAACTAGTGTTTCAGGATTGTCTGTAAGTATAAGGTCTATAGTAGTAGGTTAGAACCATGGGTTGGCTGCGATACAATCTCGCAGAGGTTATAGTCAAGGGTAATGTTAATGAATTCAGTCGACATGTTGCACGGCCGGTGATGAAAGCTTGTCCCAGTCAATTAATGGAAAGTTGAATTAAGTCACCAAACAGATAGGTAATGTCAGCGGGGAAGAGCTCAGATGCCTTGTCTATGCTAATGCGCAACTGATCATTAAAAGAGCTGTTGGAATCTGGTGGACGGTAACAGCAGCCGATCAGTATCTTGATAGAAAATACCGTGCAGGCAAACCAGACAAATTCAATGTCAGAATAATTATTCACTAGGAATGACGTATGACTTCTTTTTATGCCTAAATAGACACCACCTCCTCTTTTGCAAGTGCGATCACACTTGTATGTATTGTAGATACATGTTAAGGCAATAATTTCATTGTCAGATACTGCGGGATACAGCCAAGTCTCAGCGAAAGCGATAACATCGGAGTCTGCTTCATCGCGATAACTTGAAACGAGATCGCGCTTCGACATCAGGCTACGTGTGTTAGCAAACGACATCTGATAAAGAGCGTTACGAACTGGCTTTGGTGGTAGCTGAGAACTAGCCCACGTGCCTTGACGCAGCTATTTGTTTAAGTCGACGGCAGCGTTAGCGTTGCCATAATAGGTATGTTACAGAGCCTATTCGCAGTTTGTCAACTGAAAGCACGAAGGAATTATTCCGTGTTTTAGCCAATTCAGTAAGCTTCTTTTTGACCTGCCCAGTTGCCAGCGAAAAATCTTCTCGGACTGAGAACGCTAGCTGTCCCCTTAAGCCTCGGTCCACAAGGCAAAAGCGCTCTTTATTTTTGAAGTAAGTTAGCTTGGCGATGACAGGCCTACGTTTCCCGGCAACAAAATACCAAGTCGCTGCACACGCTCAAATTGTTGACCTGTTAGTGTAACGCCCAGCTTTTCTGAGCAAAATTTGATTATGGGCTGTTAAGACGCTGCCCAATCCTCCTTGGTATCATCATCTAGGCCGAAAAGAAAACGAGATTAAAACGCCGCAATCTGTTTTCCGTGTCGTTACATTTGGATGTAATGACCGTTATTTGGTTCGACACGACGCGGACAACATCAGCATTTGTCTTGGTTTTCGCAATGCCCAGTGATGCCATAGAATTTTCTAATGTCGCCACTCATGCGTTTAGTTGCTTAATTTCATCATAAGCAGCAGCCTGCTTTTCAGCACTACTTTTTAACTCTGTTAACAGAGCGGCAAGGTCATTTTCAAGCTTCTGTATGGTGTTCAGGGCCTGGGCAAATGCATCGGCTTCGGCCTTGTTCATGGGACCAAGATTAACTTCCGCGTCACCCGAAATCATGCCAGACGTTCGTCTGTTGCAGCAAATCAGTCAGACATGATGGGAACGACACCGATATCAAACAGCTACATGGTTAAAATAACTGACCTGCAAGAGCAACAAGCGTGAGTGCGTAATCCTTGGCGCGATGCCGTGCCCAAACTGAAGGGCGGGAAGCGGCTCTTTATATCCTCCGCCAGTCGCCTCAGCTGCTTTGGAAGTGGATCCGTGTTGCCAGATGGGCCAGCAGCTTTCGTCCAGCAGCGGCATCCGGTACGTTGGAAGAATCCTTGCCGTAAGCTGGTCGACAGGCAGTTCTTGTTTCCACTCGAGAAAGGCAGAAAAGACCACCCCGGTGATAGTGGCCTGCAAGAGCAACAAGCGTGAGTACGCCATCCTCGGTGCGATGTCGAACTCCTTATGAGCCTTGCCGTGCAGCTACCACGGTGATAACATCAGCGATGACGGGCGAATATATATATATATATATATATATATATATATATATATATATATATATATATATATATATATATATTGAAAGGTAGGAAGAGCTGTTTCCGTAGAAGACGACATCCAATAGTTGGGACCATTTCAGGAAGTTGGTCATTGATGCAATGAGTGTGCACATGCGAGCGATCCGTTTCGTCACACCTGAAATGCTTTGTGGTATCTTCCTCTTGCAGAAAGGCGTGAATATTTACGCCTGTGTTTGTTTTATAATATAAATCATTGTAAGACTTATATTCAAAAAAATGTCACAGTTTCGCCCTAAGGGCGAAGCAATGAATGCGATAGCAACACAGCAATGTCATACGAAGTAAGGTGAGCGGCTTTGGTAGCAATATTAATTGTAGTAAACATGAGCTGATTAAGTAAGCAGGTGTGCTGCGGCGTAAGTAGACCGACATGAAGAGAGACTCGATGACCATGAGAAGGCGCGTGTGAAACGGTGGTGTTGATGAGAAGCGCTTCCCGTGGGCAGTGCGTGCGAAGGGACACACCTGTAGCGCTGCACTGCCGATCCGGGCAGCATTACATGTGTAGCGTGCGTTGGAAAATGTGGCCCGACTATTACTAACTGAATGAACAAGCGTGGTGTGAGCGCGCACAAACAAACATGAATAGATCACACTGAATGACTGCAGACAACGACTGTCAAAACGCTGGCAGCAAGCCCATACGCTGCAGCGGGCGAAGGTACGTGCGGTCTATCGCTTCAACAGAAACTGAGCGGCGAATGCACAGCGCATAAAGGTCAGAGCCGTGTGGAGATAAGAGACGGTGCGGTCGAGCGACGAGCGCGGTTGTTGGCAGAGTAGAAGTGCGCCACCCCCCCCCCCCCCCCCCGCTCCCTCCGGCGCTGGCTTTCCGCTTCCTTGCTTGCGCGTGGGAGATTGAGTGCGTTCGCTCTCCGTGATAGCGCGCGTCCCCGCACGCTTCCGCTCGGGCATACGGCGCGTGGCGAAGATTTTATCTATACGGAACCTCACGGCGACGGCGACGGCGACGCCGACGGCAGAAATCCGGTTGAAGTGTCCATATAATTGCTATCGCAAGAAAAGAAAAATACACACAGCAACCTTCGCATGTATACGCCCGTACCACGGTGTAAGAAATATGCTTTAGGTGGCGGCGACACTCCGCCCAACGGTTTGACACAAAACCTGCGGACGCGCCGGTGGGACAAGCGTTCGTTGAGACGCCAGCATGCAATGGCCTAGGTTGCCTAGGTTACCGCTCGACCCCATCGCCCCCTAGGGAGCCTACATGCAACGCTGTCTATCGCAACGTTTATAGATACTTTTTCTATCGGACCCTGAGCCGCAGCTGCGTTACAGTGGCTAGAATAGCTGCGTGGGGGGCGCTGCGGCTCCGGGGCCGATAGGGAGCCTACATGCAACGGCGTTGCATGTAGGCTCCCTATGGGCCGATGGACCGTGGCTATCAGCGAACACAATCTCTGCGCGCTCCTCCGCCGCGGCGGGCGGCGACTGTCAACAACTAAAGCATTTCTTACACCGTGGCCAGTACTGATCATTCTTTAAAGATACGTGAATTGCTACTAGAATAAACATAATAAAATCTCTATTTTTCCCTCAACAATGCTGGAAGAATCAAGCTATATTGGAAGAAACTGTCCCTACCTTTCCTTGAACACCTTCATCGGAACATCAAAATTTGTGAAGGCAGCTTGGGTAACCTTGAATGAGTTTTTTTTTTCTTTTTTTTTCAGCTTTTGCTCTGTAACCTTTTGCGTATGTTACAAGAAATTTTCTCAGCCTTTGTTGTTTTCTGTATAACATCGAAAGGACTGTTACCAGTATATATGTGTTACTTTATTTGTAATGCTTCTGCTTCGTTCTAAACTAATTCCCCCAAAGGAACTAACTAACTAACTAACTAAGGAAGCAAGCAAGTTGGCTGGATACCACTGGCACTGTGCGCGCAGCATGAGCTCACCTGCGCCAGGCCTGGTGCATGATGTAGTTTACAAAGCACTTGTACGTAACAAATTACATGTAATTATTCACATTAATCCATTAAACATTTTGTATTTTTGTAGCTGATTGTTTACTATAACTTTTTTTTACGCGGCAACGCTCACTGTAATTCAATTACTTCTTTTCAATAACAAATTACGTGCAACCAGTTACCAGCATCCTCGCGAGTGCGCATGTACAGCCGTGAGCAAAACTATACGGACCAGGGATTGCGCGAAAAAGCCGATTTTTTCAACTGCCTGCGAATGAAACTTGAAATTTAGGTCTGCAGTCTAAACTTAGCATTGTGAACTTTCCAATGTACTCGACAATTTCAGTTTATGCGAGTTAATTACGAAGCAAATCAGTTTTTTTTTTTCGGTAACCCTGTGGTCCGTATACTTTTGCTCGCGGATGTACATACAGGCAGGCGAACCCGGCGTTTGAACCAGATGTTGGCCGACGAATTGAACCGGCGCTCGTATGGCTTGATAGCAATGGACACTTAGGAAATTCATGCGAAGGGATTGTCTAAGTACGATCTTGAACGCTTTAGCATTAAGGGCTTCGTGTCGCAGAAAATACTGTGTCGGCGTCGGCGGCGTTGTCCGTTAGAGAAAATTATATCTAGGTATATTTATGTGCCACCTCTCGCTATATGGCATTGCCCCACCATTCTATCGGTAATGTTGCTCATACCTTGTCTTACATTTTTGACAAATTTATTCCTCGGAATTTTCAGAATGACCACCCACAAACAAATGCCATGAAGCAAAACACCGACAGCGCATGTCTTTTATCTTAAATCTTATCAGACTGAGATAGCAAAAGTGCGACACAATAACAGAAACCTAAAAACGATGCAATATTTTGATGCGGCTGTGCACTATACCTCTGGAATCGACCCACGCAGGAGGCCGCCTTTCTATCAGAAAGCCCGCCTTCATGCATATCGTTCGCCGCCAGCGTTTCCAGGTACACATTACGGTTACATAAGCTGCAGTTGCCAGGAAGCGAAAGAAGCAGTGAGGGATCCTTGAATGCTATCGCGTTCCACTCTTAAAGGCGAAGCTTAAGCGTCCTCCAAGTTAGCTTGAAAACGTTTTACTTGGTCCTGTACCGAAAGCGTCTTCTCCAAGCTCCTGCAACAATAAAGCGGTATACGCTTCTTAGAGGCATCCAGACACGAGCATCGCGTCCTTACGTATAACCACAATCTCGTAATCAAGGTGTTCGTACGTTACAACGCGGCCCTTTTCTTCAGTTCCCACATCGAGCGAGTTTTCAGTGACACTGCTGATGTATTTACAAGAAGGCGAGGGATGGACACCGAATAAAGTTTTCAAGAGGGATTCTCATTGAAGATAAACAACGTGGGAAGGACTGAGAGGATGCGCGGGCCCGCTCGTTCCATTTGCTTTACTTGTGCAATATTAATGAAGGGTAGGAGTAAAGTAACGTAAAAGCAATCGATGACATTTTACTAATTGCTCCATTACTTTCGTGGGGCAAGAACTGGTCCCTGTAATCACTTACATTTCTGAAGGAAATAATCTTAATCGGTTACTTCTCTTCTGTAACGGGTACAAGAATGGTGTGTGATAAGGCATTTAAATATAGCACTTTTATAGTAATCTGTCGACAACCCATACTGTGAATAACACGAAGGAATAATCGTCAGACGCCTTGATTCGCATTCGTAGATGAAGTTCTTAAGCTGGAGCTGTTCGTAAGGGCAGATGCCAGCCTCATACATTGGCGAACGCGGCAGGCTAATGGCTGGCGGCCCTTGACTATGCCGTCCGCCCGGCTTCCGAACAAAGTGTTTTGTGAATTCGGCCACTTCATTTCTCCATCGCTATTCAGTGGGAAGTGGACTCACGCGAATGCTGGGAATTCTATCCGGCGACTTAGTTGCCACGATCGCAGCTGTGGGGTTGTTACTGCTTCTTTTGTGGGGATGAGATTCGTTCAATAAAAGGCTACGCTTCTTTCAAGTTTATTGTCTCAGGGCTGTGTCCCCAGCTGCCATCGCTAAAGTGTTACATTGTACGTCATTGCGCCGGGACACTAGGTGAGAGGTATTTCACTCATGTTAAAGCGCGTTTATGTCCTTAATCAGTAATTACTTTGTTTAGCGCAAAACAAAGGACACAGGAAAGACGACAGGACAAGGCACTACTCTCAACTGACATCCATTTATTGCGACACTCATTTATAGAGAGCAGAATCCAGAAAAACATGCGCAGTTAACACCATGCGCAGAAACCACCACAACATCCTATCACCAGAGCACCCTCATGTGACAGAATCCCCCCCCCCCCCCCCAAAAAAAAAAAAGAACAATATTCAGCACTGTAAAAGGATAAAGAAGGCACACTAATGCACTGCGAACCCAGTGACTATAACAAAAGCTTCCGATAATTCTCGGGCGGTGGTATCACGGCTCTTTTTCAAACTCGCAGTATCTTGAAACATAGCTTTGCACTTGCATATTTTACAATAATGAGCTAAATGGGAACCTGTACATGTCAATATGGATCGCTCATGTTCTCTAAGGCGCTCGTTAACACAGTGGCCTGACTGCCCTACATACACTTTGCCACATGACAGCGGAATCTTATATACCACACCGACGCTACAATCTACAACCTTCACGAGGTTATTTTCACAATCTGTTTTTTTTTACTTGTTTTAGAAATACGGCTGCACAACATTGACAATTTCTGAGGAGCAGAAAACACTACTGGGATTTCTCTTGGGATCTTGTGTCCTTTTTGCGCTAAACAAAGTAATTCTGGATTCGCACCAACTAGCCCGCGAACGCATTGTTCTGAACTATCCTTAATCAGTGCTTTTTTGTTGAGGTGCCCGATCTATAAAATGTTACCTCCAGTACTCTCCATATTCTTACACTAGAGCGTTCTAGAGTGTCCCATATTCTAGAGCGTCCCTCCCCTCAACACTCCACCTCGACTCAATGATGATGATCAGTGATCCTGATCATGATGATTGGCATCCTCATTGAAATCGGGCGGGGATAAATAGTCACTTAATGTCGGTGACAACCTAAGAGTCACAAAGTTACATATACACTATCCAACTGAAACACAATTTGCATAGATGCACCAGCCTATTCGCTTATTTGGCTGACATCAAACGGTTTAGCGTTTTTGTCCAGTGCAGATCGTACAACAATATTGTGCGTGCAGGGATTTGTCCACCAACAATTTTGTCCACCTAGTGGACTGCCCATTTCGGCCGCTGCTGATTGGCTGCAGCTGCACGAGCGAGAAGGAGACAGGTGTTTCGCGTTTTGTCCGTGCAGATCGTACAACAATATTGTGCGTGCAGGGATTTGTCCACCTATTTTTGTCCACCAACAATTTTGTCCACCTAGTGGACTGCCCATTTCGGCCGCTGCTGATTGGCTGCAGCTGTACGAGTGAGGAGGAGACAGGTGTGCCCAGCCAGTCGCCTTCGCGCTCGTGCA
Source organism: Dermacentor silvarum (assembly GCF_013339745.2). NCBI lineage: Eukaryota > Metazoa > Arthropoda > Arachnida > Ixodida > Ixodidae > Dermacentor > Dermacentor silvarum. The sequence goes on along the minus strand of NC_051159.1, from coordinate 129,067,987 downwards.
GCTGCAGCCAATCAGCGACAGCCGAAATGGACAGTCCACTAGGTGGACCCATATAGCGTCTGGTTGGCCACCCCGCTTTTCCCTTTTCCATCACTCAACCTTTTATTTGCTTTTTTTATTGTGTGGTGTGCGGTTATTCTGCAGCAAGTATATATGTCATACTAGGGTGCCTCGATCTTATGCCATACCAACTAGCCCAATTTTTAACATTAGCAACTCTGTAAGCGGTTTGACAAATGACACCTGGCCGCATGTGTATTATATTTTCGCGCCGTTTACTTATGCATCAGACATTGTGGGTTAATGTCTTTTCATGTGGGATGGGTGCTCTAATGTAGATTACCTTCCTGCAGTTAAGCTGCAGTTACTATATAACAATAAATACACCTTGTGAATTAGTTTCCCCGAAATCAGTGTCCAGCAGGACGGCTTTGGCACGGCTTGCTAAGAAAAAAAAAAGGCTTTAGTCCATCTCCGCATGTCTCACTTAAAAGGCGCTTTGCAGTGCATCAATGCATAATATAGGCATGCTGCTCACGATGAGCTTGCAGCCCTAGCTGCAATATAAATGTCTCCTACGCAGAAAACCGTTCGAAGTCTTTCAATACGCGACCACAAAGATAAAGCTTGTTATTAAAGTTTACCGCAGCAAGGCCGAGTATCCCAACTTTTCTGGATAGTGTCGCGTGTTCTTTAAACTATGATAAACGGCACTGCGCGTATTACTTACTCATATTCTAGTGTAAAATGACGTACAACTAAGTCATTTCTCATAACCAAATTGCAATGTTTGCGAATAGGAAGAATACAATTTACATAACACGAGAAATCTTTGTAAGCTCTTCACAGTAGGCGTGGTACGAGTATAGTAGCCTGCATGCGTCTTTTCTTTTTTTTTTTGCATGCCATTGGTCGGAGACACAGAGCGCAGACACAACACAGTGCAGCTACAACAGCGCGGAAGGAAATGCAGCGTTACATCCTCGAGCTCACTTATCTCGCTCTGCACGTTTACGATCTCTCCTTTCCGGGCAGCCGTCGTTCACTTTGCATCGTCTGGCCGCACACACTCTCTCTCCGTGGCCTCTTTACAGACGCCGCGGCTACACTTGCCGTGGCTGCACGCGCCATCTCGTGCGGCACTGTTTCTCTGTTCCGTCATAGTGTTTTCATAGTTCAAAAGTCGGACAATTTCGCCAACTCTTCTGGACGCCCGTGCTATCACACCGTCACCCGCGATGTCCGGCGTCTACGCCAAGAATGGTCCCGACGACGTGTTTGAAGCCGTGGACAACGCACTTCCTGTCGAACTGCAGCGAGTGGCGGAAGAAGAGCTGGGAGAGACACCGGTCAAGAGGCGGAAAGCGCTGGCAAAACTGACGCGGCTCCTGCAAGGTGAGGTGGCGATGAACAGTAGTCCTTGTAGTGCGTTCGTTATAGGAGCAGAATCGAAAACGTTGAAAGATTCTGCGCAGACGTTGCGCCGATGCAGATGCGGAAGACGATAGCTTCGGCGTTCTTTTCAGTCTCATTTGGCTACCGGCGTCTGGTAGGTAGTTGGGCGCGAGCGTTGCGAAGGCATCCGCCACCACATTACGGTGCACGCACGAAAACTCAACTCTCGCGGTTCGGCGTGTGACAACATCAAGAAAATGGAGAGAAGAAAGCAAGTGAGACGCGCGCAGGAGTGAATGCGTTTTAAGCTTTTACCAGCTATGTACTCCCGAAATGGCTTCTTCGCATGACGGCGACTGCCAGACCGGAGGCGCCACAAACGCCGCGCCTGTGGCCACTGACGTACCCGAAGGATTAAATTACCCTTTCTTGCTCCTTTTTTTTTTTTCACCGCACGAACGGCGAGAGATTTCAAAAGCAAAAAATGCAAAGCACGGTTCAGGTCATGGCTGATTTACTGCGTACACTTTAGTGTTGCTTTAACGTACTGTTCTCGTGTGCGCACGCCAGTAAAGATAATCGCAGACCGACCTGTGGCATCGTCGTTGTTACCGCTACGTCTTTCTCCCTCTCACACGCGTACTTACCATGGGGGCAAGGGAGGCATGGGGAGGGGGCACTTTTTGCCCGACACAGATAGAAGGACGTGCGTGAAATTACAGACTCACAAGCTATCAGGTGGAGTGGTGACAGATGTGTCAGCACTGCGTCTGTCGGCCTGCTTGATAACGAGAGTGCCTTTCTGCAAAGAGCAGTAGGACGCTTGGACTAGGAGTGACGTGATTGTTCACCGTGTATAAACGCGCGACTTTTTCTTAGAATAAACTATGGAAGTTAGCGCATCGTGGTGTCTTCGTGTCCATTTTGTGCTTGTTTGCTGGTGGAAAAACCTTATCCAAGCTCGAATGCCAACACGCCTAATACCCCTGACAGCACGGGCAAAAGTAAAGTCCTTTGCAGGAAACCCCTTTTGTTAGTCCGAAGGACCCTTTGCAGAAAGGAGTTGCGCCGATGACACACGGCAGTCCACTAACTGCTTTACGTAGTTCCTCAAATGAACACCGCAAAAAAAAAAAAAAAAAAAAAAAAAGCGCTGCGCGTTAAAGCAGCAAGAGAGAAAACATTAACAAGAAGCTGCGCGTGTAGATTACATTTAGTGATTGTACAACCTAAAAACATTTTTCCCCATTTTTGATGACTAATAATGCGCTTATTCGGAATTCAACATAGCGGCGCTAGCGACGTGGTGCGAGCGTTTGAGAGCATAGCTACAGTAAATCTTTACTGTTTGACAGATCACATTACCGCTAAATATTAATACATTTTCCAAGGTAAAAAGATACTTAGGGGGCACCGAAGTTATGTAACACGTTTTCGTCTATTGATGAGCTGTGCACGCCGTATGCGAGAGAACACCTTTCCGCTCGAAAAGTAGATGCCCGATCTTCTTTTCCGCAATGGAACTTTGCCGGGAGGGAGATACTGTTTTGTCGTGTGGTACTGCGCTTGAACGCCTTTCCGGTAGATGTCCCCTTACCTAAAGGACTTTAGAGTGCCCGTGTGTCAAGAGTATAACACAGAAGCGCACTTAGCACTTAAAGGGACAGGCAACCGCTCAGAACATGAATTGAGATAACCCCGCTGATGGAAAGATCGTGTATCGTATAGGCTAGAACGGGCCCTGTTTTCCTCATTCAACGTGGATTTATATTTTTAATTCTTCACTAAAAGTCGCGAAAAATGGCCTTTGACGCCCCACGTGGCAGAAACATGAACATACTTATGAGGTTTACCACGTGACCTTCTACTCGTGTACGCGGTTCCCGGTCCTATTATTAATATTGAAATGCGGAACATTCTTTTTAAAAAGATTTTTTTTTTCTAACTTACAATGTGCAGATAAGCCTTCGTTTGTAGTGAGCAGAAAAGTGGCGCTGCCTTCGCGTTCGTTTTCGATGAGTAGGCTTGGCTCGTCTATCGACAGACTAACGACGCCGGGGGCCAGCCAGCCATGACGTAGGCGTGTACTTGGGAAAAAACGCTGTAAAACTATAAGAAAGGTCTTTACAACAACGCTACCTTATTATACCAGTCCATTTATATTTAAAGGTGGTTGGAAAGGTGACAATATAGGGGTTTAACCACAGTTGCACTCCCTCCAGGGAAAGCAGGATGATGGGCGGCGTTCACAATTTGCAAGGCGGGCTATCGGTATCGCAATCACTTCTAAAACGTTGCTGGAGGAGGGACTCCTATTTTTTTTTTTTTTAGAGGCTGCTCAGATCGAAAAATTATGCTTACAAAATATCCACGCGCTTTTTGAAGTAACCGCTGCAGGGGTAAACACTACCGAGGGTGAGCTTTTCGTTGCGCTGTAAAAAATTGGGTCCATAAATATCGGTGGTCAGTCCCTTTAAGGTTCTTCGCGGCGCGAGCAGCCTCCGGCATGTGCCTTGCATGCCTGAACTGCCACTGGCCAATTCACACAAGAATAAGCTTCACCTTCCGCCACTTACGTCATCACGAGTTCCTTGGGGCCCGTCTAATCATCATTGAAAACACGTAAGCAGCATTGCACTTTTTCCATAAGGACGGGAGGGGGGGTTCGGGGGGTTCGTATAAGGTATTATACCAGGTGTTCAAAATGAAGCGTTACGGAATTTTAATAAATCGCCTGTGGCAGGTACCATAATTCTTATCATTGAGCTGGGTTATTCGACGAGGCGGATATTAATAGCGCGAGAAATGGAAACACCTATTCAACTAATTAACAAAAATTGACTAATGAACTTCTTAATAATTACTTTACGACACGTATTGCCATTTACGAATTGTAGCTGGTGAGTTTGCAAGGCGCATTCACTTTAAATTAATTTCCAGAATGACACCAGTTTCGAGATATTATTTCCCAAAGTTCGGAACGAAATGCATGGGCGTTCCAGTTACTTTTGTGCTTCAATGTATAAAACAGCATTTTGGTAAAAAAGGAAATGGAACAACAATGAAGTTTTACGGCGAGTTTGATGGGCATTTTACCAAACTGGTCTCATTCTAGAAATTTATTTCAAGTGGATGCGCCATACGAGCTCACCGCCTACAATTCATAAATTGTAATACGTGTCGTAAGTAATTAACTAAGAAGCTAATTAGTGATTTTTTGTTATTTAGTTGTATATGTGTTTCATTCTTCTTCTTTCTGGGCTTTTACGTGCCAAAACTAGTTCTGATTATGAGGCACTCCGTAGTGGGGGGCTCCGGATTCATTTTGACCACTTGGGGTTCTTTAACGTGCACCACAACGCAAGCAAACGAACGTTTTTGCATTTCGCCTCCATCGAAATGCGGCCGCCGCGGCCGGGATTCGATGGAGGCGAAATGCAAAAATGCCCGTGTGCTTGCGCTGTGGTGCACGTTAAAGAACCCCAAGTGGTCAAAATGAATCCGGAGCCCTCCACTACGGCGTGCGCGGCATTCGATCCCGCGACCTCGTGCTCAGCAGCGCAACGCCTTAGCTAACTGAGCCACCGCGGCGGGTCGAATATGTGTTTCAATTTCTCGTGCTACTAATGTCCACCTCATCAAATAACCCAGCTCAATGACAAGAATTGTCATTGTCCTTAAGTAAAAAATAGCAACGCTGCTTACGTGTTTTCAAAGATAATTAGACGGGCCCCAAGGAACTCGTGATGACGTAAGAGGCGAAAGGTGAAACTTAAAAATGATCACCCTGTATATTTACCAGTACCTGCAGGTTCACCTTGTGTGTTTGATGATCGGATCTGTTAATTATAATGACAACTGTCATTGGTGCATTTTCCAGCGTTTTCTAATGCAATGGGAGTGGAGGTGAAGCTTATTCTTGTGTGAATTGGCCAGTGGCAGTTCAGGCATACAAGGCACATGCCGGAGGCTGCTCGCATCGCGAAGAAGTAAAAACTGAATGCGAAAATAAACTGTCTGTCTGTCTGTCTGTCTGTCTGTCTGTCTGTCTGTCTGTCTGTCTGTCTGTCTGTCTGTCTGTCTGTCTGTCTGTCTAATCCGATATCCTCACATATACAGCGTATGTTCTTTTTTTGCTTTAAACGCACGCACGCACACGCTCACACGCGCACGCACACACAAAAAGCCTGAGGAAATTTACTCGACTATGACACTACATATAAATTATCCGCCCAGGCGGACATAATTTTCAAGACGAAACAAAGCAATCAATCCGCATGTTAACTAACTACATAAATGAACCTGCTAATTATAAGCTTAACGGCACATGTTTATATTGGAAAGTCGAAGGGAATATTCATAAAAGCAGTGCTTTTTTTGTCCTCTGCTTACGAGGTCTTACGAGGTCATCATTCCGAAGTTGTTTGTCCTGACAATGGACTATGATCAATGCGAGCTTGAGCAGACGCGATAGATCACCTCTGTACACTGTATCGATGACAGTCACACGCTTCGGAAGAAGCGGTAATGAACTGCTTGTGCATTCTAATGAAGAAACCTATGATAAATTCTCAACGATCAAAAGTGTTACCCAAGGCAGACGCGTACTGCATTTTGTCAGCCTTTGATGCTTGCTGATTTGTGAGCGGGGAAGTATACCGGGCTTTCCTTCTTGGTCTCAAGTGGAAGCGTAGTCGTAATTGCAATTTTTGAGCTCCCAGTATTAAATTATCACACTGTACTATTGAGATCGCCGCAGTTTTGTCCCATACGTGGTCAGATTTATTTACAAACATGGATGCTGCATTTATATGTCTCGCATCACACTCGCTTCTGTGTGATGAACGGCTGTCCCAACTACTGGCCCATTATCCTAGTGCGGACCCCAATAGAGAGACTATTTTTGGGCCTGCGACTTGTGTTTGTGTGTCTAGTGCGTGTTGAGATTTATTCCTATTTTTTTCGTCGTTGCTTCCCTTTTCTTCATTATTTCTGCCCGCGTAGTGTACTTGAGATTTTGGGATATCCGGCTCTAAAAAGGCCTGTTTGCCTATTTTTCAACATTTAAAATGATTCAAATGATATACTTGCCGACACTTATTGTCGCTCTATACATGGACTTCTTCGCAGTCGAACCAAATCTCAATGCCAAACAAGATGCGGAATTCCTGCTCCGGTTTCTGCGGGTCCGGAAGTACAACGTGGAGTCAGCCCTTCAGACCATCAGGAACCACTACAGGAATCGAGCCGCCTGCCAGTCTCTTTACCGCGAGTTCCTGCCCTGCAAAGCGCCACCGGCGGCTCGAAAGATCGTCATGATACTGCCACACAAAGACGTCCACGGACGGCCAGTACTGCTTGTGAAACCAGGCAAGGACCTATATTTATTGAGGAGTCAATATTTAAATAATAATAAAAATGTCTCAGTTTCACCAGAAAGGCGAAGCATCAATTGCAATAGCAGATTAGTAGAGAGCTATTCGGAGTAAGGATAGTAGTTTTATCGGCTGCATAAACTTGGACACATTCACTTACTAACTGAATTAACGAGCGTGGGGTCAGCGCGCACAAGCAAACATGAATAGATCACACTGAATGACCGCAGACAACGACTGTCAAAACGCTGGCAGCAAGCGCAGCCGCCGCAGCGGGCGAAGGTTCGTGCGGTCTATCGCTTCAACGGAAACTGAGCGGTGAATGCACAGCGCATACAAAGGTCAGAGCCGTGTGGAGATAAGAGACGGTGCGGGCGACCGCCACAGCCGGGCAAAGTAGAAGCGCATTTGTTGGCAGAGTAGAAGCTGCCCCCCCCCCCATCCCTCCCGCGCTGCCTTCCCGCTTTCTTGCTTTCGCGTGAGAGTTTGAGGGGCCAGTTCCCCTTGCGCCCGGTTGCAAGATACGCATTTCGTGCCGCAGCACAGCGTCGCCCCGCCTCGCTCCCTCCCATACCCCCACGGCCTTTCGCGTGACGGTCGCGTTTGCTTTCCGCCGTGCGTTCGCTCTCCGTGATAGCGCGCGTCCCCCGCGCGCTTTCACTCGCGCATGCGGCGCGCGGCGACGATTTTATCGCCCTTGGACTTTATACGGAACCTCACGGCGACGACGATGGCGACGACGACGGAATAAATCCGGTTGAAGTGTCCATATAATTGCTATCGCAATAATAGTAATAATAAGAAGAATGTATTGACAGTCAGTGATTAACTGCATTTTCGGCCCACCTAAGCACGCTGACGATTGTGAGTGGCCCGACAACCGCAGGGCATACTTTTCGGCACCAATTATTTACTAACAAAAAATATCGGGAAGAAAATTAGGGAAAGGAAATCTAAAAAAAAAAACTTGGCAGAGACACTTAAGAGTGCTTACGTGTGGGAATGCGAAAACATTGTAGTATCTTTGGTGAAATGTTTTCGCTTAGGTATTCATCCGCATGTCGTCGTGCACGTTGTAAACATGCTCGGCGTTCCTTTTGGGACGTGATGGTGGTGGTACACCTCATTTTGTACACTCCTGATTTGGCGTCGAGAGTGTTGTTGTTTCCTCTCACGTATGTGGCTCCTACTCACTAGGGGGATTGGCCAGGAAATTGAAACGCGGAGCGCAGCGGTGCCATTTCGTATTGAAGGATCGTTAGCGCGTGATAGAAGACGATGATGAGGGTGACCCGCACACCACCAAAAGTGTTGCGCAGCGGTGCCATTTGATGATGATGACAATGATGATGATGATGATCCTTTATCATGGCTCGCACCCACTGATGGGGATAGGCCAAGAATCGGGTGGCAGTAGGTAGCTAAAAAATATTTTGAAAATGAGAAACTCAAAGTAAAAGAAAGCAAAAACAAAAACAAAGAAGATTTTGTATAACTAGACTAGTGTGCCAACGAGCTGTCAGACTAACTCATATTGAAGCATCGTTAGCGCGTGATAGAAGACGATGATGAGGGTGACCCGCCCACCATAAAGTGTTGCGCAGCGGTGCCATTTCGTATTGAAGGATCGTTAGCGCGTGATAGAAGACAAAGATGATGGTGACCCGCACACCACCAATAGTGTTGCGCAGTGGTGCCCTTTCGTGTTGAGGATCGTTAGCGCGTGATAGAAGATGGATGATGATGACGGTGACCCACACACCACCAAAAGTGTTGCGCAGCGGTGCCATTTCACAGCGGTGCCATTTCGCAATATAATGCTGACAGACTGAGAATGGAAGCTCACATGGGGCACGGAGGGCTCGAGCGATGTTTGGTAACCAGCGCAAAGCAACACCGTTTTGCTGTATATAACCTTTTATTAAACCAGACTCACTATGTCAAGGCTTTGTTGTACTTCTGTACAGCAAGCAACCATTGAAAGAGAGAGAGAGGGGGGGAAGCTGCCGGAACATTCGGACTGATCGTTTTTTCAGGTTCAAGGCGCTGAGCCGTGCTCCCTAAAGCCCAGAACACACGTACGCTTGCGGACGCGCACAAGCTCGCGTCTATATACGCGCCTTGCTCCTGCCGCGCCTCGCGAGGAATGGCGGTTTGCATCCTCAAAGACGCGTGACAGCGCGCGCTCACGGGGGGTGCGACTGTTTTCACAACAAATCCGTGCAGGGGCGGGGCCTCGTCTCGATGACGTATCACGCTGGGCTGGTGGTGACTAGGCACAACTGTGGCTGCTGTTAAGGGCTCGATGCTATTCCTAAATAAACGCATCATTGTTTTGATGACCCAAATATAATCTCACTATCAGGGAGGGGGCAGTCTACCTGACTGGAGCAGTATTTTTTATTTGGGGTGTTGCGACGCTGCGCACCGCAACACCCCAACGACCGCCGCTTCAAGTCGGCGCCCAGCACCGCGGCTTCCACCACGGCACCGGCGCACATCCGACAGCGTCGCCAAACAGAAGAAAAAAAAAGACAATGGTGGTACCCAGAAAAGAAAATAAGCTTCTTGACGAGGCAGGATTCGAAGTCGCGTACCTCCGCCCACAAATCGAGCGTCGTAACCACTAAGCCATACAGCCAGGTTCCGGACTAAGCATTCATGCGAACCACATGATTGCGTTCGAGCGTCGTCGTCTTCGTCGAAAAAAAAAAGAAAGTGGCAATACGTCATCGAGGCGAAGCCCCGCCCCTGCACGGATTTGTTGTGAAAACAGTCGCACCCGCTCACTGGACTCACTCACAGACGCCTTGGCAGACGCCACTTCGTACTTTGTTACTGACAGTGTTTTAAAATGTTTCAGTTCAGTTTTCAGTTTTCAGTTTATTTTCTTTCGTAAGTGGAATACACGCTTACATAAGTATACAGAAGGAGGTCCCAGAGCATGTAGCTGAAAGAGGACCTCCTGACAGAAAATATACATTTGTGCTAATATATACCTTAAAACAGCAATCGGTTTTGATACCTATAAACAGCAAATAGGTTTCGATACCTATAAACGTAATTGTTATATTCTTAGAGCTGTTAAATCAACACAAAAATGGGGGAAAAAAGCACGTTCTTGCATGACATGAATCTGCTTCACTGAGAGTTGAATGTACCGCGCCCTAGCTGCGTATCCAGGCGCGCCGACGCAAGGCTACAGCGTACTAGAATATTCTAGTACGCTGTAGCAAGGCAGCCCGCGCGCGATAACAGAGAGGAACTGTGCACCGCGATCGCGCCGCGTTTCGACGCGTACGAGCCGCGCCGCAGCGTCTGCGCGTGCGTAGGCGCGCGGACGCGAGCTTGCGCGCGTCCGTAAGCGTACGTGTGGTCTGGGCTTAAGAGGCCGCAGAAAATTTGGAGGACGCTATCGCTTCCAAGACTGGAACTCGATGGCATTCAAAGATCCCTGACTGCTTCTTACGCTTCCCGACAACTGGAGCTTATGCAACCTTAGTGGCTACACCGGGAAACGCTGGCGCCGAACGCTAAGCACGAAGGCAAGCTTTCTGGTAGAAACGCGGCGTCTTGCGTGGGCCGATCCCGGAGATAGTGCACAAGCGCGCCAAAATAACACATCATTTTCAGGTTTCCGTTATTGTTTCACGCTTTTAAGTCTGAAAACATTTAACATAAAATCCATGCGCTGGGGCTGTTTTGTTTCATGCTATTTGTTTGTGGGTTGTCGTTCTCAAAATTCCGAGGAATAGCTTTGTCAAGAATGTAAGACAAGGTATGAGCAACACTAGTGATAGAATGGTGTGGCAATATAACCCGCATATGCCGCACGTCATATAGCAAGGCGTGGCATATACATATACCTAAATATATTCCGAGGGCCTGCGTGGTTGGGGTTGATTTTCTCGGCCGCGGACGCCGGGGCCGACGCCGAGACCGACACCGGATTGTCTGCGACACGGGGCCCTTGCCGCTATCACGTTAATAGTACCTTTTCCTCTCCACCATCTCTCTCTCTCTCAGGTTCATGGATGCCCAACGAAGTGACCTACTCCGATCTCCATAGGGCCGGCCTGTTCTGCTTGGAGCACCTGGCTCGTGACCCAGCTGCACAGGTCCTAGGAATAGTGCTTCTCATAGACTATGGCGGATTCACGGTGGACAAACTCTTGTCTACCAGCATCGGCCTCATCAGAAAGGGCCTGGAATACTTACAGGTCTGAGAACGATTTTTTATCCTCTTCAACGATTGTCGAGCTGCGATAATATAGCTTCACGTGGGTGCCACGTGATCGCTCGGTACAGAACATGGTGGAAGGAAAAAAAGCGGGAGCACGACGTCAGAGAGATAGCCACGGCAAGCCAACCTTCTTTGACACCGCCCCTCCTTTACTCCGGGATCCAACTTGGCGTTGTGTCTTGAGAAATAGGCCCTCAATGATTTTCGTAACTTACAAGGCATTGTTTGGGTCGTGGTAGCTCTTAGTGACACCCTACACGCGATTGACTGTCACCCGCCACTGTCCTCTCTATACTCGCCCATGCTCTCCGCGAGCTCGTCGGATAGAAATTGCCACTTTTCTATCCCGTAGTAAGGGTCTATTTCCCATGAGCCTTTATTCTACATTTCGCATGACTAGGCTTCAAAATTGTCATGTGACGCTCCCGTAGTCACATGACGCTCTGTAGTCTTTTTCTTCCTCCATGGTGCACAAGCACACACCTGCACGCAGGAGGTGCGTGCTTTGCGCTAGTGTAGTAATGCTACCAGGTCTAGCGTGAAATATCGAAGCAAAGGTTTCCTCAAGATGCGATTTTCTTTCGCGTGATATCAACCACTCCGTATGAAAACCATCACCTTTTTTGAGCATATCTAATTTGATTTTTTTAATTGTTCGCCTGCTTGTCAAGTTCAGGAATGCCCAATAACTACTGGCCTGAACGACCTGTCTCAAAATAACGTCACTTTACAGTAGTTTTTCCACTCACTTTGCACACACTGGTAGGCTAGAAGAATACAAGTTTCCCGCCGTGGATGCCGACAGCCTTGTTATAAGCTTCATGGCTGTGCCAAGCACGAGCTGCACCAACGCATCGTAAGCAACTCGGGGCTTGTGGGCTCAGGATGTGACGTCAACCACGTTTACCGACACTCCAAAAGCGAACTGTGCTTTGCAAAAAGGACGAGTGTCAAAAAGTGGCACAATATGGCGCCACAATGTTGTACTCCCTAGAGTTTCTGTACATGCTCCCCTTAGAGAACAGAGTTGCGCATCTGATTGAACGCGCTGCTCGCGCCCCTATTCGCCAAATATGGTCACATGCGCAAAAAGCATTTTTTGAGGGAAAGCCGACCTCACAGCTGCGCCTGCAACATAGAGTTTCTATGGCCTCCGCCCGCCGCGCCACCGTCGTCGCGTAATGAAGGAACAAGCACACTCGGCAGCTGAGCCACGCCGTATCCTGCATTCAAGCGCAGTGGCTCTTCTGCTTAACACGGGTGCGTCGGCGGACAAGATGGCGGACCTATGCGCAACTCTACTCCCCTATAGGACTCCCTTTGTGAGATTACTTGACGACGTTCCTCTCAAGATTCTCTGTTCACTAGAAGCCAGCCAATTGGGGTACTCTGTCTTCAGTCACGCAGCAGGAGTCACCAGAGATAGCGAGAAAAATGTGGATGAGCAAGAGAAACTAGAAAAGAATGCTCGGCAGCCATATTGAGGAGGTAGGAGCTCAGTTTTAAGCTTTTAAGCCCATAAGGTACTCACACGAATGAATTCTCGGTGTTCGAATTGTTGAGAACAGATTTCATTTTCACGCATTGCGCGCAAACACTCACGTCCTTTCCCCACTTTGTGCACACGGCTTTTTCGCCTTACTATTAGTTAATAGCTCAGATGGTTAGTGACAGATCACAGCTTTGGCGTAATCGGGAGCTTTTATACCCACCCGTCCCGCTGGTGACCTCATGGTTATACCTGTTGAGGGTGAAATGAAATAGACTGAGAGAACACGCAGAAGATGTGTGAAGATTGACGAAATATATGCTTTGTGTGTGTGTGTTTTTAACAAAAACGCATTCGCAAACGATACGGCAGCATTAACTCTACATTTTCATTCAGGATTGCATGCCTATGCGGTTGAAGGCAGCCCACCATGTTAGGCAGTCGTATGCTTTCAACGTGTTGTTCGCTCTCATCAGGCCATTCATCAAAGCCAAGCTAGCCGAAAGGGTAAGTGAACTGACGTGCTACAAGTAAGTAAAAAATCAATAAAAAAACGAAATAGTGTCAGGGCTTTACTGAAAATCGCATGATTAGTGGTTGCCGACAGGTCAGGAATATTTAGATAAGAGGTATTTTCAACCCCTGTGGAGAAGTGCTAGTGCGGTTACGCCGTTAATTGTGCTGCTGAAATCAATATTATGGTTTCTACTCCCTACAATGGCATTCTGCTTACGCGCTTAGGTTAATGTTGTACATGCCTATGGGGCAACAGCTGATTAGAATTACTCCACAGCCCTACGTTGTGGTGTTTCACACATCCCACATCACAGCCTTGCGACAGTAAACCACAATAATTATCTTTAACCCTTTCAGCGTCACTGACATACCGGTACGTTTCCGTGTTTCTGTCCCACCATATTCCTTTTGGCATTCCGTTTGTCAGATAGAAATGTGAGGACCACACCGAGAGAGCATTTGCCCTTATCCGTGTCATTTTTTTTTTCATTTCTGCACAACCAAAAATAACCGTACCATTCGCTTTATAATATCCGAACAAAATACCCGTCACTGGGATTGCGTCACCTTCGAAAAACGCCTGACACTGAAAGGGTTATTAGCACCAGACTGCCAAATTTAGGTTTGCTGAGCCCTCTAGGTCAATGATCTCAGCGTTGGTCATATCGAGTCCAACTCCGATTGCTTTGCGCCAAATAGATCGGAAACGCTGAAATATATTGTCATTCATGTAGTTAAATTAAGTGCATAAAAAATAAAAAAGCTTATTATGACTGATGGAGGCACTCATATTTAGGCGACTAAACATTTTATGGAAATATTCGTAAAATTCGCCATCTTTACGATCTAATTACGTCCTCCTGCCTACTTTCCGGAGTTCCCTTCTACTTGCACTTCTCTGAAAAAACGGCGATTTTTTATCCTTGTTTTGCAAGTTTTTTATATTGTTCTCTCAGTGCCCTAGTGTTGGGTCGATTACAGTTTCTTTCTAACGGTAGTTTGCCCTGCGGAATCAAAAATGTTGCCACGCGTAATCTGCGTAAAGTTCGAAAAAAGAGCTGAAATGTGGTTCGTAAGTATGATTCGGCAAGTCTGGCGGCCGATTGGGATGAAGACCCCGCATGCAGGCGTCGACAGTCGTTTTGTAGCCCGATGGATGTCCACAGTTCACAATTAGAAAAGAACACATCTTCAAGTGGATGTGTACACCTCGCATTTACAAAATAACATTTTCCTGATCAGTAACATAGTCGTACAAACAGAACAATTTGACTGGTCATCCTCCATCTGTACTCTGTTCTCTGTTCTCTTTTTTTTTTTTTTTTTTTTTGCGCAGTTACGGCTACATGGGCAAAATTTCAAAAGGCTGCACGAGGAAATCTCGCCCAAGGCGCTTCCCGAGGAATACGGAGGTCAGGGACCACCACTGGATCCCGAGGAATGTTGGAAGGCTGTGGACGCCGACGAGGATTACATCGCCGCTTGCAGCCGCTTCGGATATTTCACGAACGACCAGTACGACGATCTTCCCACTGAACCCGAGCCACTACTGGAACTGACTTCTTTGTGAAGAAATGAAAACAGCTCAAACATGGGGCACGCGAGCTAGTTGATAATGCTCTGAAATGTCAGCCTGCTTGCTGACTAAAATGGCTTTGACCGTTCCACTGCTACTCATGAGTTAGTAGGTTCGATCGATTCCGGGCTGCGGTCTGATAAGGGAGGATTGAAATGAACGGAATCCAGATGAATGGTCAGACCAATTTCTCGATGTGTCTGCTCCCGTACCCACATTCTTTCTCGGTGGGAGGATTGCAATCTTGGGAGAATACGGGCTGTGGCAGGCCTTACACCTTCCGCCATCTCGGCCGGGGGCCCTCCAACAACTGAAGACTTTTCGAACTGTCCAAAAAGTACGGCTACAGCTTTTACAGTGGACATTTGCCACCTGTTGCGGCTTTGCCATAGGAAGAGAGAACTCGAGGGAAGATACTTTGAGCTGTCGAGCTACAAATGGATCAGATAATTACAGACGTTGGCGCGTGGACGATAAGGTCCCCAAGCCACTACAACTCCTACGTGAGGAGCGCCCTCCACGCGTTTCTTTTAAATAAACGTCTCTTCCACAGAACAGGCTGCACGAAAAAAATAGAGAAAGAGAGGGACAGTTATGCTAGAAAATATGTGAAGTCGGTCTGAATTCCTGGCCTGCTACTTATCATTGGGGAAGGGTAATGCGAATACGATGTACTGATCAGATATTGGTGCACTTTAACGTAACTCTCAGTGTAATCTATTTTTATCGTTGAATAAATGTTTCTTCTCTCTCTCAGTGAACTATGCGCGAGCGTGTTCCAACTTCTATTTACATTTTTATTTTAATATTCTGTGTCGTTTGTATCTTCGTTCAAGCTGGTGTAACTTTATATTTAAGCAAGGAGGTGTACCAGGCATCACCCATGATGCCAACTTCTTCTACAAACATATTTTATTTTAATAATAATTTAAAAGAAATCCTTGCAGAAATTAATCAAAATCCAATGTTAAGATCCGCCATTGGCGAGAATCGTGATACAAATAATCGAAAACTGCAACACATCAGATTCCATTCACTAGAACATGGCCCTCGTTTAATCTCTCACCCAAGGCAACATCCGAGTGAAATCGTTGTGTTTTCGTTACTTCTGTTGCAGAGTGACTTCAATCTTCCTCGTTTCCGTGTTTTAATGCTTCATTTCCTTCGTTACATTGCTTATTCCGCGCCTCTCTTACTCGGTGCTTCTGTCGCACCCACATCTGCGGGCCTACTGTGGCCTCTTGCACCGTTGAATGCACACCGCAACGGTTACCTTGTGAAGAATAACTACTTATCAAGTTTACATAATGTTGGTGCCGCACAGGACAAAGAATGACACGTCGTACTTATGTTGCTACCGTTTAGCAATACTGGTGGTCCTCTGTATGATATTTTCGTGCTGCTGGGTCTGTACAGGCTTTGAATATCTAAAGTGCGTGAGGCACATGCCGAAAGCCCGCGATCTACTATACCTTATATATCAGAAGTGTTTGTGCAGCGCAGGTATTTCCGTCATACTGGATAAACGCGTTAAACGCATCTGTGTGGCTACCGGAGCTTTAAGTGAGTGTGTAGCGATGTTGACTCAGTAGTACAGCATTCTCTGTTTTGTTTTCCACGGATCAAAGAGAGACAGAAAACGAAATTGTGGTAGAACCCATCTCATGATGACTGTCAACGGTAACGCGTTAGCATTGAATATGTATATAGCGACACAACGTATCGCCACCGTCGAAACGAGTTACGTGGTGTGGACTGCCGCGGGACTCCTCTTTCACGCTTCCCTAATAACAATCGGCGCCATCTATCGCCGCTGTGGTGAAGCCTGCGCTTGGCCTTCGAAATGAATGGCGTACCGGTGCGCGCGAACGCTGCTGTTAAGTGCGTCATGCGGCAACCGCGCTCCTCCATCGCGATTCGTAGGGAGCCTACACGCAAGGCTCCCTGTAGGCTTGCATGTACATGCAGGGAACCTACAGCCTACGAAGCACTAGGGAGCATGTAGGCTCCCTAGTGCTTCGATGATGATGACGATGATGATTTATTCCCATTCTCTTTGAAACGGGGCGGTGACACATAGCCACGTAGCCTGCTTGATTGTAACAGGTATGCAACACATGCTTTACTTTCTAGTATTCTTGTACATATCTCCTTAATATTTTTCTTTCTGACCCAAAACTTCTCGGTCTACCTTGTACCGCTACCTATGCCTGTAACGGCATAGGTTTCCCGTTTTTTTCTCTGTACATGCTGCGCCACCTGGTGGCACTGCCGAGAAATGCGCGCGTTGCATCCGAGAGTGGAGGCGTGGCGCGCCGGTGGCTGCAAACGCTCAGAATTGTTCCCTCGCTTGCCGCACACTCAGTGGCACATACTCAGTGACCCAAGTTGGCGAGACGTTCTTTGAAGAGCGGCACGTGCCCGGTGCATTCATGGCTCTGCTCGCTAAAGCATTGGCGTGAAGGGCGTTCATTGCTGTCAAATGGCCCACTGAGCGAAAAAGGCCTCGCGTCTGTCGTCTGCAGCAGCGAAACGGAACTTAATCTCCCGTTGCCATTGGCTGCGACGCCACGTCACGAGCGCGCCTCGACGGAGTTCCCATTGGCTGCGACGGCACGAGCGCGCTTCGACGGAGCAGAGCGGGCGTAAAGGAACACCTGCGGACGCTATAGCGCGCCAGGTGTTGCGTGGGAGAGAGGGCATCGCTGCGTCACCCTCTCTCTCGGAAGCCGGTGGTGTGCGCGCGTTCCTTATGCGCTTAAGCTCTCGCCTGCGTTCTAACTGTGCCTCGGTAAGACCCAATGAAAGCGCGCCAAGCGTCTCAACGCGCTCGCTTGCCAGCGAGGAGTTGGTAACTCCAAGGACCGCTCAGCCGCGTTCAATTGGACAATAATGCTTTCACATTCACAACTTATAAGTGCCCAGGTGTCCTTGGATTCTTTAATGTATCTCTTTTGTCATTGTTGCGCGGCACATTCCCAGTAGCGCATACCTTAGCTACCCAAGTTGGTGTCAAAGACGTGCATTGAAGAGCTACCACGCACCTACTGGAACATACCCAGCGAGTCCCAAGTTGTCATCAAAGAAGCTCATTAGAGACGAGAACAGACCGAGTGTCACATGTCCAGTACTTCAAGTCGGCGTCAAAGAGTTGCTTAGAACAGCGGCACGTACCCACTCCCGCACTTACAGTGACCCAGGTCGGCGTGAAAGAGCTTCGTTGAACGAAGGCGCGCATGTGCACATTGGCACCCACTCAGTGATCTGGAACCAGCAGCACACTGCTGGAACCCATAGCAGCCTGCCTCAACACAATCATGTGACTCAACACAATCTCTATCTCAGACGCATGCGCCACCAGACATTATTGTCTGCACAAGCTACCTGAAGTGATTTATTCGGCAGGCGCCAGCCAAGTGCCGATGGTGGTATAGAGCCAAATTGGAGTTCTTTCTTGTATGAAAGCCTCGGCCCATGTTTTATCAATCGTAGCAGCAAAGTATACCTTCTGCAGCACACACAAATATCTGAGATTAAACTCCTTGCTGATGCTGTAGAATATATATAGCTGTAAAGAAACTAAATCACTCAGAAAACATCTTAGAATACAGAACTAATTCTATAATGGTTCGAATACATTTATGTAGAAGCAACGTGCAACGCACACTGTTGTAGCAAATTTTTACTCATGAATAGAATACTGGTAAGTAATGACGCAACAGAGTTAATTTGTGTGTTCTTGCATAGTATTGACTACCTACACTCATTAAGTTTTGTAAGGTTTAGGGAAACTAAGTAGTAGTAGTAGTAAAAGTAAACTGTGTACACTGGTGCTGAAAAACTACGAATAATAGTGGCAGATTATTACAGATCAGTGAAAAAAAATGGGGGCAGCTTCACACTAGCGGTGCGAAGACTGCAAACAGCGAAGCTGTCGATCCCACTTGTAACTTTACCTCGGATCGGCTACGTTGTCACGAGGTTATGTTTTTTCTCCGAGACTCGGCCAAAATTTATTTTACGCGGTATCACTATGGGTATCACCATTTGCCACATGCCGCTGAAAGTTCTCCATGGCTCGTAGGCCCGGATCATTTTGTCGACGCTTCTGTCTGAACACACGCTTTTGCCCCATAACGCGAGCTCGTAACTCCTAATTTTCTGCAAATCGCCGACGTTTCGCCGCCTATTCACCGGCGTGATACTCGCGGTTGGTCCGAAGTTGTCTCATCTGCTCTCGAGTAGCGGCACGACGGTTTTCGCGCAGCGCTTCCTCTTCTTCGGAAGTAATGCACTTCTTCGGTCGCGCCATCTTCACGGCGATGTGCTCAGAGCGAAGACGCGGGGCATTCTGTCGCCGCCGCGGCGACGCGAAGCCATTATGAGGATCAGCGCAGTGACGTAACAGCTTAGCTCCGCCTCCGAATGTGTGGCAAGGCTCGGAATGGCTACGCGGGGCTCGGCTGATGACGTCATGGCTCGGCAAAGCTGGGGTGAAGCGATGCGCCCGATGACGACACGGCTTAGCGCTGCCTCCGCAGGTGTGGCGAGGCTCGGCGCAGCTGGGCGACGCGTTGCTAGGCGACGCATTGTGACGTCATCGCTCGGCGGAAGTTTTTTTGCGCACGACCGACGGACCAACCTCAAGCCTAAACAGCGTCGCTGTTAAAAATGGCCGTTTGTAAGAGACCAACTAGCTATTTTACCGCGAAATGATCCCTGCGGTCTTTCCCCGACCTTTAGCGATTCCCCTTCGGGGCAACACAAAACTCTGATTATTTTTCTAATAAAGTTTATCTACCCATCTATGGTCTTAGCCGTATACAAAAGCACTCTGAGGACCAGAGAAGGTACATTACATTAGCATACACTGGTCATAATAATGAGGTCCCGTCATCCAGCTAGCACCTCGAGATAAGAAGGATGACCAGCCTTCTATACAGTGAGAAGAACAGAATAAGAGGGCACCAAGTCCGTTGAAAGGCATATTTGCAATTACAGATGAGGGGTACCACAGTCATTCATTAATAAATGACACGCAGTCGTGTCTGCACTCCCAGACGAAGCACGTGCTAGGTTACAAGTTTTGCAGCTTATTTGGTACAAAGCACAAACGCAATTTTTACATCAGCGGCCGATTGTATTGGTCGCTGTATGAAACAGGTAAGCATCGCAGTAATCTTTTATGGCGATATCAGTTATATGGACACACCAGGCGCATTTCTGCCGTCGTCGTCGCCGTCGCCGTGAGATTCCGTATATAGTCCGAGGGTGATAAAATCATCGTCGCGCGCCGTACGCTGTATGTGCGAGTGAGGGCATGCGAGGGTGAGCCGGCAATCGCGACTTAATCTCGCGCACCCAGGGGAGGAAAGCGGGGAGGAAGCGCGCCGTCTTCCGTCGCGCGCAAGGCTCCGGGGGGGGGGGGGGGGGGGCGTTCTACTCCGGGAGGCACGGGCGGCCACGCCCGGCTAGCAATGTGACATCCATGGTGACACCGCTGCTGATAGTACTAGCCAGCGAGTACTATCCAGCGAGCCAGCTACAGTACTAGCCAGTACTAGCCAGCGAGCCAGCGAGCACTGCGGTACTACAGCACTACAGTACTAGCCAGCGAGCGCACTGCGAGCACTGCGATCACTGTGACACCGGCGTTTCGCTCCTGCTGTCAGCCTCTGCTGCGCGAACATGAAAGAATGGTTTCGAGGCGTCGTGTACGCGCCCTGGGTTGAAAACGATAACGCATCCTTGAATGTTGAACTTCCTGTGTGAAATTATTCAACATTGAAGCCAGCTTATTAAGGCGAAAGCCTTATATGTCTTACGAGTCGGTCGAACTTGAGCGAAAACGCCTCGACGGCATGAAAGGTACAAAAAAGGCGACGAATTCTCGACCTTTGGTAGGAGTCAAACCCACGACCTTTGCTGTTAATTAAGGCTACGAACCCTCGACCTTTGGTGCGAGTTGAACCCACGACCATTGGTGGTAATGAAGGCGAAGTTAATTAAGACACCGTTAATTAAGATATAGTTAATTAAGGCACTCGAACCAACAACCGTGGGTGGGAGTCGAACCCTCCACCTTTGGAATTAAGAGGGATGGCTAAGTGAAGTAAACCAAGTGAATGAAGAGGGATGACTAAGCGAAGTAGACTAAGCGAATTAAGGCTGATGTGTACAGTGTGTGTCCGTCTTAATGCATCAGCACTTGGGCTTTCGCCTTCAAGTCGTCTTAGGGATAACACAAGCGACCCTATGAATTTTTGTGTTACTTCTTATGACGTCGGTTTGTTCGTGGCGTCTTTTGTTCGTTAACGCCGATGGTCACCGTACTTTTAACATTGCGTAAGGCATTTTTTTAGACGAACACGTCTGTTGTAACTGCAGTGTTCTTCTTATCATTTCTTGGCCGAGCTGAAGCCGACAGCTACATGTGCCATCCTGGCTGCCTATCTTATGTTTCCCTTACCTTGTTTCCCTTCCTCTCTTTCCTTTCCCTGTCTTTATATTGCGACGTGAACTGAAAATAAACGTCCATTCTTCCAGCTTGTCAGCTTGCGTCTACCTCATCTTCGTCAACATAGTGTCCGACAAACTATGTAACAACATCTAAAAAAGTTCTTGAGTTAGACGTTCCAAATGCGTTTACCACAATAGACTCTGCTGACACCAGTAGTAAGTTGTTAATGGAGATAGAACATATACTAGTATATTTCAGGCGCTTGGGTTTAGAAGAACTTCTATTTTCAGTCTTATAGTAGGCCAAAACGTCTATGGCCGTTTGTAGCCGTTTCAATACATGTTTAAGAGGTTCTGTTTTGCGGGGGATATGATCCCATTCAGAAGGAAGTTCAGGTGGCCGACGAAGCAATACGTGTCGTCCTCCTTAGTAAATCGAACCTTTATAGCGAACTCGATAGTTCCGCGAAAAGTTGTCTTTGTAGCAGTAGTTCATTATATGTGAACTCGCCATTGAAAACGTGGAAAAATTAGCGACACTGAAGCTGGCGTCGGCAGTTAAGCACGAGGTCGTGGGATCGAATTCCGGCCGCGGCGGCCGCATTGCGAGGGGGGCGAAATGCAAAAAATCCCGTGTCCCGTGCATTGGGGGCACGTTAAAGATCGCCTGGTAGTCGAAATTAATCCGGAGTCCCCCACTACGGCGTCCTTCATAATCAAGTCGTGGTTTTATCCCGTAAAACCCCAGAATTCAATTCAACATTCAAAACTGGTGAATAGGGGTATTAATAATGTTTGCTTTATTAACGCTCTTAGGAGGTCATGCCCGCGCTTAATGCAACGAAGTTTCCAAGAACAGGTCGGGCGCCCGTAAAGCGCTGGTTACCCGAAGGCCTTAATATCTGCTGTAACAGAAAAGCTTCTCAAGCAGTTCAAGCGTGGTGCACAAGCTCAGCCACAACGTGCGCAGCTGAAAAGAACCGTGTTGCGGTGCTCCCTTTCCTACACAACGTATCGCATAGGCCGAAGAAGATTGGGCATCGCGCTGGCATCCTAGTTGTTTCTTTTTTTTTTCTACTCTGGAAAAGCTATCCAAGATTTGTAAGCTTCTGAATGCAGCAGGCGCCAGCCGAGTTCGATTATCTGTGAAGCATAGAACTCGCTGCGTGCCCTGTGCCACTGCCATGGTTTACCCGACTCCGCTGTCCTGCGGGAAGAAATATATAGGACGAACAGGCAGGTGCCTGAATTATCGTTTAAGGGAGCATCACAACAATGTGCACAACACGGTTCAAAGCCATCTTGGAGTTCACTACCGTGACAGCGGCTGCGTGCCCCTATTTGACAGTTGCGAGGTCTTAAGCACGGGTCGCAGCTGACGCGCGAAATTATTGAAGCGGTTCACATTAGAAAGTTTGAGGGCTTGGTGTGTAAGTTCCTCACAGCTACAGAACCGTAAAGAAAGCGCTCTCTTTTAGACGCGTCATGATCAGGACCTAATAGCTTTGTGGCCTCCGTGGTCGACATGACAGGCCGCACAATCAGCGCTGCATGCTTCGGTTAGGACAAGGTCCGCCGGAGTAGCAGAACAAGTCGCCATCTCTCTAGCACTGACAAACAGAGACCCCTCTCCTATATTCTCGGCTATATTCTCGGACTCCATGACGGCCCTTCAATCGTTCAACGCCAACCAAACCAGGACATCAAAGTTCATTTGTCTGTCTGTCTGTGTGTAAGTTCCCCGTCAATTGCGCTAACACAAAGGGAGCTTAAGTATCTAAATCAATTTTAAACTTTGCACATGTGCCTCGCGCATTATCAACATATGGCAAGTGATTTGTTTCTCCTAGTGACCGATATGACGGTTTTGAATAGCTGCCCCTGTTTCTGCGCACGCCTCCACACTATATATGTACATGCTTGATCTTCGCTTCGTCAATAAAGTTGTTGGAAGTCAGCACGTTTCTGTCGGCAGTTTCTTCATTTGACCCTGCCTCTCTCGCTGTTCTTATTTTAAAAATAGTGGTCTGTCACCTTTAAAGGGCGACCGTAGAGATAAAGCCGAAATTTCATGATTGCCCACACAAATGCTGACACTCTTTTTCGGAGGTGGAGTAGTTGATTTCGGCGCGTGGAGAAGTGCGGCTGGCGTAAGCGATCACTCGCTCAAAGTTTTCCTGGTCTGGAACAAGTACAGGCGCCAAGAGCGATGTTAATTGTGCGCGTCGGTATGCACCTCGATGTCAGCGTCCTCGTCAAGGTGAACGAGAACGGGTGGTTCCTCCACGCGCTGCTGTAGCTCAGTGAAAGCAGTGTCTTGCTCATTAATCTAAACGAGTGGTGTGTCATCTCGCGTGAGGCGAATGAGTGGTTCGGCGATCGGGATAAATTAACAATGAAGCGACGATAGTGCGGACAAAGACCGAGAAAGCGGCGTGCTGCTTTCTTGTCAGGAGGAACCGGAAAAGCAGCCGCAGGTGATGATTTGTAGGGGTCAGGCCGAACGCCGTCGGAGCTCACGACATGCCCGAAAAACTTGAGCTCTTCGTAACCGAAGTGACACTTTCCTGGCTTTGGCGAGAGATTAGCCGAGCGGAGCGCCTCAAGTACCGCCTCTAAATGCTTCAGATGTTCTTCGAAAGTCGCCGCAATCACGACGACATCATCTAAGTACACTAAACAGTTGTGCCCCTTCGGACTGGTCAGAACAGTGTCCATCATCCTCTGAAATGTGGAAGGTGCAGAAAACAGGCCGAATGGGAGCACTGTAAATTCGTACCGGTAATTCGGGGTAACAAAGGCAGTTTTTCGCGATCTCGTTCGTCAACTTCGATTTGCCAATATCCCCTTTTCATATTATATGAATGCGCTGGTTCACCGTAGTCGATCTAATGAATCATTGATCCGCGGAAGCGGATAAACGTTTTTTTTTTCGTTTTTTTTTTTTTGACGTTATTCAACTTTCTATAGTCAACGCAGAACTGAAGCATTCAGTCTTTTCTTTTTCGACGAGGACCACAGGCGACTACAAAGGGCTTTGGGATGTTTGTATGGCGTCATCGTAAAGCATCTCTTTGATTTGTGCATCAATCACTTTGCACTCTTTCGCCGAAACGTGGTAAGGCAGCTGTTGTATAGGACGAGAATCGTCCTACGTGATTATTCGGCGTAGGGAGCGTTGCATGTAGGCTCCCTAATTCGGCGTCTCATGGTGCGCCTCTGGCGTACATTGCAAGAAGATGCGAAGCACTCCTCGAACCGACGTAGCGATTCGCGCAGCGTCTTCTGCTTTTCCTCCGGGAGGCCTGAATTGACGTCGATATTGCTGAGTGTCGGGGCCGGGCTGTCCATTGTCATAGACGCAAAGCATTCAGCCTATAGTCTGGTATGGCCTCAGTGAAAGCGATAGCAATACGACGAACTAGGTGCCGATTGCAGGCAACGTGACGAGAAAGCAGCTTCTCCCATACGCACCGATGTGCCAAGGGACAGACAGTGCTGCAGTGGAAGTGCCCACTGACGTATCCAAGGAATGTCTCTTTGGAGCGCTGCTGTCTTATGTAGCTGTCGTAGTGACTGTACGACGTGATTGATGCTCTCGAATTACGCAGACTAACGTATTTTTAGCACAATGTGCGTGCACTCCGAGATTGCAAGCAGCCTACTACCGCAGACAGCAGCGTGCCACAATTTGGCTGCCAAGCATTGCACAGAACTAACCTGATTAGTTAGACTTCTTGTTTTTATCAGAAGGAATAATTTCCTTTTAAAGGGGCTCAACGAAGCAGCAATTAAGTGAACAAAACATAATAAAAAAATTTCGTCAGAGACATTTAAGACTGCTTACCTGTGGGAATGCGAAAGCAATATAGTCCACTTTGGTGAAATGTTTTTTTTTTTTTTTATCCGCGCGCTCCTTGACCACGCAAGCTCTCGTTTGCGCCTCGGTGAGGCCAAATCAAAACGCGCCAAGCGTCTCGACGCGCTGGCTTGCCCGCGAGGAGTTCATAACTCGAAGGATGACTCAGCGGCGTTCAATGGGACATTATTGCTTTTTATTTGATACAGTCATTTTTATACACTCATGACGTGAAGCCACCTTCTCTCCATTGGCTGCGCCGTCACGTGCCCGTTGACGCGCGCACTAAGCGCACTTTTAGTCAATCACAACAGAGGAGCCGCCGTGGCGTCGGAGATCCGGGTTCGATTACCACCCAAACCAAAATTTACCAAAGCCATTCATTTACTTTGTTTACAAGAGCCCGCTGATAAATGCCACGTCGATCCGAGCATTTTTGAATTTAACTCTTGGGGCCGTCGGTCGCTTTTGGTACCATCGCTCGGTGGTGACGCCGACGACGCCGTATTCTCGCGTAATGGGGAATATAATGCTTTCGCATTAATAAAGAGGCTAAAGCCTTGCGTAGCTTCAGGCACCACCAACCACAGAGTCACGAAAACTACTGCTGATAAAGTTAGGTGTTAAAAGCCATGAAACAAAGTTCAGTCCTCAATTTCTCTACAACCGTGAGCATATACACTGGCTCCGTCATTGTACCACCTTAGGCGCCACTCAAAGGTTCATTGAGAAAAAGAGAATACGTAAATGGACACTATCACTCGCAATAAATCTCAGTGACTGCCGCAGTATAAGAGTGACTATTAGAGGACGCTGATTTTAGAGAAATGATACAATAAAATATTGGCGAAAGATACCACCCTCCCGCTAGAACAACCTAGGACTGATATCTTTAACTACGTCGATAAATCACCTTAAAATTTGCAGTGATCATGTTGGCATTCACAAAGCTTGTAATAAAAATGCGGTACCTTCAAAATATGCTTTATCGAAGGATGGTTGCATTATGGCTGGATTATTTTGCTGGTGTAATTGTTGATGCCACGGTTGGAGGATGTCCAGTGCTATAGGCGTATATCGTGGAAGGGCAATTTCGTTGTTGAATGTTAACGTAACTTACACCTGCGAAAAGCAAACAACACGCAGAGCGAGTGCAATGCCACAGACGCCGCGAGCAGCTACCGCGCCCCGCGCCCCCGACGGCAGTGCCACTGCGGCGGGATCGCGCATCGCGGCAGGCTTGGAGCGGCCGGTTTTACGCCCCTTCCCATTCTAGCCACGTTAGTAAAATCAAGAGCGAGCGGCTGAGAGAACAGCTGGTTGTTTTTACGGCAGCGCGACGTACTACGCCTGTGCGCCACGTGGGGACTGTTTTGCAATATTTGCAAGTTGCAGTCTGCAGACGGAAGTCTACGAAGCCGACGCATATATATAACTCTCGCCATAACTTGCGCTTCAGTCAAGGACGCCGAGTTCGTTATTTTGCGCCGAGTGCGCCGTCACAGCTCGTTTGCTGCAGACGTATCAATACGATCGTGTTGAAAACTGCACACGCTGTAACCTGCGGCGGCGACTTGCGTTCACGTGGAAACTCGGCACTTTCGTCTCTGAAAGGATTCATCGGTCAAAAAACGCCCAGGAATCTACTGCAGCGGCTGGCCTAAGTCATTTTCTTGCGCATGTTTCACCGCCGGCCATGTCGGGTTTCTACACCAAGAAGTGCATCGACGATGTGATAGATAAGTCGGAAGGAGCACTTCCTTACAAGTTGCAGCTGATTGCGGAAGAGCAACTCGGAGAGACGCCGGCCCGAAGGAAAGATACATTGGAAAGACTGGCGCAACTCTTGGAAGGTGAGTAAGATGCTGATGCCTTGTTGACCGATAGCGAAGCGATTGGAAAAACTGACAGAGCTGTAAAACGTTAACCGCTGCGTGTGAGAGAAGAACTATGAAGCGAAATAATTTTTACCCTTAGACGTTGTTTCTTTTCACTGTGTTATTATTATTATTATTATTATTATTATTATTATTATTATTATTGTTGTTGTTGTTGTTGTTGTTGTTGTTGTTGTTGTTGTTGTTGTTGTTGTTGTTGTTGTTGTTGTTGTTGTTGTTGTTGTTGTTGTTGTTGTTGTTGTTGTTGTTGTTGTTGTTGTTGTTGTTGTTGTTGTTGTTGTTGTTACTATAGGACGCGGAAAGGAGTAGCCGTCAAGAAAGAAAACGAAATACCGAACAGCGCTCGCATCAAGAGAAAATTAAACCTATCTGATAGATGCTCTGTTTTCCTGAAAGCCTGTAATAAATCTGTACGCATTTCTATAGCCTACCCAACGAGAAAATCCATCCGTCCGTCTGTCACAAAGACGAATTACTATAAAGAAGTTAATGCATAATACAGAATAAATTCGAAAGCAAAGACGTTGGCGGTAGTCAGTGAACAGTCAATAAGGAGTGATGAGGGGTTAGGTATACTTCGACCTTATCACGGTTGATAATGGTTCGACGCGGATGGATAAGATGCTAAAGAACGTAAGGGCTTATAATGGTCGGAGCCATTCTTATAAGGTTATTAAGCACCAACAAGGTTTGATCAAAAGTCGTATCATGTCCGATAAGGTTAATAAGAACAGATAAGGGTTGATAAGGACCGGATCAATTGTGGTAAGGTTGATATCGAAAAAAAAAAGTTAGCCAAGGTGACTTTGTAAACAAGGCGCACGTTTGCTGGCACAATAAAATACCTTGAAATTATTGGAATACACGCAAGCAGCATATATCAACAATAAGAACATACGAGCGTGAGATATGTATACCACGCAGCGCTAGGACTATATAACAGAATGGGGCCATTAAGAACGTTCATAAAGGTTGTACGTAGCAGATTATTCAGATCACATGAATAATCAGATGTTACCTGGATTGATAATGGTAAAGAGAAGATCAATAACCTGACAAAGAGCACGCGTGAACTGTTTCTTTAGCTTATCTAAAATACATGGTCATGCTCAAAAGTTGAAGCAGCTGCTTTAGGTGATCGCAGTCTCCTCTTAAAGACCTGCAGGGAGGATTCAAATTTTGTTTTATAGTTTGAGCAGAGAGAGCGAAATCAAGAGAGAAGCATTTTCATGAAACGGTATACGTTATTGCCGGCGTACGTAGGACCACTGACATGTTGCTCAACATACGGAGGGGCAAGAGCATCAGATGTTTTAGAAGGATGTGAGAAAACGAAAAAATACATATAAGGGTTACAAGTACTATCGTGAGCAATATGAGCGGGAACACAGGAGCACGTATCAGATAGCATCGAACCCTGCTAATGGCGGAACGCGGCGGCCGCCATCGGAAACAAAGTGGAAAAGGGCACGCTGGGCCGCGATTTTGTAACGATGCCTTATGACTTATTCTATACTAGTCCTATCATCTACCGCTCACGGCCGGCTGATCTCGTTGATAACGCGAGCGGACCGTCACTCTGATCACTGACAAAGCGCGATAAGCGTGAAAAAGCATTATTGCCGGAAAGGCATCGCTATAGAATACCGGCCCTGTTCTAATAACTGTGGCTACTCCCACCATGAGTCTGCAGGTTTACACAAAGTGCGGCACTTCACATCGCCAGCGCACAGTAATAACTATTAAATGCGAAGCATTTCTTGCGAACATTTGCCACTTTGACAGTATCTATCTATCTATCTATCTATCTATCTATCTATCTATCTATCTATCTATCTATCTATCTATCTATCTATCTATCTATCTATCTAGCTGCCTACGTCTTGGTGCTCTCGTGGTCCTTTCGTTAACTTGATATTTACCAGAATTGGCATGGTATGACAAGGGTGTATGACGAACATAAATGGTAGGTCATGACAGGAAAATCATGATATGTGTGTCATGTAGGCCATGAAACAGCTGCCTACGTCTTGGTGGTCTCATGGTGGTTTCGTTTTGGTTGGTACCAAATTGGCATAGCATGACAACAGTGTATGACGATCATAAATGACCTGACATGGCCCATGTGACTCAAGTAAAACCGACCTGGCCCACACCCTAAAAATTGACCTTGCCCAATTCGAAAACTGAGTTGACCCACGTTCAAAACCGACCTGGCCCACTCCCAAAATTGGCTTGGCCCACTCCCCAAATCTTGGTGGCCCACCCCCAAAATTGACTTTGGCCAATTCGAAAATTGAGTTGACCCACGTTCAAAACCAACCTGGCCCACTACCAAAATTGACTTGGCGCAACCGCAAAATTGACTTTGGCCAATTCGAAAATTGAGTTGACCGACGTTCAAAACCGACCTGGCCCACTTCCAAAATTGACTTTGGCCAATTCGAAAATTGAGTTGACCGACGTTCAAAACCGACCGGCCCACTTCCAAAATTGTCTTTGCCCAATTCTAAAATTGATTTGACCCACGTTCAAAACTGACCTAGCCCACTACCAAAATTGACTTGGCCCAACCCCAAATTTGGGTGGTCCAACCGCAAAATTGACTTTGGCCAATTTGAAAATTGAGTCGATCGACGTTCAAAACTGACCTGGCCCACTCCCAAAATTGTCTTTGCCCAATTCGAAAATTGAGTTGACCCACGTTCAAAACCGACCTGGCCCACTACCAAAATTGACTTGGCCCACCCCCAAATTTGGGTGGTCCAACCGCGAAATTGACTTTGGCCAATTCGAAAATTGAGTTTACCGACGTTCAAAACCGACCTGGCCCACTCCCAAAATTGTCTTTGCTCAATTAGAAAATTGAGTTGACCCACGTTCAAAACCGACCTGGCCCACTACCAAAATTGACTTGGCCCACCCCCAAAATTTGGGTGGCCTCGTCCTGCGTATCTCGTCCACGTCTGCGTGCTTTCGCGCTGCAACAAAATTTTGTCACAGATGGCTTCACTGCTACCGTGGAAACTCTCAGTGTGCTCCTTTAATAAGGAAGCCACTGCTTCCCTGGCAGGAGCTGTACCCTAAATAGCCCCGTCTCTTTATCACGGTTTCAGCTGACTTTGTTTCTCGTGCCAGTTGCGGACTGTACAAACGTTGCTTACTTGTGTACTGACTGTCAAATAAGACAGGTAATACATAGCCAACGTCGAGGAACCAAGGCTGGTGTACATACTTCGACATCTATACTCCCTCTGATCGCCCTTCACGCGACGCCATTTTAATGTAAGGTTCACGGAAGTATCAGTGGGTGACCGATCCTCCCTTCTCAGAACACGCTACCTGCTTTCGTTATTAATTGGTTGACGAGACTTCTATAGCCATTGCTGCACTTCAAGAAGTTGATGAGACGGAGTATATTTTGAAAGGGAAGCACACTGAGAAGTATCGGTCAACAGGGAAACTAGCCGGCGCATGTCTACCAACTAAAGTCAAACTTAGCCGTCTCGAGGGATCGCTGGTCAGATGAAGATTTCGCTGTTCCGCATAATGTCCGGCTGCATCGTACGCCGCCACGGTAGTAGTAAAAGCAAAGTACAGAAGGTCCAATATAGGGTTTGAGGACGTCCCACTGTGACGGCCATGCTTTGTGCTTTTCCTGCGGTGGCGCGCAAATAACCTCTTTGCCGTCATTTATTTCATCTCCGCAGAAGAAGAGGAGCTAAACGCCAGGAAAGATGGCCGGTTCCTATTGCGCTTCCTGCGAGTCCGGAAGTACGACGTGGAGGCGGCTCTGCGCAGTGTGCGGAACTACTATCGAATGCGGGAAGTCAGCGGGCCCATCTTCCGAAATTTCCTGCCGTCCAAAATGTCGCCGGCGACGCGCAAGCTCGTCATGACTCTTCCCGGAAAAGACGTTCACGGACGCTGCATCATTCTTTTCAAGATTGGTGAGTTTGTGGATGACACGAGCCCCGTTTGTCATCGGCTCATCGTGTATTGTAACCGTCACCTGCACAGTTCTGTAGGCCTCCTGGTATTAAGGTATTTTCTGCTTATATATCTATAGCGAGCCGTTCGTTGCTCGTCCGAGAGTTAGGCCCCCACGTCGACGTAAAAGGCAGAAGCGCGTTGCCATGAACGTGGTTAGCATAGATATTTAGAGGGAAAAGGCAGAATGAGCATTGATGAAGTAATGCGAAGCATTTCATGCTATTACCTATTTCCTCAATCTGGAAGAAAGCTTATCATTGACTCAGAGGCGTTGTTTCACTAGATTATAGGTGAGGTATGCCAAACGTTACGGCGAAGCAAACATCCCCTCTAACAGAGATTTGAGTCAGTTACATAGGTACAAAGCAGCACGGTCCACCTTGATAAAGAATCAAAAGGAGGACACGGCAGAGGGTAGCTTACGTACAGTGCCTTTCTGAGACCAACTTTTTCATTGTGCTTGTAGCTCATTCGATTGAACCTTACATTTACGAAAGAGCCATTGACCTCTCCATAACTAGAGATGGCTGCTTCTTAGGCATGTGTCCGTGCAAGAGATTTCTTTTTCCAGTGAAGTTTATGTTCTCTCTCTCTCTCAGGCATGTGTCAATTTATGTGACTGTGCTAGGCTTGCGAGGAGCTGAGTAAAGTTCTGGCCCATCGAAATCTTCTCTTGGCAGTGCCATCTGCTTCTCCGCAAAAATGCCGAGATTAGAGAGTTTTATATAAGGGGACCCAAGTGGATTGCGTACATAATTGCTTAAAGTCTACGTGAGATTTGAGAGCGCCTAGCAGTTTGATTACGTAAGTTAAACGCAAGCCTTTCGTGCAAGCCTAATAAAAAAAACTATTATTTTATATTCCCTCAAGTGGGGGTCCTTCCTCTTTCAGTTCGGTCACGTCAGTCCTTCATTAATCTTGGAGACTACGACGCTGACTTAACATGTGACATATCTTTCAAGACAGGAAAACTGTGCGAACAGAATATTTTGACATGTACAATTCCGTTCACATTCTCACTTTGCTGTTTGTTTTTGCGTAACAGGAGCGTGGGTTCCAGCTGAATCTTCATACATCGAGGCTCACCGTGCTGTCGTGCTCTCATTGGAACACTTAGTCAGGGACCCAGCAACGCAAACGCTTGGCGTAGTCATGATGTTTGACTATGCTGGCCTGACGGTAGACAATGTGCTCGCCTGCAACGTCGGCCTCATGAGGCAGGGATTCGAATACTTGCAAGTATGTTCTGGGATTTCTGCCCCCATGCCATGAACACAGTTCATTTCTTTGTTCCTTCAAGTCATTTCATGAATCAGGAATACCGAAGCAGCAAGGAAATTCAAAGGAAAATGGAAAACAAAGGCAGGACCCGAGAACCGAGTCTACCACATGTTATTTAAAGGAACCAGAAGAACAGGTCTCGTAGACTAAGCGTAGTCTTCGCACTTTGCTGCTAATATTTCCAACTTTCTACTCAGTTTGCATTTTTGTCCACAATATCAAATTGCCGCCATTTTTCATTGAGCTTACTTGTAAAAGCTTGCCAAAATGTATCGATGGGCATTGCGACTATTACCACTCTTTTAAATATCCCTTAACAAAACTCGGTTGTATTTGGTTTCTCATGCTCTGACAGATTTCATATTCTGTATGAAAGAAAACAACAAATTGTAAAAAAAAAAAACTTCTTGCTCAAGGGTCAAGTCTCAGTTCTCTTTGCAAAATGATCTGAACGCTTCCGTCATCGGACTCATTTAACAAGTAATCAATGTGGCTTCCTCAGCAGTCCTAAGATTCCACAGACACTTTCATTACAGCAATACAACGCGGCGGTCACACGTTAGAGGGATGATAGCTCGTGGCTATATTCCTCCAAAGGTATCTTCCATGCTGCTCGCACATAAGGAACGTTCAGGGTCGTTTTGAACATGATAACGTAGATTTATTATGCTCCTAATTTTAGGTTTCACAATGAAATAAACGTTTGCGTGCTGACCGCCAGGTTAATTCGCAATTCTTACGTTGTGGCTTTATTGGCTACGTGAACATTACCTGTATGACAACACTTATGCGTTCTGCGTCATAAAATATCATGAAACAGAAACAATGCAAAAGCTGTGTGCTTCGTATGTTAGGATAACAATGTCAACTATTCTTGACTGTCTTGTGAAACATAGTAAAATGAACACTGCTGTTCTTTAAATGAATGACTGAGTTCCAAGATTCGCGAAAGCTTGAACGTCTTGCCGCTGTGCTTCCAGGAGTGTGTACCCATTCGGTTGAAGGCAATGTATGTCGTGAGACACGGCGCAGCCTTCGACATGTTCTTCGCTATCATCAAGCCCTTCATGAAGGCGAAGATTATTCAACGGGTAAGGAACTATTGCATACTTAGTCACCTTGGCAGTTCGCTGCTTCTAATGTGCAGCCCCGTGAGTGGATGAGTGAACTTGAGAGAATGTTGTGAATAGGTCATGTTTAAAGCATGGCGGCTATGGCGTGTTTCCAGCTCCGCAATTACTTCCGGCGTCTGCAGCCTGCAAAAGCAGAGCCTTCGAGTTGTGTTTCTGCTACTCAAAGGCAACAGTGGCTTGGGCGAGGATTTGGACACGACCTATTTGGGGTATACAAAACGAGACGGAGATGAAAGAAAGGACGAAGGCAGGGAGGTCAACCTAAGCAGAAAGTACAGCTTGACACATTGCACAGCGATACATTGACACATTGCGCAGTAATTGCGGGCAATGTAGATGTTAATGTTAATGAACACGCACTGTGTGAACGAGTCTGTTGACGCTGAACAGGAGTAGTTGGAGATCTGCTGGAGAGGACTTCGTCCTGCGATGAACGTGGTTAAGGTCTACGGTGAAGATCATGATTACATAAGTCACTGCAGTAACTTTTCGGTTGCCGTCCGGTTTCAAACGGAGTGTGCCTCGAACATGCGCATCTTCTATGGCCTTTCCTGCCTTCCACACGTCAGAGTTCATTGCCATTAATTCGAAACTACGGTGGCACAGAATATAATGACATTTATATTGAGAACGTACTCACTATATCGCAGCAAAATTTCTATGACGTCAACTCGGCGATGCACATCTGATGTTGTGTTCAATCAACTGTTCTCTTTTTTTCTCCGAGATCAGATCCGCCTTTACGGAGAAAAGTTCGACGAGCTGCACAGGGAGATATCGCCTGATAACCTACCAGAGGAGTACGGGGGTCGGGCGCCTCCTCTGGACTTTGAGGGCTACTGGAAAGGCCTGGATAAATGCGAGGAGGATTATCGGCTCGATAACAGCTACGGCTACATTAGAACCACCAGAGGAAACTTCGCAACGGAAGCAGAGATGGAGGAAGCGGTGACGTTTTTGTGAACAATAAAAAGAAAATAACTTAGATAAGCAGTACTATGCTGACCGCAACCGTTTGACCACTGTATTCCTATAGATAAATGAGAAAGATTTTATGAGCATCCCCTTTTAAACGGGGTAGTGATATGTGCCACATTGAAAACTTCGTTTGTATAGTAATGCCGCGTTCAGATTTTTGCTTTCATATCCATGCATCGGTCGTGCTAACAAACCATTTAATCGCAAAGGATTTCTTTTCCTAAATAGTGTTCTCAATCAGTGTGTTTCTTAGCTTTACGACACCCGTCCTTTAAGCACATTTTCTACTCCCTCCAGCAGATACAAACGCATTTCACCTACCAGGTTTTAAAGCTTAAGGCCTCGGATTGGTTTACGACGTTCCGATTTACGTTTGGGTGGATACTGCAACATGACGGCAAAGCTCACTGACGTATTCTGCTATCGGGAACCGAGGGGTCGCAGCGGAGCGCCAGAACAAGAGGACCAGCGCAACAGGCTTTCAGAACGGACTAGCGCGTGCCGTGCTTGCACGGCTAGCACGCGCCGCCCAACTTTGTTCTCATCGTCATTCGCAGCCGGCCCCAAGGCGCCGGCCGAGCGCACCGACCTTAGCGTCCCCGCTTAGCAGCGTCGGTGGGCGCTACAGTGCTATTTCCCAAAGCTATGCATGGGCAAATTTTCTCCTGTAGGCGTATCGCTCACATCCAACCCGATATATGGCTTCGATCAGCAGGACACTTCCGTTTGAATAAATCAGAAAGCTTTTGTCATTTGATTTTATTCTTTGCTGTTCGATGTAATTCCATAGCTATAGCTTCCTCTCCATGACGCCTGTTCAGTATGCCGCTTATTTATGACCCTATAGTGTGCGACTCGAGGCGCATTATATGACCAATGATTCTAGTACCTTCTCTCGGTGATACCACGTGACGGTGATTGGTAGAAAGGCAGACGAGAATAAGAATTACTCTCCGTGAAACGAATAAATAACTTGAGATCGTGCGCTGTGTAAAACGTCACGCGCCCTTGCATG
The DNA here is from genome assembly GCF_013339745.2 of Dermacentor silvarum. NCBI lineage: Eukaryota > Metazoa > Arthropoda > Arachnida > Ixodida > Ixodidae > Dermacentor > Dermacentor silvarum. The sequence goes on along the minus strand of NC_051159.1, from coordinate 129,032,777 downwards.
GCAGCAACGTGTCTGACGCATACATTCTACACTCTACTACAAGTGTGGATATAAAGAGCGGAGGCGCCCATTCGGCCTAGTACATGTCAGAGCGGTCGACCTTCGCCACAGCGCAGAATGATTATATGGCAGTGTTTCTCCCTCTCTCCGGCGGCGCTTCATGGCAACCCCGTATCGAGGCCAAGGTTGCCACGTGCCGCCCTAATCACTTTCTTTCGAGAGATGCGAGCCGCGTTAAAGCATTCTGTTTTTATGCACAACAATAGCTGTAACGTGAAATGAGGCGTTCCCTCGTGCCGCACGCAGTCTGATTTGACTGCTGCTAGAAGCGCTTCCGTCAACAAGCATCGCAGGTCTCTCTAGCTTGAAGGACTGCGGTGCTTGTTTGACCGTGTCCGGCGTGTGGGTGGTTTCAAGGTCAAGTCTCTTCGCATACGCTACAACGCACTATAATATGCAGGGAAATAACGTGATATCTTCCTTCTTTCTTCTTTATTTCCTTCATTCCTACTTTCCTGCCTCCTTGTTTCCTTTCTTTCTTCCTTGCCTCTTTACTTCATTCTTCTCTTCATTCCTTCTTTCATGCCTTGCTTCTTTATTACATTCCTTCTTTCCTTCCTCGCTCCTTCCCCCCCCCCCCCTGCTTTCTTCCTTGATTCTTCACTTCCTTCTTTATTTCCTTCCTTCATTCCTTCCTTTTTTCCATGTTTCCTTCATGTTGCTCTACAATTTTCTCTTTGACACTTTTCACCTAATTGTAATATTTGAGAAGTTGATTAATTAATTAAAGGGGTCCTGAACCACCCCTCAGCCTTGGTGAAAAACAGTCCGCGGATAGCATAAGCTGCTGGGAACATCTCAGCCAAGTTTTGCAGTCGTGCGCGGCGCGTGGAACTCATAAGCGAAGCGCGAAGCCACCTTTCTCTCAAACGCTCTCCTTTCAACATAAGCCATGTTCCTCACACCTTTTTCTGACACTTTTCTGTACGCTTTATTTCGTCACAAAGCGTCCGGAAAACGCGCAGCTATTGGCAAATAGCTGACATCAATCAAGAAGAGTGTTGGGACCTGTTTGGATCAGTGCGCTTCTTCCTACTGTTAGTGTGTATATTTATTAAGTTTAATAAACAGGTTGAAGTAAGCGAGAATTTGCTTTCGAATTTTGATAATAATTACGTACTTCCGGAAGAAGCAGACTCCCCCACTCGGCCTCGGCCGCCCGCTTAAGAATTAACTTTGGCTATACCCTGCTTGTCGACGTCGTAGCGGTCGGGTCCCGCTAATTTCGACTATAGCTTTGAACGCTCAACTAGGCGGGAACCACACGAAACTTAAGGTCAGACCATACGCACGTTTGGCAGCGTGTGCTCGCTCCTGGCCGCTACTGGTTAGACGCCTTGGCAGACATATTGATAACGCTTCAAAATGCGAAGTTGAATGTGACTAATATCCGTCGGTCAAGCTGGTGAAGGACAAAATCGGTCCGCACCACATCATCTCGGTCAGACTGGAGCCAACGAGCGCGAGTCCTGTCGTGGACAACAGAAACGCTACGCATACGCACTACAGTTGCATGTGGCTGTGGTATGGGAAGGACTTGCAGCGCTGCTAGAGCGCCGCAACTCAGCGCCCCCTATATACAGCGAGTTTGTTGGCTTCGAGTAGGGGGAAAGGTAGCTGTATATGCTGCTCAAAGCTCAGAAGCGCAATAGAGCCGTCGGTTTGCTGCGGAGTGGATTTCGCCGAATTTCAGGCGTGCAAGATTTCTTCAGGCCAAGCACTCTTCGAAAAGGCAAGAAGCTGATCAACGCCCGGTACGTTTACGACGTGATTGCAGGGACTATTTCGGCGCGCTGCCATCGCAAGTTCAGGAAACGTCGTACGACATTGAAATACAGGAAAGTTCTACGAAGCATGTTCGCGCGATTAGCGACAATGAATGGATGAAGAGATTGCTCTTAAGAAACCCAAAATTATCTCCAATAAACGACGAAACGGAATCATGAAAGGTCCACCGACGACTGCTGGCCGCGGCCGGCCCGAATTCGCGCATTTGGGCCGCCGTGCGTCTATATGCCGTTTCTGCAGCACAGTCAAACGCGCAAGCACTTTTGCAGCATGCATGGTAGTTACGCTTAATATTCAACATTTGTCTCCACAAAATTATTCAAATTGTGTATGTGGGCGGTGGCAGTTCGCAAATTCGCATGCTGACAGCCGTGTTGGCTGCGCAATCTGCCCCGTGTTGGCTGCGCGCTCCGAAACTACTTTTGGTTGGTATTCGCCGGCCTTGACAGAGCCCTTTGTAACCTTGCCTGGTCAACCTCATTAATTCCTTCGGGGCGCTCGGCAGGTGAACAAGCTGCGTTGCTTACCCTACATGTATAGGTTGTAAATACCCTACATGTATATACGTAGCACACAGCGTTTCTCTTGCGTACTTAACTTCACGCGTCGAACAGCACGTATCCAGCGCTCCCGTCGCTCCACTTCGTACGGCTTTCCGTGGAACCGATAGAATCACAGATAAGGATTAGGACCCTCATGTTCATGACAATTTACCAAGCAACAATAACGGCGGCTACCGCGCTTCGATACCGCGCGCTGCTCCGCGTAATCGTCAGGTCCCTCTGCTTTCGACGCGGTTTGTCGAAACAGACAGCGCTCGTTTTCCATGTCTGACGATGCAAGCGGTAGCGCACAAGGTCGTGCGTACGTTTCAAGCATTTTCGAGTCTGGAAACTATTCACAGAATTCAATACAATGCACAAAGCGAGCGAGACCTCTGTAACTCAAGGGACGTCGTCCATCTTAAAGGGACACTAAAGGCAAATGCAAAATTGACGTGGACTGTTTAAATACCATTCCAGAAACCTCGCAACACTTGTTTCGTGCAAAGAAAAGACTTAGTTTACGAGAAAATTTCACCTGAAGGGCCCTAATACCTTTATGGCAATTCAAATCTCTCGCCACGCCAATTGGGAGTGGTGACGTTGCATACGCCATCACCGCCCTTTGATGCCGTCGGTGAGTAAAACGGCGCCCGACAGACGGCGGTACGATGCACCACTGCAGCTGCTTTTGTTCAAGTGGCGTGAACCATTCGAGCACTCCGCGGTCGAGTTCGCTGCTTACCACCCGCTGTCAAAGGCAGGAATACTGCACGACTCTCGATGACCTGCAAGGCGTTCATTGTAAAGAGTCTGTGCGGACAATGACACGTTAGTATGATTCCGCCGAAGAGGGCAAAATTTCCCGCAGATATTCCATAGTCTGTGGCCATTGCCGTGGCGCGGTACATTGCGTACAGCGTTGCATGCGCATTCATCTCACGCGTTTGAGTTCCTCCAGTCCCACCTGGCCACAGCAACATCCGGGGGAGAACATCCGGGGAACAAAACACAGCCTAACGTAAACCTGCCCACACTATGCCTTTGCCACGGTACCAAACCTACGGCGCAATACGTGTAAGCGCACACATCATAACAAAGCCGCCATTGTGCCATGACAACATGGCTGCTACAGCACAAAAATTGTGAGAAAATAAAGAAAAATACCTTGACTACGTCACTTCCTCCATACTTTTCTCCTAGCGCGCGGAGGGGGTAGGGCCTCAACTCAATTTTTTCTTTACTCCATGGGCTTACGTTTGGCGCATCGTATACGCGCCAAAATCGGAAGTAGTGGCGTCTATGTTACATCCAAAATCAAACTTTAACTGCGCGCCACGGGCACGTTCAGTAGGTGGAGCGTTGTGGGCACACCCCGCTCCGCCGTAGCCTTCGCAGCGCAAATCACTGAAGAAGGAGTGGGAACACCGCGAACGCTGTTTGAGTGCTGCCAATAACTCCGCTTCAGCTGAACACATTGACGCACTTTTTGAGGTAGATTATTTATGAAATAGCAACTTCAAGTGCATTTCTCCACTTCGTTAAAAAGTGGCTCAGGGCCCCTTTAAGACTAATTATGTAATTAGGCAGAATGCAAGAATAAGCTGCGTGCGTGCGTGCGTGCGTGCACGCACGCACGCACTCTTGGTACGCCGCGGAGGGCACACGACCAAGCTGGACCCATTTTCATTGGAAACCGCCTCGCTAGACAAAAACTTGTGGCACTCGATCATGCGCACACAACGCTTGGCGACGAAGGAGTGACGAGCTGGCGCCAGTGCATCTATGGCGACGAAGGAGTGACGAGCTGGCGCCAGTGCATCTATATTACGGAACGCTTGACTTAACAGATGGTGGAGACCGCAGCCCATACACGGCTCGGAATGCCTCGCACTAAAGTGTTCAAACTGACGCGGCCTTCGCATAGCTGCGGTTGGGTTGCGTTGCGATGCTCGAACATTAGTGCTCTTCTATAGAACCGCTCCCGACGTGCCGTTTTCCAGCGCAGACATCATAACAAAGCCGCCATTGTACCACGCGTTATCTAGAAATTCCGAGCTTTGACCAGGAAGTGCTGCTGTCAAGACAGCGCGGCGAACATTTCTGATGAACATACCTACCTCAATTAAGCCTAATTATAAGCAATTTCGTACGCCCTTCTGCAGAGAAAATTTGCCTTTCATAGAAAAAAAAAAAAAGTGTAGGACAGCGATTGGAGGGGGGGGGGTCTGTGTTGATGAGTAACGATTGTACCAGTTCAGTGAGACGACTGGACGATCGGCCGTTGTCCGTGCAGGTGCTACTTGAAGACCGTCCCCATCGCTCGTCGGCCCACAAAGCTGTGAAAGCACTGTTGTCTTTCTTGAGGGCGACCGTCTTATGCGAACGCCTTTGACTTGCTCAGGCTCTCCGCAAGCGTGCGCGAGCTCAACGTGTCCTTCCTCCCCCCCCCTCCTCTCTCTACCTCATCTTTCTATTCCCTCTTTCCCGTCCCCCAGAGTAGGGTAGCCAAACAGACGCATTTCTGGTTAACATCCCTGCCTTCTCTCTTTCTCTCCTCCTCCTCCTCCTCCTATACCAGTCCATTGAAGTTCGGTCTCGCTCTGATGCTTCCGCGCAATGTATCTGTATTTGTGAGCTCTAACTGGGCGTGTGCATAAGCGCAGCAGCCAGACGTCACTGTTTTATAATCTTCTTTAGCTTTTTGATAGACTGGACAGAAGCCCTGATTGCTCTGCAATAAGGGAGATTTAGAACTAAGGAACCTAAACTTAGGAGACAATATCATCTGTTGTACCACAAAAAGAGTACAAAAGAACACAAGCGGTGTCTATGTTTTCGGGAACGCTGACACGCTTGGTATGCGCTATACTAAAACTACCTAATCACCAGCGTTCAGCACGTGGTGCATTTTCTCACTAGTCTCTTGAGGCAGACAGGCCTTATGACGCAAGTGTAAGATGCCAGGACCAGTCCTGCCCTGTCAACAACTTGTGGTCACAGGGAAAAGGAGAAGGGAATCGTGAAAATAAATACGGTGGACCAACTCGTTGGGTAGGCAGGGTTGTGTCTGATTCGCCACGGGACAGCCGTGGAAGACTTGCCATGCACAGCTGTAGCTTTATGAGATCACGTTGTGCAAAGTCTGGCGCGCATTTGGCGTTCATCGTAAACGTACACCACGAGAGCTATCATGGTCAGATGAAGAATAAGAGTGGAGAACGTGGCCGAAGCATAACGGGTGGTGCAGCGCGCAAAGTCGGCTAGTCGTCAGTGTACACATGCGCGCGCATACAGTGCTGCTTCTTGGAGAAGCTGGAATTCCATACTGTGGCGGAGTGAGCTTTTAAGACTAGGACAGTGTAAGGCACACATATAAACACATTTGTTTACCGCTAGCTGTGCCTTACTCTACCCTTGTCTTAAAAGCGCACCCGGCCACAGTGCGCATTTGGTGACTCGCAGAGTGCGAGGCTTCGCCCTGTATACTGAAACAATGTTGCTTATATTTTTTTCGGTGCTTCTTTCGTCCCCTCACCACGTCAGCGCCAATCACACTTGCGGTGGCGTTGTGCATGGTGGCTAGAGCCGTTGCCGCATTTCTCTTCTTTTGCTTTCTCCGTCAAATAGCCGGCAGTGTCTATTCGTAACTTAATTAATGAAAGAGGGAGAGGAGGGGCGATCCCCAGGAATATATTGCGCTGCAGCAGCGGCAACGGCGCCAGCCAGTCGTAACGTTACCGGCAGCTCAGAATTGCGCTGCAGTGGCAGGGTGAAAATATATATATATATATATATATATATATATATATATATATATATATATATATACAAGCAACATTATCGCAGCAGACGGCGAGCAGCCTCGCACTCTACGTGCAAACTACATGTGCGTGCATTTGTACACGAAAGAGTGGCCGACGGCGCACACTGTACCTTCAGTTATGCTCCGGGCCCACGTTGCGCTGTTCTCATTTCATTGACCTCGAAGGCGCGTCAGGCTGTGCCATGCCCAACGTTTAGCGCAGTAGTAGTAGTGATTTTGATGGAAGGAGCAAAGGAAGAGAAGGGCCGTTCAGTCGTTCGAGATGCATGATTCAGTTGTAGGGGCCAATGGTGGGCAGGCATGCTTTCTGTCTACCAAAATTATGGCGAAAATTGATGCTCAAAAAGGAAGGCTAGCTGCCCATGTCGCGAAAACACGAGGTGATAGGGAGAGAGAGAGAGAAGAACGGAAAGGCAGGGAGGTTAACCAGACTTTGTCCAGTTAGCTACCCTTCACGTGGGGAGGGGAATAGGGATGTGCATCAGTTAAACACCTAAGACCTTATCAGCCTTATTTGGAGTCAGCTTAAAGTGCGCTGGTTTCGAGAGCAACGGCAGAACGACGGGGCCTGTATTTACGAAACTTCCCTCACGTAGTACAAAACAAGAGAGGTTCGCAGAAAGACAGAGCTTGCAGCGAATAGCAGTGATAAAACAAGGAATGTCGCTGAAGCGGTCGCTTCGACAAGGGAATTTGTCTTCGCCAGGGCAGCCACTGCTGTATAGTTGCTGCCCCGACGAAGACAAGTCCGCGTGACGAAACGTTAGCTTCAGCGTCGTTCATTGTTCCACCAGTGTTAATGGCTTCTCTTACGTAAAAACGCCTCGTCATTAACCAGAATTCCGGTGCCAACCACTCATACAGCGATTGCCGCGATGAAGACATTGCGGCATCGTGGACCAACTGTACGTACGAGAAATATTTGTGAATGCTGCCCCTCGTCTTCAAAGAACTAAGCGTGAAACCAACAAACAAACAAAAAAGATTGGCTTTTCCCTTCGCTAGCGCAGGCCTTCTTGGGGTTGCTGACTCTTATTTCACTGTGGCAGCGACTGCGCAATCGAAAGATTTACGTCGTCAAAAGACAGCGGACTGCACGTGGCCGGCCTTGGGATCGTCGAAGGCAGGCGAAAGGCAAGCGCATTAATTCAGCTCGTTGTGGTTCTATAGCTTTGAGGACAAAAGCACGGACTGCAGCTTGTGTTGATCAGAAACCTAGATAAAAAGGATAGTACACGAAAACAAACAGAAACTCTTTCTGCTGTGGCGTGCAGAACCGTACAAATAAAGTAATATAAAATAAATCTAGGGTTTTACGACAGGTTTATGAGGCAAGCCGTGGTGGTGAATTTGACCACCTGGAGTTCTTTAACGCGTACCCAATGCACGGTACGGACGTTTTTGCATTTCGCGTCTCTCGAAATGCGGCCGCCGAGGCCGGGATTAGATCCCGCGCCCTCGGGCTGAGCAGCGCGACGGCATAGTCACTAAGCCACCACGGCAGCCGACACCGACACGCGTTTAATTTGTGCTACTTAGTACTGAAGGGACTCAGCGAAACGCTTTCGTAGAATTTTTCTCTTTCGCGTTTTGCTTAATCACTGCCCTAACACTAAAAGACACAACGTCATAGTAGTAATTCGTTGTTTGTTAACATAAATAAATGAATAAATAAAAAATACGAAGGGAAGGAAATTACTGCTCACCACACTGTTATCCTCTAGCGCAGTGTGCTGACACCTGAACGGTCAGTAATGAGGAGGGGGGGGGGGGGGGTATTGCGACTCGGGGTCGGGGACGAGAGACCCTCTTGAAGCAGACGAAGAGGAGACGAAATCTTTATACAATATGTACAGATATAACAGGTAATAGCTGGTAATAGCTGGTTATAGCAGTAAGAGCGCACCAGACCGACGGGGCGGCTGGTGGCGACTCTCTGTCCTCACAAATGGGCTGGTTCTGCCTTAAACCCTTTTTTGGGCTCCTCGTCGCCAGAACCGAGGCGAGGCGGATGCTGGCGTCACCCGCGTCGCATTCTTCTTTCGTCGCGGATAAGGCCGGGGGCTGCTTGAAGTCCCCCGCGCCGAATTCTTGATTCGTCGCTGTGATCACTCGTGGGGCTCAGAAGAACGCAGTGGGGGGAGCGCCCGTCACGTCGATGAAGGCACGTGGCGTGGCACAATAGGGGGTTAGAACTATATATATATATATATATATATGCTATTACCGCTTGGATAGAGGGTGCGAGGATGCAAGGATAGCAACCGTTCGGGTATGACTAACCATCCATCTGAATACAGCCATCTGTCTCCAAGGTAAGCTGGTCAGTGAGGGTAATTTTCAGTCACCTCGCTACTTGTGCCTCGAAACTTGCTTTGCGGAATGACCTAACCATATATATATATATATATATATATATATATATATATATATATATATATATATATGGTTAGGTCATTCCGCAAAGCAAGTTTCGAGGCACAAGTAGCGAGGGGTGACTGAAAATTACCCTACTGACCAGCTTACCTTGGAGGCAGATGGCTGTATTCAGATGGATGGTTAGTCATACCCGAACGGTTGCATTCCTTGCATCCTCGCACCCTCTATCCAAGCGGTAATAGCAGTGTGTCTTGGTTTCCTAGTCCTGTGTCGTAGCATGCGTGTTGTGTCCGGCATAAAAAAAAAAAGTCATCATGTCTGACCTAGTAGCCTGCCATGATGCTATCGTCAATTTTTTAGGTCGGATGCCGATTAACAAAGGCCGCACGCTGCAATTCGCATGTGCTTTACCTGATATACACGGACAGCTCATAAGTGTACAGAGTTACTGGTGTAATAGTGTTCGAGGTAGTCTTGACAGTAAACGATGAAATGAACAGCTTTAACGCAAGAAAAAAAATAAAAATAAATGACAGTCAATGACAGCGCTAAGCAACTCCATTGTATTCTTTCACATGATCTAGTAACCACAGTCATGCGAATGAACGAATTTCAGTGGAATTCATTTATTTCCTGACTTTTGGATTAGAGAGAAAACGGGTGTAGCCGGTATTCTAGTTCAGACGGAGCTGGGCAGGCCGTGTAATGTACAGGGCATATAATTGGTGGTATATTAGTTACATTATAGGTATCGATGGAAGACAATCGCCATCGAGGAAATGAGAAAATTCGCTGGCATAACATAGTATCAGTTTGCGCAAGACATGGCTAATTGCAGATCGCTGGGAGAGGCCTTCGTCTTGCAGTGGACATAAAAATAGGCTGCATGATAATGATGAACTTCAGACTGTGTTGACAGAAATTGAATTATTGTTCAACTCACGCGCATCGACAACATTATCGTATCAACTGGAAGAACCACCGCTAACGCTAGCTCAATTCTTGATATGGCGACAGCTACTCTCTCTCCCTGAAGGCAAGGCTGTCGAAACAGAGCACATTTCTACGAAAGAAGATATACAAGGACGATAGAAACGACGACAAATTTCTCTTGACGCCTTCTGGAAGCGAATGCACAAAAAATATATTTCGTAGCTACCATCAGCTCACTATGTTAATTGCACTTCTTCAAATGAGGCGAAAGTTGGAGATGTCACACTTATTAAAAAAAATCGACGAAAAGCTAACGCCTTATTAAGCTAATCTCGGACATCGTTCAGCGCCTAGAAATACAGACTTGAGACGTTGTTCACTAGCACTAAAAAAACGTGGAAGTAGAACAAGAAGCACACAGGACACAGCGCTAGGGGTCCTGTGTGCTTCTTGCTCTCGTAATTCGTCTTTTAGGGGCGAAGCTCCTCTAGCCGGGGCTCGGTCCCTCGCGCCGTGTACGCTAGTTCTCATTGCTCCCGCTAGAGGCGCAGCTGTGCTATAATTCAAAGGGTGCCCGCTATTGACCCTTTTCGCGGCGATCCCGTTGGCGCTGCCATGTTTGATCACGTGGTGACGCGTCCATTGCTTGCCTCAACGGCCTCAACTGCCTCCTTGTTTACCATATATGTGTATGACGCCGGTGCGGCTTAGCAAACCTGTTTCGGGAGATATTGTAGACGGTGAGTGGGTGGAAGACATGAAGCTTTGCCCACAGCTTCAGAGAACACGTCCAAACGGCGCGAGCAGCGTATACGCTGGTTGCTCTAAAAGCGGGGCTAAATATGAATTCCAAACTTTCAGCTCATGAAATGAATCAGGATTAGTGTGTTTTGCTCTTCGTTCTTTATTTGGCAAATATTTTGAGGCAGCGGCTTGTCATATTTCTGACTCAGTAAAGTTTCTCGGTGCGGTCACTATCTGATTATTTTCTGGCTAATCGCTCGCGCTTGTGCTCAGTTTTGTTAGGTTTATTCTTGCTGCGCACAAGGCTTGAAACGCAGCTGTTCTGTACACTACACCCAACCTGTACACTACACCCATACCTTGTAGCAAATATGTATTATCGCTAGTAACTCGCTTACTCTCGTGGACCGTCACGAAACATTCAGCTTCGACCATTCGTGCGCTATCGGTGTAGTCCGTCATTTATTGTGCCTATAAAGTGCACATGTATTCAAGTGTGCGCCCATTCACTTATTCTTGACACGCTGGTGAAACAGTGGGCGTAAGTTCCCGTGCCGGTTGGGGTAGATGGGTGTAGATCCTGTGCGCGAAACCTACTATGACAGGAAGCGGCGCTACTCCCTTTGTCATTGTTTAACGAGTGGTACTCACTCTTGCCGACGTACCGGGGCTGAAGCCCTTTCTTTGAAGGTTAGCGACACATTTAACGCTGGAGGATGAGCAAATTTCTGTATCCTCGAGGAAAGCCGTAGATCTCAAAAGTGCCAGAAAAATGTACGGACAGTTGCAGCAGCGGTCCGCGAACTTGGCCCCATATATTCATTACATTCCTTAATATGCCAGTCACTATTTTTGCAGCCAACTACTGCACGCGTCTTCAATACACATGATTCAAACCAGCATGAATGAAGCACAGTGCGTTAGCGAAAACTCAGTTGCATTTCCGACAGCTGAGCGCACAGAAGCAAGGTAGAAGCGGTAATGGTTTCGTATTCATGCGCTGTCACTGAGGCAACGTATGGCGCGCCGCCGTAAGCGCCATCTCGTTTCTCTAGAACAAACTGCTCCGCGAAAAGGGTCAATATGGGGCGGCGCGGCACACACCTGCACTCCCCGGCTCCGCTGCACACTCGGCGCGCGCGCTAGCTAGCGAACATCTGCACGCAACTACTCACCATGAACACCCCAGAGGCAAAAGCAGCGGCACGGCGGGCTCGCAACGCAGCAGCAGCACCATCATGGCTGACGACTGGCTAGTCCCACGCATGATGTCCCGTTACGATCTCTGGTGCACCTCGTACGACTGTAAGCGTCCCACCACCATCAGAGGGACCTGTATCGACATTGCCTTCTCCAACTTTGCATTAGATCCCCTCGCCACGTACTTCACTGACAACAGAGCTGTAGTCTTCAAAGGGAAACGGGTCCCAGAGCTCACTGGGAACAACCCTTCTTTGTGGTCCGGGAAGTAAAATATCGTTATGTATCCAACACATGTACATTATGTATATAATTGCATCGATATGTAAATGATTACATCTTATGTATATAAGTGTATATAATTGCATCAATATGTAAATAATAAACATTGTGTATATAAGTGTATATACATTCGCCCTATAACAACGTGTCACGTCTTTATATGATGTGTGGGCGAATGTTTCACGGTTTTACCGATAAGCGTTGGAGCTTCACCCCACTCATCAGCATTCACTTCGTGGAGATGGCGTGGTTTTTTTTTTTTTGTTTTTTTTTTTAGCGCTAGTCAATAACGTTCAAAATGTGGAATACGCACCAAATGGTCCAACTTTTTTCTTTAATATTGAATATAAATCATCATTGACATAAAAGAAAAAGCAATTATGGCAGTTCCTCGTCCACGACATCCCCTTCATAGTCCTCAATCGTCATAAACGGAGGCTGTGGAAATATTGCTGAATATATCGTTCCTACTTGGACGCTTAAGGCACTTACCTGCACTTACACTGTGGTATCTCGACAGCAGATTTCATGCTTTGTGAGAGTTTTCGGGATAGACGAAGCCATTGCAACAAGTTTGGATCGCGATTTGTTTGATTTTTGTGTCACGCAAGTGCACGGTGATATTAGTGTGCTCTGTGGCGTGTTGAGATCCGCACCATATAATCTATACTATCACTGACATAATTCTGAGACACAAAACAGGACGCATGTTCACTTTCACTGCCACTGTAATCTACAATGAAGTGTTAGCTTTAATAAAAGCTGGATCTTAACTATAGGCTAACGTTTCGGGCAACATGCTAACGTAAGTGCACGCGATACTTGCTGCTGCACGTAACAGATGGTAGCAGCACACATCAGTACCTCTAAGATAACAGGAGATCTGCGTGCACTGACCTTGACGTCTGATATAGGCTGGCTAACGCTATTATTATTATTATTATTATTATTATTATTATTATTATTATTATTATTATTATTATTATTATTATTATTATTATTATTATTATTATTATTATTATTATTATTATTATTATTATTATTATTATTATTATTATTATTATTAATTGATGTGAAAACATATATACATTTGACAGGAAAGGCAAAGGGAGGAGTCCAACGCGTGCCTACCATTCAGGAAGGAGGAGACAGAAACATAGAAATGGAAGATAAGAAGAAGGGGAGGAAAGAAATAGCGAGAGTATACAAAGCTCAAAGAATAATGTAGAACACACAGTACAGGTCACACGTGCACAGTATGGCCGGTCTACCATTAAAAGCCATGTCACCTAAAAGGATGATCATTCTGACCGTCGCCCATGGCCTCTACCGAAATGTAAGAGCTTTCGGCCTCCTCTCGTGACGTCATGGCTGAAGGTGCGAATACGCTTGGTTATCTAGGAAGTGTTGAACACACAAGCAGGTACATAGGAATGATCGCCAATGCTCTCACGGAAACTTAAGCTAGCTTAGTCCCCTCCCCTTTGTCTACGATGGGTCCATGTACCTTGTCACTTACCAAAAGCGTCCCGCGCAGCTCAAAGAGGCATCGCGAAATAAACGTAGCAATAAGAGACAATGTGTAAGACAATCAGCTGCTGCCAGACATAATTGGGTATTGTGGATGAAAGCATTGTAGTTTGCTTGGCCTGCTGTATATTGTAAAGGTATTGATTAACGGAAGACACACTGATCAGTAAGGGCAAGCTCAGTCCCTTCCGCTGAGGCCAAGTGGCATGCAGCGTTCACATCTGGGGTCAAATAAACGAAAAGCAGTTTGCCGATATTTCACGCAAGGCCGCATAACATGCATCGCGTATACGCGAAGCGATTTGCAACTACGTGAAGCGCATTCAATACAATGCAGATAACCCGCGCATTGCAGCCTGCTGGCCTGGCAGCGCACTGCGTACGGCGCAACAAATCAGGACACAGCGGGGAGGGCCCCATTCCGCCTTCCCTCGATACCTATTCATTTAAAGTATACAACAGGCAGCGCGACAGCAGCTTTCAAGGCTGCCGTACTCATTGAGACTCACTTTCACTACTCTCTCCTCGTAACCTGTTTATCGCGGAGGCCGCTGCTTGCGGAAACATTTTCGTTGTCGGGGGAAGGGGAGGTGGGGGAGGGGGGGGGTTCTTTGCACGGTCACGTGTAACCCTTCCATCCGCGCAGTCTGAGGCTCCTCTCGCAAGGTTTCCCGGCCTTCGAGGGTAACACACAAGCGCGCTGACTCTTCCGAAGCGGCCGCCACAGTGCAGCCCCGCAATGTCCGGCGTGTACACCAAGAAGTCCGTGGACGACGTGCACGACACTTCGGAGGGCGCTCTGCCTTTCAAGTTGCAACGGATAGCGGAAGAAGAGCTGGGCGAGACACTAGCTAAGAGACAAGATGCGCTCGAGAAGCTCACGCAGCTCTTGGAAGGTAAGACGAAAATATGCGGCATGCTTTTGCGCATGCGCTACCTAGCCGTCGCATCTGCGGGAAATTCCGTGTACAGATTATTCGATGAAGCGACAAGATTGCGGGATTAGCCTGCCTACCACGTGATCTGTTATAATCTCCACAGTTGGTTATTTTCTTGAAACATTAGTCAGGGTACAGCACAGAGTGCAATGTATCAAACGTAAAATTTGATACTTTGTTTGCTGCAGTGAGGAATTCACAGTTTATTAGATTGGCACAGACTCTATCAATCCAAGCAACATGAATTGCTTAGAATATGTGGTTTTTATTTATTCCGTTTGTGCAGCGTTTGTAGCGACGAATGTTCGGAAACCCATGTGCTATCAACTGGGTAGGAGCAAGCGTACATGAAACGACATTAGTGCTTCTTCTACATGACTTGCAATAACTGTGAAAAAGATGAACTAGCCTAGATTTTCACGCCGCACACATCCACGTGGTGCAAGAAGGTCAAAACAGAGGCCTCGTTTATTGCCAGCTACGGAGAACGCCGATGTGGGCTAAAGCAATGCTGGTTGATATGGGGATATTAAGGGTGGAGGAGGGCTGAGTACTGACGAAGATGTTTTTAACAGGAAAGCAGCTCGGTAAGATTAACATCGATATATGCATCGAAGGTAAAAAACGGCTAGGAGCAGAGGCGTTTTGCAGTTTGCAATATGTGTGCAAACAGTAAAATACTTCACTGGCTACCCATGTGCTGCTTCGTATCTTAGGCATGTGTTGCCACACGGTCCATCTTTCTGAACCTCAATGTTAAAGGGAAGCTTACGTCCGTGTATAGGTCGGTCGGGGGTTGCAACGTCGGCGGGTTACAGGAAAAGCGTACGCCGACTACTCTGTGTTTTCCGACGATTAGAGGCAAAGCTGAAAAAAATAAAAGCGTTCTAACGCACGAGAACTTTACATCAGCGGGACAGGGAAACGCTTGTTTAAGTGCGGTGTGCTTACTTTTAATTCTTATAATAGCTTGTTCTGGTGACAGGGTGACGAAACCACTCACAAATGCTGGTGCAAGCACCAGCTTACATTCAAATCATGGCAACCTTTTATTGGATCGAGCAGTGCTACCTTTCTTCGCTACCTGTTGCCGGGGGCCGAAGATTATAAATGTTCTTAGCAAGCAGAACTTTGGCTTGAGCGAGTTGGTTCATTGTAGAACGGTTGGGAAAAAAGCGCTGAAACACACAGGGACAGAGACACATGTGTATGTACTTTTTGTCATGTGTGAGACACATGTGTCAGATGTCAGGGTGCTGGTTGCGAGCGATCGTCATGACAGTCCAAATGCAAACTGACGTGAGAGCCAATATACCGTACCAGAAATATTTTCAGTAGTCAACATGTGTTACTTCGTCGACTGTGCACCCATCTATTGCCATGTCCAGGAATTTTGAACATTGCCCCTTCGACAATCTGTGGAACTTGACTGCAATACACCAGCGTAACTCAATGGGCAACATTTCAAAAAATATATATATAGATATGCTACAAAAGGTTAGCCGCGTTTAAACATGTTTCAGATAGTAACGTCGAGGGGCTACTTTCTTCCAATAACATATGCATTTATAGCACTTAGCGCTTAATCCTGCGTTAAATGAATGTTTCGGTCAGTACCAAGGTACTACTAAAACGAAGCCCTAAGTACCCATCTAAGTGTGATAAATGCGTGTGTTAATAAAAGGAAGTACCCTATCGACGTTGATAACAAAAACTTGTTGAAACTAGGTCGATGTTCTGAAATATATATATATATATATATATATATATATATATATATATATATATATATATATATATATATATATATATATTTGACAATACTACCCTTTGAGGTACACTTGTGTGATGCGCCGAAGCTCAACAAATTGCCATACGGGCAATGTCCCAGATTCCTGGCTATTCACTTGAGACTCGTTGCCACCAAGTGCTCAAAATACCAATTATTACATTAGCATAAAATATGAGTTAATTCAATTTTTAACCTAGCAGAAGAATATTTTCGCAAACGCCTTTTAATGCACGTGCAAATGCCTTTGTGCGAGTTCCAAGAACACACATTAAAAGAGACTTTTCCCTTCACTGGTGTTTATCACCACTCACTTAAGCATCGAATCGACACACTAACAATCTGCTTTGAGGTTGCGGAAATAAAACAATCAAAAAGTAGGATGGCTTTGGTTAAGCAGCGGCTGGTAGGTGCGTCATGACTGCGGTTTCCGGAATGAGGCCAAGTTCCTCATTTATGAAGCTTTTATTGTGTTAGCTATTACTTTCACTGTTGCCGTCATGTTACAAATATATATATATATATATATATATATATATATATATATATATATATATATATGATTGTAACATGACGGCACCTAAATAAAATTGTCCGACAGCCGGATTCGAGTAAAGGACCTTTAGCGCAGAAAATTGGTGGTCTACCGAGTAGACCATGGAAGATGCTTTGACACTTTGTTTTTTTTTTTTTTTTCATACATAGTATTTTATTGCAGCCAGTTAACATCGTATGCAAGCATTACGGGCGAGACTGCCACGCTTTTTTCTTTTTTTGATTTAGGCCCGTACGAAAGATAATTCTGATTATGCTGTGACAACTTTGACAGCTCTGAATGTCAATGTTCAGACCTTTCAGTAAAAAGGGGCCGCATCCACCAGGTGTAATGCCTCACATGGAAGCAGAAGTGTTTCAAAGAACCGCGCATCTTTCCAAGAGACTCATCATGGTAGCAGTATATAGGGCGACCAAATCTTCAAAATTTTTTCGAGTTAAAAGTTAGTACGAATTATATAAACTTAAGATGTCACAAGCCGGCCTGAAAGCAGGCGTGCAAAGCGGGCACAAATAAGAAAAAAAAAATACAGCACAAACGTCGGCGCTTGGGCTTCTTTTACAGTGAAGTTGTCTATATATGGCTATGATGCGGGATTTTATGACGTCCGCGCGGAAGAACTCAGCTGCCCTTCACAAAATTCGGAACTCCTGCTGGTGTACCCTACGACCAGGAAACAATACGCTGGAACACCGAACATTAGCATCAAGGCGAACGGGAGCCCGATACCTATCGTAGACGATATCAAAGTCCTAGGACTCCGGTTGCATACGGAAAGCAGAAACCTCGGTACCATCACTGCGCTAGAGAACAAGCGCACAGCAAACACTAAGGCTAATCAAACGGATTGCTAATAGACACTACAGCATGAGAGAGGTCGGCCTATTTTGTTTTGTGCAGGCCTTCGTCATCAGTCGCGTCGTCTATGTGGCAGCGTGCCTAACATTTGACATGGCAAAAAAAAAAAAAAAAAACAAGATGGAATGCATCATCAGACGAGCGTTCAAACAGGCAACCGGCGTCCCAGTCACAAGATCCAACCACAGACTCTTAGAGTAGGGACTACACAACACGCTTGACGAACTAATCGAGGCGCACACCACCGCCCAATACGAAACACTCACACAGAGTTCCACAGAGCAACAGATTCTACGGAAACTCAATATTCACTAAGAAGCGCAACACGGAACGAAACTAAGCATTTCACTAGAGACGAGTAGGAAATTTAAAATGCCTCCACTGCCCAAGAACATGCACCCGACGCACCACGGAGCGACGAGAGGCAAGGACGCGCCACATTGAGCTCAAATACCATGACGTAGAGGGTGTGGCCTACGTAGACGCCACTGAATACAGAGAACGCAAAGGGATATCCGTCGCAGCGGTAAACGCGGACGGAGAATCCCTCTCGAGCGGAACTGGGAAAACGGGCAACCCCAATGTTGCGGAGGAAGCCGCCATAGCATTAGCGGTGGCCTCCGCCAAAGCTAGAATTATCACAAGCGGCTCAAAAATCGCAGTTCATAATATCGCGAAAGGACGCATCTCGCCAGAGGGGCTCAAAATTCTGAACAATAACAGCGACCGTCATCGGGGGACGATCCACATTATTTAGGCGCCCGCGCACTCCTCTCTTCCCGGCAACGAGGCGGCTCACAATGTAGCTCGAGGACTTACTCGCCGAGCAAGTGAGCCGGCCCAGCTCGAACGAGAGAAGGCGGCATGGTCAGCTACAAAGAAATAACCGATAACTATCGGCTGGAAAGGGCTCGGTACCCACCAGCTCACCTCGCGCTAACCAAGAAACAGGCGGTGGCTTGGCGCCCCCTGTAAACAAACCTGTATCCTAAACCGGTGGCTTGCACCAGATTCTATCAGGGCAATACAATGATCAATGCAAATTATGTAAGGGTATGGCGGATTTGCCACATATTCTACAGGCATGCTCGAAGGCGGCTCCTTTCAATGGCCGCAAAATTCAAAACCGGCAGCAGTTCAGTTCAGACCCTGCTACACAGTTCAGACCAGCGAATCTAGGTCTGGGGCGTCCAGCTAGCCGAGGCAGCCCCTGAGACCCAGGGGATCTCGGCCGTCTGCTAGGCGGAGGGAGGCTGCGTCCGTACCCGTGATTGCTGGCATCAATAAAAGCTGAATCTCTCTCTCTCTCTCTCTCCATCTCTCCCTTAAAACTCTCCCCTAAACAATGAGAGTGAAAGAGTTGGCCAACCATATCGCCGCTCGCGTCGGAGCTTGGTTTAATGGCTACCTGTGTCTAAAATTATGTCTCTCTATGAATCTATGACGTAGTGCGTGACGCAGTGTACGCCTGATAAGGCAACACCACCTAGTTCTAGGTGGTGTTGGATAAGGCGACAAAGGGGAAAGGGTTGGCGCCCCTCGGCGCGAACGCGCTCGTGCCACTGCTCGCGCGTTCATCATCTTTTTTCCCAGCTGGCTCCGTTGCCGCTCATCATTCCGGCGTGGAATTTCCCTTCTGTCGTCGTAACGGGAAGGCCGCGTTTACGGGGGTGTGAGCCATTGTTTAAGGGGCTATGTCTATCTTACGTGACGGACATATTTAAATACAGAGGTGATACGCTGTGTTTGCGTACTTATAGTCAGGATGATCAACAATCAGGACGATAAATATGTCCGTACGAGCACCTTTGTTGCAACCCCAGCGCAACCCCAGCGCAACCCAAGGTTCATTGGGCCTTTTGTTCCTCGAAAATGTCTCTGGAAACCTGTTCTTAAATTTGCAGTAGTGAAACTCGGTGACGAGTAGTTTAAACCGGTGTTCTGTGGAGATCCCGCACAAGTTTTAGCATATGTATTCAGCTCATTTCCAGCGCTGACCCCGTGCTTTCGCTTTCTGTGCCATAGCGGAAGAAGAGCTCCGCGCAAACAAAGATCCCAAGTTCCTGCTGCGTTTTCTGCGGGTACGCAAGTACAACGTGGACGGCGCACTTCAAACTATCCGCAACTACTACAAGAACAGAGCTTCCTGTGTGTCCATCTTCCGGGACTTCTTGCCGCGGAAGGCACCACCGGCGGGCCGGAATCTCATGATGGTGATGCCGGAGAAAGACGTTCACGGGCGTCCCATAATCCTCTGTAAACCAGGTAAGTTAGATATCTTGACGCAGACAAAATGTGTTCTATAGCTTCAATTTTTTTTTTCTTCAAGCAGGCTCGGTAAAAATCGCTGTAGGCAGACTGCTGCCTCTGCTTTACTATCACCCTTGCCGGAGCTTTGTGACACCTTCAGTAGACAAACCGCACTGGAAAGCAGCTCGCCACTGCAAAAACCGAACATTGCGCAAGAAAATAATTATATATTAGGAATTCATTTTCGAAAAAAGCTTCTGCCGCGAGCGGCTTTTACTGTATACTTCCCAAACGCCGCGTGGTAATATGCGCTTTCTTCGGATATATGAAATTTGTGATAGAGCTGCTCAAATCTATAAATTAAGGAAAATGTTCAAATGTGCGCAAGCGTCTTTCAATGTTCTTGCTCGCCTCCACAGATTTAGTACGAGATCTACCGACAATATGGAATAAAAAATTGCCGAGATGAATTCATTGACTGCGGTATAACTGGCTTTCCCACGTAAGTAGCCACGAAAAAGCAAGCCGGGCTTACATCACATATTGACATTGACTCCACGCTTTAGTTATGGAGTAAGCTCAGGATAGCCCAACGGGTGCGAAGTTGGTTAAGCCTACTTGCATTTTTGTCTTGCCATATAAATCTTAATGTCTGCGCGAAACATAGTTTCTAAATACGACAAGATGTTTTGATTCTTTGGTACCACGTGAACGTTCCCACTAAATATGAAAGAGAGAGAAAAAAGCCGCTAAACAAACTTCTACTCCGATCATCGACCGCCTTTTACCATCGCATCGTTGTCCAGAAGTGCCATCGCACCAAGCCTACTACGTGAAATTTTGGCCGCTTAGTTTACCGAACTTCGCAGAAAAAATATATAGAAAAAAATCCGGTAGATCCAACGCCTTGTGGGAATCAATGTTATGCGAAGCTGTGTGCGAGCCCCGCCTACCATGTTAACGAAACGACCATGAGAAGCACCAAGACGCAGGCGGCTATTTCATGACCTACATGACACGCATGTCATGACATTCATCTCATGAGTCCTCAGGAGTTCCTTTAGCTGTACACCTAAGAGATCTTAAGGCGAAAGCCTTAGTCATGCTCATGACTATGATTTCTACCAGCATCCTTTAGTGTTTCCATCACTTAGTACCCACGTCCGAACCCATTTCAGTGGTTTTTGAGCGTTAATATCTTCCGCTGCGGCATTGTCATGACATTTCCTATCACTTATGTTCGTCATACACTCCTGTCATACTATGCCAATTTTGGTACCTACCAAGTTAAGAAAACGACCATTCGAGCACCAAGACGTAGGCGGCTGTTTCATGACCTACATGACATGAACAACATTCATGTCATGAATGTCAACATTCATGTCATTCATGTCATGACATTCATGTCATGACCTATCACTTATGTTCGTCCTATACTCTTGTCATAGTATGCCAACCAATTTTGGTACATACCAAGTTAACGAAACGACTATGAGAGCACAAAGACGTAGGCGGATAGATAGATAGATAGATAGATAGATAGATAGATAGATAGATAGATAGATAGATAGATAGATAGATAGATAGATAGATAGATAGATAGATAGATAGATAGATAGATAGATAGATAGATAGGATAGATAGATAGATAGATAGATAGATAGATAGATAGATAGATAGATAGATAGATAGATAGATAGATAGATAGATAGATAGATAGATAGATAGATAGATAGATAGATAGATAGATAGATAGATAGATACCGTCAAAGTAGTAAATCTTTGCCAAGAAATGCTTCGCATTTAAAACTACAGGCCCTTCGTTTAGAACGACTTAAAAGCGTAGCAACAGCGTCACTCTTGCACATGTTGTCGCTGACGTAAGGTACCTTGCTCATAAACGCTGCATCAGATGCATGCTGACGAACTTACCCTAACAAGGCAGAGATACTACATGAATTGGAGAAAGCTCCGTTTGCTGTGGCACTAGGGAGCCTACGTGCAATGCTGTCTATGTGGCACCGTATTGAGGCGCCATCAGGCATGCACTCGGCGAATGACAGCCCTTGGCTTTTAGGTTATTATACAGGCATGTGCATCTGTCTTTTCAAGTTGTTTCTTTTTTTAGTTTTTAGTTGTTTTATGAGTGTAGCAAGAAAATCATTTTTGGTGATATTTCTTCATATTGTAACTTGACGAAGAGGAAGAGATAAAAGAAGAGGAGAACGAAGAGCTCAGTGGCAAGGCTAAATTTCAATGGTGACGTGGCGACCTCTCATCTATCCTGGCCTTCATCTGTGAATAAACATCGATCACCCGTAGCAATATATTTCTCGTGGTATATACGAGTGGTTCCAGACAAGATGACACAAACCACTGCTAACACTAAGTGCAACTTCATGCCTCCTTTGTTACCTATGCCTGTGTCTTTTTTTGTGGGTTTTTTTTTCGCTCTCTCTCTCTCTCTCTCTCTCTCTCTTTGCACTCTCTCCAACCCCTTTATACCCCACCCCCAGTGTAGGGTAGCAAACTGGAAACTGACTTCTGGTTAACCTCCCTGCCTTTCCTCTCTCGCTTGCTCTCTCTCTCCTGTCGCAAAATAAAGTTTGCTTGATCACATATCTCATTGGCTCGTATGACACACTTGTAGAAGCACAAAGTATAACTTCTATAACGACCTCTGGCTGTATGATGAAAGAGTGGTATGATAAAAGAGCTTTGAAAATGCCTTTTATTACTCCAGGTGTATGGATGCCGAACGAGCTGCCCTATGTAGACCTTCAGTGCACGTGGCTCATCTGCATGGAACACATAGCGGCCGACCCAGCAGCACAGATTCTAGGAGTTGTGCTCTTGGTGGACTACGCTGAATTTACGCCCGACAAGATCCTATCGCTGAGCATCGGCCTCATCAGGAGAGCCCTAGAATATATCCAGGTGCGGACACCCAGTTATACCTGGTATCCATTTCCCTCGCAAGAAAGAGGCTCTACAGCAAAGTTCGGTAACATAAATATGTGACGACAAGCTCTGCTAAGTAGCAAGAAGCTAACCGCCGTAAAATTATTCACACTTGATGGATATTAGATAGTCACGAAGCAAAATGATCTCTAAAGTAGATTGCTACAGGCACTCGCATTTGCTATGGTTAGCTAAAGTCGAAAACTGCCGATTCTAGCTTGCGAAGCTCATTTGCTTCAGCATAGCGAAATGACGTCGCAGCTGAGGCTTTAAAGCTTAAATTGCTAGTTCTAATAATGTCGCGGTAATGTGACGCATGGCCAGGTGGCAGGCAGTAGAACAACCGAAGAAGAAACAGCAAACTGCTTACTGAGGGGAGTTTGTAACCTCAAAACTTAAATACACTTCGAATGCAGCGACAACAGCGAAAGCGGTTGTCGGTCGTCTTTTTGAAAGACGCGGCTATCATGATGCCCTCTACTTATACGGGCGTCCTCGAACATTCTACATTACCTTGATATATCCACTGAAATTCGAGAACGCGCTACAGCAATCGGTACACTATGACAGGGCAAGCCCGTCTTTCTACAGGTGGCTACAACATTGGAGATGCACGAACACCCACGTTTAGTCTATCAAAACGCACATGGCAATATTTGACAACCCTGTACCTAACCCGTGGATGCTTCCGTTCGAAGAAACTCTATATCAATGTATTCCCGAGCGAAAGTACCTGTAGGCATGTCTTTTTATCCGTGCCACATTGCTCTCGAATATTGGTTAGAACTGAGTGTTGAAAAGCCGTTCTGAATATTTTTGATGCGACAGCGTCAAATGGCCCATTGAGCGCTAAAGGCGGCCTCTGTCGTCTGCAGCAGCGAAACGGCACCTAAACTCACATTGCTGTTCGCTGCCACGCTACGTCACGTGCCCGCCTCGACGGAGCTCCCATTAGCTGCGACGCCACGTCACGAGCTGCGCCTCGACGGAGCAGAGTGGGCGAAAGGAGACAACTGTCTTTGCTATAGCGCAATGTATTGCGTGAGGGAGAGGGCCGACGCCACGCAGCAGAGCCAACGCCTCCTAGATAGCAAGCCGAAAGGCAACACCTGCAGCTGCAGTAGCGCGCCAGGGGTTGCGTGAGGGGAGAGGGCATTGCCGCGACCCGTCGCCCGAAGGCCATCGCCGCGTCGGTGGCTTGGCACCGCAGGCTGATGCTGCTTGCTCCATGGCTCGGACAGCACCTGGTACATTACTCGCAGCACAAAACTCGAAGGCCTGCTTAGAACCGTCCAATTGGAGGCTTATGTTTTCGCATTCACAACTCATAAGAAGTGTTTAGGTGTCCTCAGATTTTTATCTCGCCTTGTTTGTTTGTACCGGCCCCTCCCTCCTAGAAAAAAAAAACACCGATTTTAATCGTTTGTAGGAATGCGCATGCTGCTTTACGGACAGCGGTGTGGCTTCAAATATTGAACATCTCTCTTATCTGTCTAAAAACTGAGAGCTAAGAGAGAGTTAACAATGGCGCTTTAAAAAAATTATATATTCTGGGGTGGTACGTGCCAAAACCACGATATGATTAATGAGGCATGCCGTTGTGGGGAACTCTTGAGTTAATCCTGGCCACCTGGGATTTTTAATGTGAATCTATATGGAAGCATAGGAGCGTATTTATCATTTCGCTCCCATCGAAATTCGGCCGCCACGGCAGGGATCGAACCCGCGACTGCGAGCTGCGAGCTGTCCGTAGAGGTTTCGATACCCAGGTATACGACCCGCAACGAAACTCGCGACGTAACAGTACTGATTTCAGGGCAAATGAAGCGGTGACGGAATGCTATTCGTGCATCTCCATAAAAGTGCAGACTGGGATGTTTTTCCTCCGTGTATGTCAACTGTCAGCGGTCGTGTGTACGGTATAATAGAATTCTTTTTTCCACGTTCCAGGATTGCATGCCGATGAGAATGAAGGCAGTGCACATCGTGAGGCAATCATACGCTTTCGATTTGTTTTTTGCGCTCATCAAGCCTTTCATAAGGGCGAAGTTGGCCGAAAGGGTAAGTGAACTGACGTACTGTCTTCTTACTACACGTGTGGCTTATTGTGCATTGCTACACAATACAGGTGCATTAGTGTGCCCCATTAAACAACCGGTTGCGCAGGGCGCCTTTAATGAAACGCTGTCGCGGCTTCCGTAGCACGTACACTAATGCTTTCAAGTTACTGAGTCTCCCCTTATAACTCCGTGTGCCCCCTATCTTTTCAAACACGAAACACGAAACGCCACACTCAGCATTGGTATTAAATAGGAAACTAATTGAGGCTGAAGATATAACCCACAAACGGCTGTGCGCTGCCGACAAGAGCTAATGTTACGACTCGCTTGCCCTTTTTTCCTTCTTTTTTTTCTTTGTTTCTCTTTTTTTATGACGACGACGTCACGGGCTCTTTGAATCGCAATTTGAAGCTTCCTTACTTGTTTACCGGTTTCGATAACTCCACTTTAGAAAATATAGGTAAAGACAAGGCTCAGTGTATAATTTTGTGTGTAAGAAGCGAACATGTGCATTCCAAACAATTCCCAACAATTCATCTCTTCCGTACTGTATCTAGCAAAAGTGCCGCCGCCAATACAGCTTGGCCAAACTGACGGAGAACTCAGACACGGGCAGACCAGAACATGCCCGCTCATTGCTTCGTACGCACAGTGTATGCTACATGCAGCAGTACTTCGAATTTTTCGCTAGCCTTCAAAGCAAAAAGCATCATCGGCACTCTCAGACTACCGTGTGCGACTATGGGATTGACATCATAGCCGACTACTCCTGTAGCTGCCCGACATACCGCGAGGGGTGCCTGTCGTTTGCGACAGGCACCCATAGCGTTGTTAATTGAAATTTAACGTTAATTGAAAATCTGTGCGATTGCTAGCCTTACTTTGCCGCAATAACTTTAATGAAATCTATCCGAAACAACCACGAAACGTTGTGCTACGTGATTTTTTTTTTACATTTGAAAGTTAATTAGCCAGCTGCTTCATTGAAATGGCTTTCTCTTATATAACCAATGTAGAGGTGTTTGTTTTCGAAGTGGAGGCCGCTTTAAGGGTAAGATTCATAATTATTGAAAGTCTTCTGCCATTTGTGAACAATTGAATCTACGTCTCACAAAACTGACTTTCGTTTATTGATTTATTATTATTATTTTTTCATGCTTTGCGCTCTTTTATTCCAAAGTTTCGCTTCCACGGGGAGAACTTTGAAAAGCTCCACGAGGAAATCTCTCCGAAGACTCTGCCTGAGGAATACGGAGGTCAAGGACCGCCGGTCGACCACGACGCATTTTGGAAGCTAGTAGACGCCGAGGAAAAGGACTTCGCTGCCGCCAACCGCTTTGGCTACCCCATGAAAGACCAGGACGATTTGCCACCTGACAGTGAGGAACTGACGCAGGAGCTCACGTCGCTGTGAGTGCAGCATTGACATTCGCGACCAGCTCAGTGCGAGGGTGTTGTAAAGAAGAAACATTCTGTGCCTCGCAGCAAGCACCACGTTTTTCGGCGAAATAAAGACAGTCTGAAACTAATCGTCAGCGATTGAGTGAAACAGAAAAGAATTACGGACATGTGCTCTTTTTATGAAAGCAGAACTCCAGCCGGTAAGACGGGGTGATTTATTGGTTAGGAACGCAGACGATGTCCCTAATGGTTAATACCTAACATCTAACATTAGTCATGTTTCAACGCACTTTCATTTATGAATCTAACCGATTGTACCACTTAATCGTGAGTTTTGTATAGGGCAGTAATTTTGTTGGTTCCGAAAGAGAGTAAGAGGAAGACGTTTATTAATTGAAAATAAATGTATATAAGGCGTCGGAAGAGATGAAGAAGGCTAACTGCGCTCCTCTACATTAAAAAAAAATACACTGCGACAGCACTGCTATACGTACATCACAAGAACGTGTTTTCTTTTTTTTTTTCTTTTTTTTTTGCACATGACCATCAAGACAAATATTTTTCGATAGCAGTACACAGTATCATCAGACACCGAGACCCACCTATGAGTATTGACTCCACGGAAAAGCGAGTTGCTTAGAATTGACATGGCATAATCGAATGCCCCAATTACTAGCTAGTTAGGTCGCTTAACCGGCAAACACTTCTTGGGAGGAATACGATGCGAATGGTGAACTTCGAAGATTATGGCTTCCTTTGCCATAGGCGCTGTCACAAAAATAATGCAGAGTTAATAAGCATAATTCCTGAGGTGCGTATCCTTAGTGCGCGATTAGCACCCTAACGCAATGTCAAGCAACTTCAGCACAGCGCCAATGCTACAGTGCAGATGTATCAACTGTTTTGCTATTAACCGGCTCTGAGCACTGCCAGCTTCGCATTCTAAAAAGTCAGCGTTGGTCTCTTTCTCGTTCTTTTCGTTTCTAACTTCTACAAAGAGATGAGGGGAGACGAGTAAAAGTTCGACTGTGGGCATAATCGTTATGGCGCTCCGAAGCGAGTACCGCCCAAAATAACGCTCAAACTGCCTGCTGAAGTTTGCATAGTTATTTACCAACATGCTACTCCAGGTGCTATGAATGACGCATGAATGACGATGCAAATACTGCGCGCAAACACAGGCTACGGGAAACGAGTTTCTTATCCCGCAATATGATGGTGGGAAATGCACTATGAAACGCAAATGTAGCCTTGACAGGGCAAGTACGCCGAAGCGTGGGACGCAATATCCTTTCCTGTCCACTCGACGTCATGAAGAGTCCCGTCTGTAAACCGGTCACGTCTGTTTCTCTTTTACACGCGCTTCTGTTTCTTCTTCTTTTAAATGAGTTCATTTTGACCATGAATTCAACACCGCAATGGTCTAACAGCGTTTCCCGAAAGTTCGTTGCAACTAGTGTCGGCAATACAATCACTTGCAAAATGCATTGCGCAATAGCGAAAAATTACAGCTATAGCCGGAACGCACTAAGAAGTTCTCGTTTTTCAGACTCACCCGCTTAGCTAGAGTGAGCGTTTAGGTTGTCTTCAATAAACTGGCGAATGCAGCACACATACGTTACAGTGTCCACTGCTAAAAACATTAGATCTCGTAGGTGGAAGCCTGAAAAAGTACTACATTGTTTTGACATGCACACGAAAGAACAGAGGATATGGTTCGAATGCACAGCACAGTCCATAAATGCAAAACACGTGAAAGAAAAAAAGTCAATACAACGGTTTCCTATCCGCAAGGCACAGTTTAAAAAGCTTTGAGTGAGCAGGCACAAAGTGCAACGAAACTTTGCGACAGGCCAGCACAGCGTCGACGGCGAATAAGACGCGCGCCGGCTGGCGTCTTCACTCGTCGCGGTGAATGTCCGCCAACGTGCGGCCCTCAGTCTCCGGCACGAAGGGAATAGCGGCCGCAGCGACCAGCACCACCGCCAAGCCGAACGCCGACATGCTCTTGAA
Organism: Dermacentor silvarum; assembly: GCF_013339745.2. Classification (NCBI taxonomy): domain Eukaryota; kingdom Metazoa; phylum Arthropoda; class Arachnida; order Ixodida; family Ixodidae; genus Dermacentor; species Dermacentor silvarum. Next base: position 129,004,667 of record NC_051159.1, on the reverse strand, counting down.
GTCGCCGGCCCTCAGCAGCTCCTTGTCGAAGTGGACAATCACGAAGGCCACCAGCCAGCGCCCGGTCCAGAGGAACGAGGCGCTCAGGTAGCGCCACCTCTTCAGGGGCAGCAGCTCGCTGATCACCAGCGGAGGCACGTGGCACAGGCCCATCGAGTAGGCGAGCACCAGCAGGCAGACGGAGGTCATGGCGTCCCACCTGGTCGCACTGGCCTGACTGGGCGACCACCGGCTGCACGGGTGAGCGGGTTCGCTTTAAGAAACGGGCACTGAAGGAAAATGTTAGCTCAAGTTGCAATCGGCGGAAGGTCTAGGAAGCAGTGGCAAACGACCCTCACAGAAAATCTGTACGAATTCGACGGGGAATCACTTTATCCTCATTTCCCCTCTCCACATCACTCCTTGCTGTCCCAAGTACCTGAGCCGTGCTCCCTCAAGGGCTGCAGAAGATAGCGCCAACATTTCCCTTTCCACACGAACCATCGGCTCGTTCAGGCGTTGCTGTGTCTTGAACCATCGAATGACGATGGTGCTTGCGAGAAACAGCTTTCTATGCAATAGTTACACATTTTGCCGTGCATCTTTTAAGCTATGTGTTGTTGCTGTTGCTATTGTTGCTGTTGGTATTGTTGTTGTTGTTGTCGTCGTTGTTGTTGTTGTTTAATGACAGGAAATGACCACAGCAGCGAGAGTCGGTTTGGTCGAGTCGACTGAATTCTGTCAATGTGACACCAAAACAACGCTGTCGTAACCTACCTTTCGGAATGCTAAAAAAGAATACGCAAACGAAGTTTTGTCTGTCCATCCTTCGTCTGCTTCTGCGCTGTTGAAACAACATCGATCATCAACCAGCCCGTTCCCACACTTTGTTTCTGGCCTCTTCGGGGTTATGCGACGGGTGATCTAACCTGATGACGACGTCATCAAACGGACGCATGGCGGACAGGACACCGGCGACCAGCACTGCGGAGACGACGAGCAGCTGCCGACGGCCGATGCAGCGAGTCAGGGCGGCGAACAGAGTCGTGCAGCTGACGTGCATGGCGAGAACCAGGCAGGCCGACTCCTGCGGTGACATCACATCTATCAGGGGCCCCACCGCCTGCACGGCGTGCAGCAGCACGAGCTGCGCGCACGACAGGTTCTGCAGCAGGTTCAGCAGCAGGCACACCGACAGCATCCTGCGGAGGGTCAGTACACAAGGAGACAAGTAGTAGTCAGCTGCCTTTCTTACGTACACACTGAGCTGGTTGGGCGATGGGGTCGATCTAAAAGAGCAAGGAATGCGGATACGGTGCCGTGGACGCCTTGACTAAAGAGTGAATTATGCTAATCCAACACTCATGTTAAAATCCATCTGAACCGAAGATTTAGTCAACGGTGCGCATTAAATCCCATACAACGAACGGCGACGCGTACAATTGTGTTTTTCTTTATTCAATGCAAGCGTGAAACCTCTTGCAATACTCATGTTTACCCACCGCGAAAGTCACAACTGTAATTCCATGCAATGTTTATGTTCGTGCGCGATACGGCTCAAAGTCTTTGCCGAAATGAAAAGAGCAAATCAGGCGGATAAAAATGATGAGACGTATAACAGTGACGTCACGAGGACCAAGGCGGTGAATGACGCTTGTCGACAGAAGAATGGTGATGATAAGTGTATGCACAGCAAAGTGCGACGCACGTATGCTGCTACATTTAAATATTCTCTACCTTTTGCGCCACATGGACAAAAATCAAATTCTGGAGGATTGGCCACGAAAATGAGCACTCGCCCAGTGGCAAATACCAAATGGCTAAATGAAAGAAAATCAAGTAAATCGAAGAATTCGTTAAAGACAATGCGCTATCTTATTAAGAGGCCGATTTGCGTTATAAGCATACCTTATATGTTCAAAGTTTATGTAGAAATTAATTTCTTTGTTACACAGAACAGAGGTGTGCTTACTGTCCCATGCTTTTGTGCCAAAATACTCAAATGTCACGTAGCGTAGCGGGGCAGAACCAAGGTAATGTTTGCCATCGCTTGTAGCAAGTTGGACTATTTTTTGTATTTCGCATAATTACATAATTAGGTATTAGTAATTAATCATCTTATTAAATGTTACATTCAAAAGCAAAAGTGTCAATGAGAAATTTGAAGACCATCCTTAAAAATTCCCGACCCAGCTTTGTTGCTCAATACCAGCCACATAAAAGTGGCACGTATATATATATATATATATATATATATATATATATATATATATATATATATATATATATATATATATATATATATTCCCAGTCTGAAGGAAACCCCGTAATACAAGGAAAAGTGCAATTTTGTAACGCCAAATAAACGCATGCAGTATGATCCCTGTGGGATGCAGGTACAACCTTGTATTTATGCTCAATGGTGTCCTTGTCAAGTGACAAACGCGAATTCATATGGCAGAATAACCGGTACCTGCGAGACAAACTGTGCTGGCGTAGTTCGTGCGACGGTGGCCGCGTGAAAGGGCCGAGAAGGAAGAAACCGACGCGTGCGGCGAAACCCTGCTTCAGATTGTTTCTTTTCTTTTCTTTTTTCTTTTAGTTTTCGCGGTTTTGTTCCGACTTCTTTTTCTTTGTGTGAAGCGTCTTTATACCGCTCTCTGGAAAATAACGTCTCAGTCGTTAGTTCAGCCCTCGAGTGTTTATTCTTGTTTGTCCGTGTCTGCTGAGCCGGCTAGCTTCGGCATAATGCAGCACCAACTCGCCCAAAGCTCAACTTCGGTGCCCTACAGAGCTTTATCAGCTCTGCTACGTTCTCTATACAGCTGCAGCAGTACAGTCAATTGCGACCTTTCTTCGCTGCCTACCTGGCCACCTTCTGTCGGCCGACTGTAGAGACGTTCGAATCGTCGCCCGTCCTGCTGTACCTGAAGTCGGTGGGCACGTCGTCTCCGTAAAGCCGCACCATGGCCGTGTTTGAGTCACGGTAGCGGCCTTTGGTCACAAACCAGCGCGGGTTCTCGACGATGTAGCTGTGCAGCACGAAGACTGACACCGGCGCCAGAGTGAACAGGACCGCCGACATCTGCCACGCAGCACCAGCCAGCACGTAAGCCGCTAGCATGCCCAAGCTTGCGGCCACCTGAAGGTGGTGGAAACGGGCCTGATGACTGAATGCGCCTTTAGTCCTGAGATATGCGATTTATATGCGAACTCTTATGTCTGAAACAAAGAAGATGAAGTATGTGGGAAAGGGAACATGTAAAAAAAAAAATTTTGCAGCGCAGTTTGTGAGCTTGCCGAGCATCGGCTCGCCGGAGGCAGCAGGCCGTCAAGGAACGATCTCTCCGTGGTCCAGACGACGAAGCCTATAAAGAAGGGTGCACGTCGAATGGCAAGCCAGTCCACTCGAGCCTCTTTAGATTTATAACGACCAACGTTCTTTATGAATTTATTTCAATCCTAGGCACTGAGGACAAGTGTAATTTTATTTTCTCATTGTTTAAGATGTTCTTATTTTCGTATTTTTGTTCAGTTGAGGTTAAATTAAAACATTTAATCGCTCACTCAATTTCTCTTTTATGTGAAATGATACACGTCTAATAATAGGTGCGCCAAGATAAAATTCTTCCACGCCGTGCCAAATTTTCACTTCGAATTTCTTCTATACAACTTAGCCCAAATAGAGACCACGGATTCGTAGGCTGCCTCAAGCTGAGCATTCTTGTTGAAGTGACTAGAAATTATTGACCAGTGGTTATCTGTTCCGAGAGTTCTCTCAGAAGCTGGTGCGTCTGCGCAACATACGCTGCTCCCCTGCATTAGAATCATTTAAATGGTCACTACGTGCATCATTGTTTCTCCCCTGAGACTACAACGAGTCTTGTTATCCTTTACATTTAAAGAGAAGCGAACATCCGATTACTTCTAATAGTATAGAAAGCAAATAACATACTGTTCGATTCGTATTCGAAATTTCAATTTTCGCGCATTCCTTACTTTTATGGCAAAACCAAAAAATATCATTATTCACAGGACAATAGCATGAAGCTGCAAATGAAGCAGTTCACCCTGTCCCAGGGATCCAGTCCGAGACCAATTCCTTTTACGAGTTGGCCTCTCATCTGATAGTCAGGAGGCCATACTCAGGAACAACTTCCTGTGGCAATGAAGGGAAAGCCACGGAACCAAAGCACGCACAATAAAGAATATTTCAATATCATTCACGTGAGTTTAAGCTTAGGGAACAGAGAACAAACATCTTATTACATTTCTTATATTTCTTTCTCTTCCGCGTTTGGGAAAGTACCAGGCTACGCTAATTCAAAGCGGCTGTGAAAGTCTGCCGGAATACTCGGCGCCGTAAGAGATTTGCAGAAGCTCCGTTCCTGTAGCCTTTCACTTCATTGCCACAGAAACTTGTCCCGAGAGTATTGCAGCTAATAAAATAGTGCCGGGGATGCAGACAGCGAATAGAAACAACAGGATGGTGCGCTATGATTACGTTACGACACCAACTCGCCCAGCTGTCCCTCCTTTTGCAATTATAGCAGATCGCAAAATGAGGCCAAGTTAATCACAATCGCATTACCAATCAAGCGCAGGGTTCGCAGAGAACCTGAATTTACACCCTGCATTAAGGGTGCTGGCGTACAACACGCATCGCACCTCGGTGAGCCCGCCAAAGAAGGCCCTCTTTGTGGGAGGAGCCACGTCGCAGACGTAGAGGCTCACGGAGTTGGTGGAGACGCCGAGCCAGATGCCGCACGTTATGCGGCCGATGAACAACATGGTGAGGCTGTTGGACACGACGACGCATACCCAGGCGTTCATTAGGCCGAAGGCTGACAGCAGCAACGTTCTTCTGTGGCCCAGCAGGTGGAGCATGAGCCCTGGGTGTGTCAGGCAAGAAATCGTCAAAGAAAATGTATACGATTACACACCGGGTAGTTAGAGGGTTTAGCTCTTTGAGGCCAGGGCTAGCCCGCCTTAAGAACAATTGCATGCGGGAGCAAATATCCGCGTCAGGGTGAGGTATGAGTTTGCTGCAGAAGAAATATGCAGACGACTCAGCACATTGTATTGGAACGCGTAAATATACACCTATAGACAGAACTCCAGGGAACGTCCACCTTCCAGAAGAGCTATGGTTCGAAGTTGATGGGAGGACTAACTGCTCAGTGGTCGAGATAAGCAAGGGAGAGAAGTTTAGAGTGTTAGAGCAGGGAAGAGATGGGGCCGGGGTTGTTACAGGCCCATAGGGGAACTTAAGGTAAATTATACTAATTGGCAAAACGCTATACTGCCATGTACAGCGTGTTTCAGCGAACACTTTCAAAAACATTTTAAAGGTTGCCTGTGGCAGATAGCACAATTCTAGTTCACGAGCTGGTCTACTCGAAGATGCGGACATTTCTTGCATAAAATATAGAAATACATAATCGGCTAATTAACAAAAGTTCACTAAATAAGTTTCTAACTAATCACCTTGTGGCCCATATTGCAATTTACAAAATCTAGCCGTGGAGTTCGCAAGGCGGATCCACTTGGAATAAATTCTCAGGATGACACCAGTTTCGAGATATTAATTCCCGAACTTTGCGGAGAAATGCATTGGCGTTCCAGTTACTATCTTTACAAAACGTCGTTTTATGCGTTCAAGCACGCACACTACACTGTAACGTGGTGTGCGTGCAACGTGACACGGAACACCCGTCTTACGTTCGCGTTGAGCCCTACTAAAGTGTACATAGTATATGACAATGCCGCGCAGTATGAACGCCACCAAAATGGTACGATGTTTTAAATTTTGACAGACACCCGCCTATATCAACGCTTGCTAACACCCGACGCGTCCAGCCAGCCAAACTCGGTCCATGGGCGTGCGCTCCTACGTTCTAGCGCGCCATTTCCCAGTCAGGTCAGACGCTGGACACATATGCCTCAAGATTAGCGTTGAATCTGCCGACGCTAAATTGCAGTAGTCCAACAGAATACAGTTTTCTCCACCCGTTAGGCTGTGTGTCACGGCGCTGCTGTTGGCAATACATGTTTAAGGGCTGGTTGCCTACTTTTACAGTCGAACCTGTTTATAACGAACAGGCTTATGCGTAAAAAACTATTCGATATATCGGATAATTCGACATACACAAACTCACCTATAACGAACTTGAGCGAACGTTTGTGATGCGTTCGCTATATACAGGTGTGTGTTATCTGCGGTGTAAGAAATGAGGGAGGAAGGAGTCCATTTATTGAGAACAGAGCTATGAGTTTAGTAGGCAGTCATTTTTGCCTCTGCTTTCAACTGTTTCTCAGCATCACTGAGAATGGCGTTCCTAATGTGGGGGATTGTGTAGACCGGTTCCAGTCCCTTTCCCTCTCAATGTCGGCAGAGTACCGGCTCACCACATCCACTGCAGAAAGTGCGTCCAGAAGCATAGCGCGACGCCCCGATGCCCGAGAGTTCGATATCCAGAGCCCAGTTCATTATGAGCGAGATAGTCGACATCAGTCAGTAAGTTTCACGTGTTCGATAGATATACAGGGTAATTCATGTATCCGGGACTGTTACATTCGGATCGACTGTTGTCCACCGCCGGCTCACCTGAGAGCAGCGCTCCAGCGACAGCCCCGAGCAGCAGGACGTCGGCGACCCACTGGTTCTGGGGCGCACTGCGCTGCAGAGTGTACCAGGGCTCGAGCTCGATCTGAGCCATGGACGCGGACGCGTAGCCCAGTGCCGTGCCCGCCGACATGTTGACCAGCAGGGCGACCATCATTGCGCGTTCGTGACGGCCCGCGGCCGTCGGGTCGTTCGCGGCCGCTGTGGGTGTGGCCCCCTTGACCTCCGGTCGCCAGCGACGCAACGCGTCCATGGCGGCGTTGGCGGGCGAGCCCGACACGTGTTGCTGGGGCTGCTGCTCGTTCGCGGAGGCAACCAGTGAAGGGTCGCTCGGAGTGCTGCGAGGAATCATTTCGGCTTTAGGGACGTAAGGCCAACCATGAAGTAATAAATACTATATTATCGAATTCAAACTTTACATAACAGCATCGCGATGCTGAGGTCCGTGGTCAAGAGGCCGCAACACCGACTCAACTAGAATTGGACCACCCAGTAATATGCCGGGAGACAGACAAATACAGCAGCAATAGAAAATAGTATTAATAGCAGAAACAATAAGTACGCATCAAAGAGCAAACAGAGTTACATACACTCCTCGCTAGGCGCGTCACTGATCACGTGTTCAAAACACCTTGCGAGCACTAGCTGCTCAGTGACACCTAAGTGGGTATGTGTAGTATATACATATAGCTCTGATCCCGGAGCTATAGACGTCATTGAAAGTAAAACCGTGTTGCGAGTATCTGCGTCACTCTTTAGTTGTGTGTCGTATGCGCTACGTTCAAGAACTTTAGTGCGACGTAACAAGCGCAACGTGCAACCATAACTCGCTAAGGCAAGCTGCAAATTATTGCAGAAACTCGACATCGCCTACATGAGGGAATAGTCCACGCTACTGTCATGCTGACATAAATTCAGCTCTAGTTTATTGCAGACAAGCGCAAGGCCCACCGCACAGGGCCTTGGCTGACATTAATGCATAGGTCCACGTCTAACCATGACGGCTAAGGGTCCACGTGGTAAATACTGCATTTTTGCGTATTATGGAATAAAATTTTGATTGATCTGATTGATTGAAACTCATGAAATTTAGAAAAAAATATAAGCACATACAACACACATATTGGGATCTATGTGAAGCGATGCTTTCGGGAAGAGGTTAATTAAATGCTATAAAGCTAAATGAAACGCAGAGAAGTGTCCTTGTTGTCATCTTGTACAACGTGTAATCTATTGCAATAAACGCACCGCACAGATCAGAACTTTAATATCATCCTAAGTTTGTTTCATGCACTACACCGTTCACAAGTTATGCCGAAGTGCTAATAGCAGTTCATGCTAATTCACACGGGGATGTTGACAGAATCATGTCTCAACGACGAATGCGATGTCTGATGTTTGTCGAAGGAAGAACGAGGAGGCGACGTGTATGCATGGAAGTTGTTGACTTGTTGCATCGGCGTGACGGCCATGGATGCCACGCCGGGTACGCCGGGACGGCGGCCGAACAACTGGCGCAAACGCAACAGGTACCAAGATGAAGAACTCTTTATTCCAGGAAGCAGCTGCTTATAAAGGAGTGCGACTGTTTTCACAACAAATCCGTGCAGGGGCGGGGCCTCGCCTCGATGACGTGGCCTCGCCTCGATGACGTATCGCCATTTTCTTTTTTTTTTTTTTTTCTCTCTCTGTTTGGCGGCGCGGTCGGTGTGCGGCGCCTCAGTTCGGATCAGCTCATTCCACGTGAGCGAGAAGTTGGCGCGCGGAGCATATTCGCGGCGTGCGTTGTTTTGTTTCGCTTGTGAAAGCGCGGAATGCAACGATGAGCGATCCTTCGACCGACAGAAGGTGATATAAAAGTACCTCCAAGGGTTACATCATCATGAAGACGGCTTCTCCCATGGCTACCTGAAGTCAGACGATGAGCTTAAGCTTTTTGAGAGGTCCTTGGCCGCCGTCAACGAGAGGTATGCTGTGCGGACATCAAGAGAACTGAACAAGTCGTCTAAATGTAAGGATGTATCGACTGCTTCTTAATGTTTCGCTCTGCGCGCAGATTTATCTTTGAAAAACGCAGTAGGAATTTTAACCAGGGACTCAACCCGGCAGAACGACTTCTTTTCAGTTGCGGTTAGTGCGCAACACTAGACAATTGATTTATCTTGATTCGCCTTTTTGAAGATCGGGTTATCATCGTTCTGGTTACCGGTTCAGAGTTCCCCTGGCACCGATTTATTTCGGTTTGAGTGGAGTATTGTTCTGGTTACCGCGACATGACCCGTTCCTCGGAAATTTCGATAAACGTAAAAGTAACTGAACTGTTATTTTTCGGTTTCAGTCATGATTAGAACCGCGCATGCAAGCCAATTGTGACTTTAAAAAATCAGAAAGTCTGCCCCTGTGCTCTTTGCATAAATGCTTCAGAGCTGCGCTTGAGCGTTTGTTTTGTAAGTATTTGCGCTTTTTTTTGAACATTTTCTTTTTTGAATTTGTGCAAGAGCACAAATTCAGAGTGACTGACAACACTCGGCATTGTTTCACCGCTCCTTATGTTCGTCAGCTATAAGCTGACTCACCATACAGGAGTTTAATGCTATACGACGCGCTTGTTAATAACTAGAAGGCGATAATGTGACCACAACAAATATCGTTAGCGAACTAGTCTCGTCCGAACCACGAATTTGTGAAGCCCAATCTCACTGCGAGAGTAGAAAGGCAACACTTACAGTCGGCATTTTATCTCTGACGCCAGGGTGACAGGAGAACAACAGGTAACGCAGCTGATCCACCGCTAGCTTCTTCGCCTTCTTCGGTGCGTGAATTTTTCTTGTCGATGTTGATGAATCGTTGCTGCGTGGCTCCCGTGAATGGGTTGTTCATCTTCTTCTTGCTGACCAGTATTAAAGCTTATGCACTTCGGAGGAAGGGCTCAGAAGCAAGTGGTTCTAAAATTATTATAGCGTCAGCTTTTCTTAGCTCGTTTCTTAGCACCCAGGTTCATGTGCTCGACCTGCCAAGGCGAAACCCCGCCCACTATACGCCACATGCTCTGGAATTGTCCAGGACTCCCAGACGCTCGTAACCGCCATCGTGGCACTGCAAGAACTCTGGAGGTGTGGATCTATCCATCCACGGCGGTATCCGGGGCTGCCTTACAATCCATGTGCCTTACAATCAATTTGAGATTGCGCCCTGGAAACTGCCGTGACCGGCCGTATCTAGGCTTTCATGGGTGGAGAGGGGCCTTTCGTTGATGTTCTTAAGAGCGTCTCTTCTTCGGCGGTGGCGGTGGGGTTCACCCATGCCACTCTTCTCTACATCCTACCCGCCTTCCCGCACCCCAGCATAAGCCACAAAGCCATCCTCTTTTGAATAATACTTAATCATTTATTTTTAGCTTGTTGCTCAGTTTTGCGCCGTTGTCGCCGGTTCTCGTTCTTGGTTGGCTAATGAGAACGTGCCCTCAGTGCATCTTTACGGAGTAGGTGAGACGAAGCATAGACAGGAGCTATAGCTGGGTTTCACCATTCAATTAGGCATTACTCGTCCTCTTCGAATAGACAAACGTCGATTTAGCAAAAGTTTGTTTTATGAAATGTTTTATTTAACGAATGGCCGGCCCAAGGCCGGTGGAAAATCTCACCTTTTCTTGCTCTTGGGTAAATATTAACTGTGCGAGTGCCTCGAGTGTTCGATTTTACGAAGTTTTCGCTGTATTGAAGTAATAGGATCTCTTGTACTTCGTTAAATCGAGGTTTAACTGATTTCTGTTGCTCAAGTTCGGTTTATTTCTCTTGCTTATATATGTATATATAATATTTTTTAGGAAATGTCTACCACACAAATAATTCCTCATACCCCGTAGTCCGAAATTGCCTTATTAGAAGTGAAACAACAGTCTAACAATCTACTGCTGTGCGCGACCGCTCCTGGTACCGTTAAATTGCTTCATGCATGATGTCTTCGTTTTCACCCTATATATCACCCTCATGGAAGACCTGACATGTACTTCAGTTTATTTATTTATTTATTTATTTATTTATTTATTTATTATTATTTATTTATTTATTTATTTATTTATTTATTTATTTATTTATTTATTTATTTATTTATTTATTTATTTATTTATTTATTTATTTATTTATTTATTTCAGTAGCCTCAGGGCCCGAGGGCATTACAGAGGGGAGTGGGTTACATTTGAAGAAGTGGGAAACCAGAAACAGCAGTAAATTTATATAAAACTTAGCATAATTGAGGTTCACGGGGGGAAAATAAAAAAATAAAGTTACATCAATACAATAAAGGAGATTAACAATAAATGCGCACAGCACAAGGAGAGAAAACCAGCTGAACAAACAAAGCATAAATAAATATTTTGCAACAAAGAAATAAAACGAAATACATGACGCTCGAAGTAGTAATATGTGCCTACAAAACACAGAACACCCGTTTTAAAAAGATTGGTGTGGTAAAAAAAATGCCAAGAAAAAATAAAAAAGCTGACAATGCTACAATTATGTTTATGACAACAGAAGGTTTGTTAAAGCAGCTTTGAACTTAGCGTTATCAGATATTTCGACGACGGATCGGGGAAGGTGATTCCAACTTGCTGACGTACTGGGGATGAACGAATTGAAAAAATGGTTGGTGTGGCATGAAGGAATACCAACCTTATGACGATGGTCGATGGTCGATGCGGGCTGAAACGTAACACGAGGGGGTTATCAATTTATTATTAAGAATGGAGTTGTCATGATATATCTTATGGAATAGGCAAAGACGGAATATTTTCCTGCGTTGTGATAGCAGTGGTAACGATAAGCTTGTTTTCATAGTAGTGACGCTGGAGTTACGGTGATAATTAGAAAGAATGAAGCGAGCCACCCGGTTCTGGACAGATTCAAGTTGATAGGTGAGCGTCTCTTGACTGGGGTCCCAGACAGAAGCAGCATATTCCAGTTTAGTACGAACCAACGATTTGTAAAGAAGTAATTTTACAGAACTAGAAGAAAGATAAAAATTGCGGCGTATGTAGCCCAGCATGCGATTAGCGTTGTTGGTTATATGGTCAACATGTAACTTCCAAGAAAGATTAGAAGAAATAAATACGCCTAGATATTTGTAACACGACACAGATTCAAGGTTACTAGTATTGAGAAGATATGAGGGCAGTGTGGTATTACGGCGAGAAACACGCATGTACTTGCATTTGTTAGTGTTTAGTTCCATGTTCCACATGCTAGCCCAGTCGAGAGCGTGGTTGATATCGGACTGAAGAAGACCTACATCAGAGTCACTGTTAATTTCGCGGTATATGACACAGTCGTCTGCAAAAAGGTTAATTGATGAACGTAATCTGTCAGGTAAGTCGTTGATATAGATGAGAAAAAGCAATGGTTCCAGCACAGAGCCTTGTGGCGCGCCCGATTCAACTGCAGAAGTGAAGGAGGAAGTGTTATTAGCTGTGACAAATTGTGAACGATCGGTGAGGAAAGAGCGCAGCCATTGAAGAACGTTAGGATCAAGGTCAAGTTTACTTAGTTTCAAAAAAAGCAGTTGATGAGAAACCTTGTGAAACGCTTTTGAAAAATCTAGGAATATACAGTCAACAATGGAACCCCTGTCAAGGATAGAATTTAGGTCATGTGTAAACGATATAAGTTGAGTTTCACAGGAAAATGACTTGCGAAACCCATGCTGGTGATCTGTAAAAAAGGCGTTTGACTTTAGGAATGATGCAAGGTGAGAGTAAATGACATGTTCCATAATTTTACATGGAATGCACGTAAGTGAAATGGGTCGATAATTAAGTGGCGAATGGCTATCCCCAGACTTGTGCAAAGGAATCACCCTCCCGACCTTCCAGTCTTCCGGAATGCAGGCTGTCTCAAGAGATTGCTGGAATAGATTAGAAAGTATTATAGCACTGTATACTTTTGTCGTGATTAAAAACTTGGAATTTACATTGTCAACGCCAAATGATGAGGAAACTTTTAGTTTATCGATTATTTTTTCTATACCAGCAATATCAAAGACAATAGGGTCCATTGGTAAAAAATCATTACCGGGATAGGTAGGGGTTACGGAACACACAGTTTTGGAAAAAGCAGAAACAAATACAGAGTTCAGAACACTTGCGCACTTTTCAAGTGGGATTGGTTGATCGCTTGAGTCTTTAAGGGTGATAGCTGAATTGTCTCTTTTGTTAACAACGCTGCAAAATTGCCTAGGGTTACTAATTAAAAGAGATCTTAATGTAGTATTGAAAAATGAATCCTTGGCGCGCTTAAGAGCTTTTTGTATTCGGTAGCCACAGCCTCATAAGCCGTCCAACGTTCTTGAGTACCGGTTAGTTTGGCAGATCGAAAAATTCGTTTTTTCTTATTACACAGCCTCTTTAACGACTGACTGAACCATGGCGATTGCGAGTTTGTCGAGATGACTATACGTGGAACGTATTTCTCGATGAGCGATCCAACTTTTTCTTTGAATAAATTCCAGTTAGTATTCACGGAGCGATCATGAAAGTTGGGCAAGTAAACATCTAAAAATGCAGAAAGCTCATGGTTAATGGCATCATAATCAGCGTGTTTATAGTCACGGATATATTTTTTGTGGTTACTCTGGTGAGGCACGGTGCAGCTCAACGAAAAATGAAGCAGTAAGTGATCGCTTAGCCCCGGTAGGTATACGATATGGGATGGAAAAGATCAGGCGTAGTGGTGAGCACTAAATCCAGGGTGTTAGAAGTGGTAGACGTAATTCGAGTGGCCTGCATTACAAGCTGGGACAAGTTGAAATCATTGCACAAATTCAGAAACCTGTCGCCTTCACTGGAAAAAGGATGACAATAGGAACGCACATTGGACCATACTATATTAGGGAAATTAATGTCACCTAGTAAAAGAAAAGGGCTATTGGGATACCGCAATGTAATCATATGAATGACACCATGAAGGTCGTCAGCAAAGGTGGGTGAACAGGACGGCGGACGATAACAAACGCCCAATATCAATTTCTTAGAGCACGTTTGAATTTCAAGCAAAACAAGTTCTAGAGCGTTAGTAATATGGATAGGAAAAGACAAAACAGTATCAAAGACTGCTATAAGCACGCCTCCGCCACACCGAGCACCCCTGTCACACCGATAAGTTTTGAAGTGTTTTTTTTTTTTTTGGAATCGAACAATTCGCAGCTATCAATCTTCGCAGATAACCAGGTTTCAGTAAGACAGATTATGTCGGCGTCAGAAGCATCGATAGCCGAGCAAAGATCGTCACGTTTTGGAAGAATGCTTCGTGTATTTGTGAATAACAGCGAAAGTTCGTTAATGACTGTTAACTTTGGTCCATTGCCCCTCACGCAGTGCTATTCAGTGGCGGCTGGCGCGGAGGCATTGTGCACGGAATCAGAAAAATCAGCCGATAACGCTAAGGTGTATAACGCTAAGTTGCCGCTATTGACCTATTTTTTCTGTTTACGAGTTTTCCGATTGCAAATTGTACCTATGTGTGCCCTGACATCGCTTTTCTGTTACTACTTTTCTTGCGTGGTTTCACACCGGCGCGACTTTGCGAAGTACACCAGTCTAAGATCATTCGCCGTTACCATTCTTACCACACCTAACTTGGCTACCGAAATGCAGCTGGCAGTATTGTGAATATAACTACTCTTTTTCACAGTGAAAATGAAAGGCACTGTTCCGCAGCTGTTCAGTTCCGGTGGCCGTAAATTAGAAACGAGCTTGTTTCGCTGTCTCAGCGTCATTATGGTGGTGTAATCGTGAATACCACATGGGAACATTCGTACAAAACTTAGTGAGCACCGACTTAACTCTGCCGCGCACTCTGGAACCGGCTGTAATCTCACCTTTACGAGCGATCTCAGGACAATGAAGTGCGTATGTTACAAAATATATTTATGTGCCTTCTAACCGTTATTACCTGTAGCGACGGTTCATCGGTTGTTCCTCCAAGAAATGGTGAAGACTCACTCTGTGGCCAATTCCACAGAATGAGTCAGGAGGAGTCAAGAATGGGGTAAATAAAAAAAAAGAAAATTATAAAGATCAAAAGACCTAATTCAGTGGATGCAAGTTTTGAAATTAAGAGTTACGCAGTATAGATGTGCATTAAATAATAACGAATCAATAAATATTACTGCAAAGAAAAGAGGCAAATAAGAGAAAGGAAAATATTGGCAGAAACCATCTCAGGTTCAATTCTGACGTTAATGCGATTAACATTGAAGGAATGTAGCGACACACCGTCCTGCTAACGCCTAAACTCGTCATGTATGAGACGTGTTCTGCAATCGTCCTCCTCTCTCGCGCTTCTTTCTTGATACGCAGCGTCATCTAGCGGCACCGCCGCGAAGTCCGCGCATGGCGCGTGTGTGAATATAAATATCACGGGAGTTAGATTTCGTACAGCACGGGACAAACTTTAAAGGATTCTTTTCTTTTTTTTTCTCTTTTTTAATTATCATGTGGCACATACCCAGCGACCCAAGTTGGCCTAAAAGAAAGATGATTAGGTTTGACAGATACGTGAAAGTGTGTCAGAGGTATCGTACGAATGCTAATCGCATCAAAATTGACGCGAAATGATTGTCTCGCTCAGGAAATCGAAATGGAATAAGACGGTAGATAAGAAAGAAGATGGCAAGTTCGAAAGCAATTTCAAGTGCCTCGTGTGGAAATAGGTAATGAGTCACTGCGTATTTCAAGTGCGCTTATATACGGTTATATTCCCATCACACTTGGAGTAATTCGAACTATTGCTGCGCTTCTAAACTCTTTCTTTTATCCATTCCGCTGGAAGTAACATTAGATTACTTCTTTGTGCGGTGTCACTGCTTTATACAATTTGAGAAAAAGAATCTTCGACATTTTCTTTCGCGAAACTATTTCCCTATACCTAACAATTCCCTTTATGCTTTCAACTGGAGCTTCGACTCTCGGTTACAGTCACAGGGATGTTTGCGCCGTGGTCCAGGAATTTATTATCAATTCCAAGCAAACTGCCCAGTAAAATATGCTTCCTGTGTCGTTAGTATTTTTGGTACATTTAAATACAGGCAACGTTATTCATTCTCTTTCATCTGTGACATGAGTGTATCAGTTCTCGCAAATTTGCGAGTGAAATTTAGTTTCTTTGTTCATCAAGCTTTAGCCACCTGAGTCTTGGCCAATCCCCCACAGTGGCTATGAGTCACACGTCCAGAGGACAAGAAGAAGAAGCAGAAGAGTCTGCGCCGAACACCCGCGCATGCGCCAGCGCGCCGTTAGTTGAAGAAGAAAATATCTTCGAATCCAGGTTAGCTTTCTGCTGCTGCGCTGTTACCCACTTCTCGTCGAGCAGGAATCAGTGTGGGATTTGTGCCAGCTCGACTTCCCCAAGTTGCCGGACGAACGGTGTCGTTTCGCCTGCGCCTCCGTAAGTTGCACTTTCCGAAAATGCAAACCTTACCACAGCGTGGTATACGGGCACCCGCTATGACGATAGCTTGTGGCTCTTACTTTTGTTTATGGAGTCAAATCTAGTGACGTGTATGAGCACACAGCTGCAGGTTGAAGAATGAGAACAGAACACGTCACCAGATCCAATGTCAGGTCCTGTCCTACGTACGTGTCCTTGACTTCAGAGAGAAACTTCGTAAGCAGATAGATTCGACACTTTGCGCAGTTCGTTCAGCCTGGCCATTTGATTTCGGATAAAACTATGATGATGCTTTATGGTTTATGCCCGATTTTTGTAAGAATTAAGGCCCTTAAGTGGTCAGAGTCAAAAGGCAGTCCGGTATTCCGGTAGGGTGTTCGAATCCCACTTGTGGCACCACGTTATGTACAGCCTTCCGCATTTTTAGCTATATCGCGTGAGCGTCCATCACGCGTCATTTTACCGCCTTTCAGCGGCGATAATCGGCGATACCGGCAGAAGTACTCTCAAGTGCACTAAGCACTCTCCTGTACAAGATTCGGCTAATGCAGTGTTCCCTTCAGGACGACGTACGACCATATTATAGTGTTCTCACGCGATATAGGCAAAAATGCGGGAGGCTGTACTTGGATGTAATGACTCGACCACAGGGGTTGACGGTTTAGGTTAGGTTCATTTCAAGTGGATGCGTCTTGCAAACTCACCGGCTACAATTCGTA
Organism: Dermacentor silvarum; assembly: GCF_013339745.2. NCBI lineage: Eukaryota > Metazoa > Arthropoda > Arachnida > Ixodida > Ixodidae > Dermacentor > Dermacentor silvarum. The sequence continues at coordinate 128,987,903 of NC_051159.1, read as the reverse complement.
AATTGCAACGTGCGTCGTAATTAACTGAGACGTTCATTAGTCAATTTTTGTTAATTGGCTTAATATGTGTTTAGATTTCTCGTGCTACTAATATTCGCCTCTTCGCATAACCCAGCTCAACGATAAGAATTGTGCTACCTGCCACAGACGATATTTAATAATTCCGTAAAGCTTAATATTGAACACCCGGTATATGGCGTCATATGGCGTCATATAGAATTTGACACCTTGCCACCAAAGTAAGCTTTAAATTTATTCTGTAAATTGTGCTATAGTTGTGCTATTCTTAGACATCGCGATAAATGACTAAAACATAACAGCCGGCACGACTGTTACCTTAAACCTGACAGTGTGCGTTTTTATCAAGGTTAGCATGACAGAGGAGGCTTGTGCCTTAGAGACTCAACCATACGAATGTCATTCCAGTGACCTTGTTGTTCCTGCTTACAGACACCAACGCGTACCTACCCGTCTCCTGACTGGCTACTACGTCGACCATGAAAAAACATGGTGAAAAGAAGCACGGTGGTATCGACCCTGAGAAGAGAGAGAGAAAGGCGCAGCCGGCCGTTGTACCAGTCCCTGTCTCCAATCCTCCGGATGCCCTCGTCGGTGAGCACGTCTGTAACGCGACGGACAAATGAAAACCTAGCGGCAAAGCCCAAATCGGGAGCTTCTTCCTGCGGTTTTACATGCCAAAACCAGTTCTGATTATGAGGCACGCCATAGTGGAGGGCTCCGGATTAATTTTGACCACATGGGGTTCTTTAACGTGCACTGCAGCGATAAATTTGGCTGCACCTATCGGACTCGAATTAAAACGAAATGAGCCTACACACCACTGCGGGACAAAGCGTGTGCGCCAACATTGGTTGGTGGCTCATACGAACAATGATTACATCAGTCAAAAGGAACGGTTGTTCTTTAAACTTCGGTTGACTCAAACTAGATCTATTTAACACCCGCTCAATTTAGTGTGGCTCATACTAACTTTGTCCATTTTTTCTCTACGAGTGCTTAGTTCAGTTTCATATGCTGAGCGCCGTGAATAAATTCAAAGAGCTCTTCATTTCATGGAACATGTTTTGGGGCTGAGAGAGAGAAAAAAAGACATCTTTATTGAGAGCATTGGTATTGCAGGAGAGGCTCCGCCTGCGCGGGAATCCTTGCGTCTTGTTGCTTACGACGTCCCTTTCAATCAACACAATCTGATGCGAGAGGCGGGAACTGGAAAACAGCGTCTCCCATTGCTCCTAGAACGAGGGGGGTCTTTTTAGAGCGCAGCTCTAGGCGGCCGTTTCTGCGGCGAGCGGCGACTAACCGAGCGAACAAGCGCAGCGAAAGATGAAAACGTGAAAATCGGCTAGAGCGAAGAGGCGCGATGAGGAAAACGGAGAGGAAGGTGCAGCGGAACCATGAGGCGGAAAGCGGAGGAGAATATGGCGAAAGCGTGAGAAGAAAAGCGTAGTGCGGCGACGATGGCTACGAGATGGCGCCAGAGTAGCGCGCCGCATCTGGGAGGTCTATCGGAGTCGGCTGCTGTGAATCGCGCCCACGCGTCGCCCACGCTCTGGCTCTCGCGATCTCCAGATCAGCGAAGCAGTCGCGGCACACTTCGCTCCGTTTGCAACGTGCCGCACGAGGCAGATTTTGCGCGCCAGCCAATATATCGTGAAATGAAAACACGTATACAGCTGCGCTCAAATTTCGCATTAGGGAGTATCGTAATCGTCGGTGAATTTTTACACTCTATGAGAATGTGCCGGAGTGTTCCTAGCTGTTGGCAGCGTTGACATCGTTCGGCATATTGAGTTGGGAACAGGAAGTGTAGCCTCATTGGGTGTGGGAACGGGGTGGATTACCGCAATCTAAGTGTTGTCTTTTGCGTCTCCATGAGCTGCGGGTGTGGTAGCGAGAGTGTTCTGCGATTGAGTCTGTAGTGTTGAGTGATTTCCTAGCATAATTTCAGTGTTGTGAGCTCTTCTGTGTCCTCCGTGGCTTGGTCGATGAGTTCTCGGGCCTAATAGTGGGCGAGTTCGCTACCCACCAGGGAGGTGTGAGCTGGTGTCCACACTATTTGGACAATTCTGTCGGTAGCCTTTGTTAACACGCGGTGAGACATGGGTGCCACCCAGCCGTAAAGCTCCTGAACATTTCTTGGGAGTGCGTTATAATGACTGCTCCCTTAGTCTCTGTGAGGGCCAGTGCTACGCCTAGTTATTCTGTTTCCTAAGTTGTTGCATCTGGCATGGTAACGCCGACGAAGAGGTCCGTCTTTGTCGTCACCACGACGGTATTGGCTCTTCTGCCACGGTATAATGGCTGCATTTATGTTAACCACCTCATGAAAGGACCAACGATTCTTGCCCGGGGCCTTGGCTCTTACTTCACGCCGCCCTTGGTGATAGGGTGCATATTTCTGGGTAAGGGGTGCAGCATGACATAACGTCGCCCCTCTTCTAGGAGTTGTTAGGCTGGTTTAACGTCTTGGGGGATGTTCCACTAGCCAATATGCGCTTAAGGACTTTCTGGTATGGTTGGGCCATTGCGAGGCGCATTTTCTGATTGGAAAGGTGACCCTCTATGTGTTCTTTGACCCTGTTGTGGAGACCCTTCGGAAAGGTCTCTCTGTGGACGCGTTCATAAGGAAACAAAGGGCTTGCTTTGTGGCTTTTCGGATGAGGATGTTTACTTTGTCCGTGTCGGTCTTGGTCAATACCACGTATGGCACTGTATAAGTCACTCTAGAGAGGATGAAGGCTTTAACGAGGCCGATGGTTCGTCCTCTTTCATTCCTCAGTGTCTGTTCGTAGTTCTTCGAATCGTGTGTCAGACCTTCTCCGCCGTCCTGGAGAGGCGTTGGAGCATCTAGTGGCATTTTTCATCAGCTTGTATGAGGAGTCCCAAGAATCTAAGGGATTGCAGGGCTTTTTAACATGTCCCCCTAGGGTGACTTGTATGCTTCCTTTATCATTCTTGATGCTGCGCCGCCGTTCCACACGGATCTGACATCTTAGGTGAGCAGACAAGCCCGCTCTCCTTTGCATGTTGGCTTACCGTGTCTGCTGCCAATTTCAGGGTGTCTTGCAGGCCCTCAAGCTAGTCCGTACCTGTCAAGAGGGTCACGTCGTCTGCGTCTCTAGTGCATTGCGTCTGTTGGGTGCACGCCCCAGCCATCCCAAGAGACCTAGGAGTATTCGCTGATACGATTCGCTGTCACAGTGAGCGAGTGCCTTTTGTTACGGACTGATGATACACAAAAAACACCAAGACACCCCAACAAGCACCTTTGATTCTTCAGTATTCTTGCACGCCTTCTACCTGCTATCAATGGATACTCTACGCGAGGCTATCAGGGCAGGAACAAGTTAATGGGGAAAACGAGTGTTGATATGCAGTGCTGACAGTACGTGGATGAATTAGTGTGAAAATTTGTCGCGGATATGTTGCAGCACTGCGAAATGTACGCCTACACATGCACGCTTCAACACTGAGCACTCCATCTCCTCACTTCCGTTCTAATTCAGAGTCACCAGCTGTGGCCTCAGACCAGCTGGCTGCATTCCCTTCGCCTCTGTTACCAGCAGTCGGTGCATTGAAGCAAGGCAGGCGACAAACGGTTACAGGCCAGGTGAGCTAAGTACATGTCTCTTGTCAGCCATGTCCAAGCTTGTACACGCAAGCAGTCGCATATAACTGATTTGATCAGTCACAGTTACGGTAATCTAGCAAGTTGTAATCAATTGAGCGGTAGCATGCCAGTATATCTTTTTTCAGTAATCGTTTGCCAGTCAACAGCTGCAATCTACAGCAAACAAAGTGTAGCCAGCATTTTATTGTTCGTTAAACTTCATCCACTTGGCTTAGATTCACATAGGCACAGTATGTCTCAGAAAATGCGATCTAGATTCTTTGTGGATACAACATATGCGATAATTAGGCGATTTCCTCAAGACGGCTTTCACGACAGAGGCATACACTTTAACATGACTGGGCGTAGTAATTGTAAAGCTAATGGCGAAAATTACGTAAATTACATTTTAACTGAGAGTCAGACGAATGATCCTAGTGCAAGACTTGAATTCCGCCATCCGAGGAGTCCATAACAGGTTATAGACATTTAGAAAGCTGACTGCAGTTTCTGCCGTGTAAGGAATTGCAGTCAATATCATCCAGAAAGCCGAAACTGAACTGCCGACGAGCACGGCTGTAACGCCCTTAGCAGACGCCCATGAGTGACGTGACAATTTAAGCTTCACCATCCGGCGAGTTTGACCAAAACCTAGATATCACTGAAAGCGTGCGCGCGTTCCTCCTGACGTCACGCGCGTCACTTGTCGTAGTCTGCTGCCAGCAGGCAATGAACCGCCGGCTTGGGAACGCTTCTTTTCGTGATCGCGGCATGCCGGGCCTGCACTGTGCTACCTCAGTGTGTGATAAGCGCGCGGTATTTTGCGCTCACTGTGTAGTTCTGAAGCGTGCAAGAGGCCACTCGTCATGCCTATTAAGTGTCAACCTTTTTAACATTGTTTTAAAGATTGCATAAAGCATATACGCTTCATTCTGAGCATGCGTGGGGTGACGAAGGACGCCAGGAGCAGAAGTGACGAAAGCGTAACTAATGAGTGCTTTCCCTGATGAGGATAATGAACATCCGAGACCGTAACCTGTGCTTGTAGCGATGCGGCGTTTTCACCCGAGCGCTTCCCGGTGTCGTAAAAGAAGGCACGTGGACCGCATTTTCGCTTCAGCGTGCTGTGTCAGCAGAAGCGGCAGGGGCGCTCACAGGGGCGCCCACACTCCCCCTACGGCCTCTTGCTCGCCAGGGGAGCGGAAGCGCTGCTGGCAAGAGGCAGTCATTCGCCCGCGGTCGCATTCTTCCCATCTCGCCAAAGAGCAGTGCTTCGAACCTCGCCGGTAGACCGTGACTTACTCAACCGGCGTTCTGGCTCAACTGCGAGCCAGGCTAGAGCTTCTGGGTTTAAGCAGCCTTCGTCCGCCGAGGTGAGAGTTGCGCGCCGTTTGCAGAGTTCGCGAGTGTACACCGTAATTATCCCAAAGTCGTCGCTCAGACGTGCTTCGTCAGTGTAAATGCATGGAGTTGCCGATCTCTAGGCGACAGGTGACAAAGGGCACCAGTCGAGCCGGAAGAATTAACGAGAGTTAGGAGAAACAAAGTACAACCGAGATGCTTCGCAAATACAGGGTGTTTCAGCGAACACTTTCAAAAATTATTAACGGTTGTATATGGCAGATAGCACAGTTCTACGTATATACAGGGTGTTTCAGCGAACACTTTCGAAAATTATTAAAGGTTGCATGTGGCAGATAGCACAATTTCATATGTGCATCGGCATTCCGCAAGTTATGCTTCCTAAGGTATTAAACTCCGGCAAGCCCCAACATCCATTAAACTCCTGGCCTACACGTCGATTATCATTACACTTACTCTCGAATAAGCATGTATCACTTGGGACTCGCACACTAGATTAAAAAATTACTCAATCTCCCGCTAAAGGGAACCATGTGTGGATGCGAAGCAGCGGGGAGATGGTTCGCTTGTGCGGGAGATGGTTTCGCGGCAGCGGCCCGAGCGCTCATCGCGGCGCTGCACAGGAGAGAGAATGAGGCGCGCGCGTTCCGTCATTTTCATACCACGGAACTACCGTAGCGCCCCCAGCGGAGTATGCAGCTGTCGCACCACCTGTCTTGCACGACGCTCCGGATTCCTAGAGGGGAGAAAGGGGGGGGGGGAGCGTAGGACATGGAGAGAGAGGGAGAGGGGACGCGCTGTGGGGGGGGGGGGGGTGACACGCGGCGCCGCTCCGTAGAGGATTCCTAGAGGAGAGCAAAGGGGGAGCGTAGGAGAGGAGAGAGAGGGGGAGGGGACGCGCATGCGCTGTGGAGGTGTGGGGCTGCCGCGGGAGGGACGGACGAAGCCCCCGCCATAAGCTGCTTCGCATCTGAAACATTGACGCTCTGGAAATGATTCAAGGGAAATCCATCCGCTTCATCTTTTTCTAAATACAGCATAACTGGTTCCACAACTTATCTGATGTAGCAACACAATATCCCGGAACTTCAATTACGTCGCAAGATTCTAAGAGTAATTCCTCTTTCACCTGAAAAACGAACACCTCGCCTTAGACCCTGATCCATACATCACATGTCTGACGTCACGAGTAATCCGACATCGTCATGCTGAGTCTATAACCCTATTTAGAGCACGAACTAAAACATTTAGGTTCACCTCTGCAGCATGCATAGCAGTGATTCATTTGAACAATAACGTCATAACATGCAGTGTCGTTATAGTTTTTCTTGTATAGTGCTATGATAGTATGCTTGTAACATTTGTCACGATTGTTAGGTACTCATGCTTCACATTGCATTTCTGCGTTGCACTTCTGTATTACTGTGTTACACTGGTGATTGCTGTAAATATTCTTTGTTGCCCCTCCTGCAAGGGACCCTACCTTGGGCCTGAAGTATTGTAAAAAAAATTTGGATTACTTACCATATTACAAATGCTTCCCTACTTTGTGTGTTTTCCCTACCTTTGCGCTGGTAATCTTCTGGTCGTCTCTTACGTGTTCACAATGCATATCCTTTACTCTTATCCAACTGTCCTTAATCTCCAAAGATTTTTTTTTCGTCATCGTCATCGGCAGATTTGATCTTACACGTTTTGTGACAAATCGGATCTGACTGCGACTAACCCTTGCAGTTGCCATAAAGTATGTATTTTCCTAACTTCTTCTTCCGTTTCCGATATAGTTACAAGGCCGACTTTTGCTCTGTCGTGCCACCGTGCACGTTTCTTGCAGCGCCCTCGTCGCCTCAAAGATGCGCCCCTGTCCGATGACGAGGGATCGAGCAGCACGTCCGTGGTGGCGCCTATGCCTCGAACCGGAGGCGGCAAAGACGGCATTGTGAAGAGGCTGCTTTCGGTCTCTGGCCTGGCCATGACGAAGTCCACGACGATGGCGACCAGCTCGGCCAACGCACACACAATCTTGGGTCGCGAGACAGCGCTGTTGACCACCAGGCAATCGACAACCCTCGCGCAAAGATATTTTCTTCCCGAAGTGGTGAGCGTTCCAGTAGCACGCTGAGCTTGTCACAGCAGTGCATATACCTGCGAGCCAAAAGGCATACGGACCTCTGTTCCCGCGAAAAAAAAAAAAAATCGGGGTAATCGGCGCATTTGCGCATCATACATAAGCCAGTATAGCTGAACTAATTTCACAACGTTGCCTGTTCACGAATGCCTCGTACGCCATGGCGTGCCTAGGGGAGTGCTACACAGCGCATTTTCTTTACCTTCATCAAATAAGGCGAGGAGTAAGGTGTTTCGTGGCAATAACAGGAAGCGGACCGGACAGGCGCCGAGTGAGACAGCTTTTACACAGCAGCTATTAAACAGCTAAACAAAAGAAGCAAGAAGGCTTGAAGGCCTGTTTGCAAATGTTGCATAGCAGTATGATAAGCAACAGCTTCTGGCTGAAGAAACTAATTACCACCGACCAATGGAGTAGAAGTTACGAGAAGTGATCTGGCCACACTGTCCTCAAGACTTCGCAGGCCATGTTAAAACGCGGAAGGGCGTGTTACGTAGCAAGTCGCGCGTGCTTCTGATTGGTTAGGTTGACTGTAGCTTCCGATTCAGAGCTGCGGTCTGTGCCCAGGAATCTGGGACGTCGACCCCTTTTGCCATCTGTTGACGGCGGCTGCAAAGGCATCGCGCTTGACTGGGAACGTGTATATAACTGATATGACATTCTTTCCCCATGCGCCAAGTCTTATGCTAACTCCTCTGAGTCGGACGCCCGTATCCATATATGTGCAGATCGAAAGAGCACAGTAATGTGCTTAGAAAGGTGATGTCAGAAAAAAATCGTCCTCGTTTTCTTAAGTATTTTTCCTGTGTTAACCGCAAGGGCTCGCTCTTGGTAGACGTGAAGTGGGAAAAAAAAAAGCAACGAAGAGATTGATTCCACCGGATCCGCTACAGGCATAGGTATCGGTACAAGGTAGATAGAGAAGTTTCGAGGAAGAAAAGTAAGCTTAAGGAGATATATACAAAAATGCTAGAATGAAAAACATGTATAGCATACCTGATTAAATCAAGCAGACTAGGTGATAATATGTCACCGCACCGTTTCAAAATGGATGTCAATAAGTCATCATCATTACAGCAGCAAGTCTGGTTTCATTCCGCAACGTCACTAAGTTCGAAGAAAAGCTTTTAAATAAATTTTCCAGTAAAGCAGCATTACAGGGGTATGTGTCTTCTATGCTATCTTCGGTCTATCCAGAACACATGAAAAGTGCGGGGCCGTTATATAAACATTGCTTTCTGGAAGGCAGAAAGGAGTACGCATCCTACGTTCTAAAAACGCTGGGCGGTAAGCAGTTTGATTCAATCGATATTCAACAGCAAAGTTTGCAAAGTAACTTTTTTCCAACAACAATTCACATCCGCTTGAATTTAAGCCTCATCGAAGCAGTTCGGATAAGCCGAAGAAGTTGAGGCTGTGAACGTAATCCTAAACGAAGGGTAGAAGGCATATATATGTTCAGCTGAACAAGCAAAATGCATCGCCTCAATAGGAGACTGTGTGATGACAAGTATTGATGTTCAGAGTTCCAAAGCTATAGTGAGTCGCATCGTAACCTGGGTCGCTCGGAAATCAGCAAGGCCTCTAAACTGGAATGCGAAACATCGAAGGGCCATATTTGTTCTCTAAATTGTAAAAGCGCCCCAGAAACGGTGATAAAGCGTCATTCAGTATAATAACGTTAATCATTAGTGAAAAAAATTTGCCGCGTATCTGCGTGCTTCGCTGCAAATGTCTTCGAAAGACGATAGTCTTCTGCCGGCCGTACTACATGAGTGCTGGTCTGATCCGCGGCCACCCGTGATGCTGTTCTCGTACCATTTCCGTCCTGGCATGAAGGTTTGTTTGAACAGATTTCATTTTACCGCATTATTTCATCAAGCGGCCATTTATGTTTTGCCCTGCCTCAGACAGCGCTTCCTTTATGTTGAATCGGCCGCATCTGGCTGGCATTGATAAAATTGAGGAGGCGCTGTGTGAGACATGAACGCCATCTGGCAATACATCGGGAAACATGAGCTTGTGCAGAGGGTTTCCTTCCTCCATGGCAGAGGGCGCTCGTCGGCGCGCAGTCGGGGAACGTCGTTCGTCGGCGCGCATAGCATGGCATTTTCAGCGCAGCTTAAGAAACTAGGGTTTTTAGAGTTACGTATCTATGTATTTTCTATTAAAGGAACACACCTCCTAATACTTACCTAGTGATGTTGCGCCTCAGATATGCGTAATATTTACTTTGTGATCGATAACGTTCACAAGTATGAACAGCCGTACCAGTTTAAGTAGTGTGGGCGGTAAGCAAGTGGTCCAACTTTGGCCGGGTGGCTGAATCGGGTGACAGACAGACAGACAGACAGACAGACAGACAAAATTTTCAGCTTTTAAGTTCCCCAAGAAAGACTATCGTCTTTAATAACGAGGTCGCTTTAAGTTAAAACATATATTTGGCACTATTCACGGTGCTTGTTCTATCTACGCGCAGAATCCTTGCGTTTAAGAGCGAACTTTCGAAAAATGTCACGCAATTTCACCTTCGCACTTTCACTGAAGTGCAAGCACCTCGTGCTCCGACGTAACCGAAGCGCAAAGCATTCGCGCCATGCATCGAAGACAACACACAGGGATGAGCCGTGGACTGCTTAAGTGAAATAAGTTTGTAGAGGAGTTATGAAAGAAGAAAGAACGCAGTTTTCATGGATGACACGCGATATTGCATTCGGAGCCGGAAGGTTACTTCACTTCTGGTTGGATGCTACCGTGCTAGACCATACTATAGTGGTGCACCTGTGGACGCTGTTTTGGTGTTGTGTTCTTTCGCCATGTTAGCCAACTTGACATCGTTTCCAGTGCGCAAGAATGAGTCCATTAGACATCAGCAGCATGCCAAAGTGGGTGAAGTATAGGCTAAGGATGCTGATCGCAATTAAACTCTGTGTCCCGCGAGGAATCTAACTTGCAACCAGCAAATTGACAGTCCAGGATTCTACCTCTCAGCCACTCCACCGATAATGTAGCAGTAAAGAATAGCAATCCTGTGGAGCTCGATCACGCCAGCAGCTACTTGACTGGCTAACACCCGCTCATCAACATCTGTGTAGTGCATGGATAGAGCTGGCGTCCGCGCCTTCTTCGTGTTCTAGCACGTGGTCTTCCTACTTGCGTAGACGGTCATAAATTAAGTTTACTTTGGTCTACATGTAACGACAATGATTGAGCGCGTCCGCTTCGTCTTCATTAGTCTTCTTCTGGAGCGTTGCTTCTTCTCGTGTTTACTAAATGGCACTGACGTCGGCTTGTTTTCTTCGGGAATAGCGTGAAGGCTATCCCTGAATGGGGTAGCCAAAATATAAATATGAGAAAAGCCGAACGAATGCAGCAGTATGAAGCTAAAGTATTGTTTTAGCGGAGACCAGTGGCTAAGTCTGGTTAGCTAAGAGGAATCAGAAAAGCCGAGCCTTTTCACTTCACCACCGGGAGGCGCAACTTTCCGAAATGAATACGGCGCACACTTATTTTACTTCTCGGAAGTAGCTTACTTGCTCGCACCTGCAAATGTTCCCTCAAAAGCCCACACGAAAGAGTCTAAAGCTTACTATCGCGTCACTGCTTCGCATTATTGGTGAAACTTTTCTCTCTCTTTTTTTTTTTTTTTGTTTATTCCTCTAGAGCCCTCGGGAAACGCGGCCTCTGGCTAAAATGATTCTGATCACCGCGTTGGCGTTGGTTGTGGCGATCTTGCTCTGCATCCTTCTCGTCAAGATATACTGGAAGAGCGCTACGGCGGTGAAGAACCAGTGCACAACGCAAGCCTGCGTCTCCTATTCCAGCCTTCTGCTCGCTTCCATCAACCAGTCCGTCGACCCGTGCGAGAGCTTCACGCGCTTCGTGTGCGACGGCTGGAAGCAGAAGCAGTCGCTCAGCGTGCGAGAGACCCACTTCGTCGACGTCCTGGATAAAGTGCGCCTGTCGGCGCTTTCCGCGGCCATCCCGGCCACGCGACAGGACGACGTACAGCGGGCACTGGCGCTTTTCCTGAGCTGCGACGACGTCGGACAGGGCAAAAGTAACCAGCTTCTCGTCGTCAAGGAAGCCCTACTCGACGCGGGCATCGTCTGGCCGGAAAAGCCTAGCGACGTCGACTTAGTGTACACGCTGCTATACTGTTCCCTGGCGCTGGGATGGGGTACCGTGCTCGACTTTGTCGTTGTTTCATCGCCGAGCGGAAACACACTCGTCGTTAAGGCAGGCAGCTCGCTTCCATTTGTCATGGACAAAACCCGCAGTTTCAAGTCCAGTGTAGCGAAATTTACTTACTTCCACACACTGGCGAGCGCCTTTCATCTACGACACGAACGGACAGGAACTGTCGACTACGACACCACGACCGCCGTAGAAATCGAAGCGCTGGAAAAGCTCGCCGCATACTATTCTGCTTACGTAGTACGCGACATCACTCCGTCGTCAGTGCAAGACATTGTTAACTCGACACACGCGCCCGTCCCCGACAGCCGCTGGACGGACTGCCTGGCCAGACTTCAGCCGAAACTTCTCGACAGCGTCAACGTCACAACTTTAGTCACAACCACCACTCCGCGCTACCTGGCGGCAGTGTTGGAACTTTGGGCGGAGCTGGGAGAAGACACGTTGCACTTTTTCGTCTCCTGGTGCACGGTGCAGGTGGCCGCTCTGTACGCCAACTATGAGCTCATAGAGAACTACTATGACAAGAGCTCCAGCGAAGCTCGGGCCTATCACGGAGCTTTTTGCCTCAGCCTCGTCATGTCTCTGTCCGGTCCCCAGACGTTGTTTTCCAGTGAAGGCGTCGGGGACATCTATCAGAGCGACGCCGGCGTGCACGCCCGAGCGATTACTTCGTTAGTTCGCGAAGCGTTCCGACGCCGGCTTTCCAACTGGACGCACTTCAACCCAAACGTCACGGTCATCTCCGAATGGACATCACTGGCGGCGGTGTTTCGCTACGTCACCGTTTCTGCCAACGACACTGTAGTGGTACCACTTGGCCAGCAGCCGGACATGACGACCGAATCGTTCGTACGTAACTGGCAGAAGGTGGCGCAGCAGTGGAGCGACTCGGCAGGCTTAGCAGCCGCCACGCTTTACCCTGTGAGCAAGCTCCGCTACTACCTAACCTCGCCCGAACCCCGGGACTTCCAGTTCCTGCCCTATGCTTTGTCGTTCCCCTTGCTCCAAGCCGACTTGACGGATGCCCTCAACTACGGCGGTCTCGGGGCCATGGTCAGCCGCGCACTTGGTGGGCTTCTAATCGACGCTTACGCGGCTGACCCGGAATCGGCAACGCCGGTCGACATCCGTCTAGATTGCCTGCGCGGGGACCAATTCGTCGAATGGGCGAGCGACGACCCGGGCATTGCCTTTGGGCCGGAGGCTTTCGGATTGGGTGCGTTGGTGGAGGCGTACACAAGTGTGGCCGCATCTGGTCGGCCACTCGCGGGGCTGGAAGCGTACAGCGCAATGCAGCTGCTCTTCATCGCCCTATGCTACAACAAGTGCGAGGGCACGTCGAAACGACACGACGAGTCCTTGTGCAACGTGCCCCTGAGACACCTGCCAGCGTTCGCGGAGGCCTTCCAGTGTAAGCCGCACACGCAAATGAACCCCTTGCGCCGCTGCCATTTTATATGACGCGCGCTTGCTTCCAACACACGTAGCCAGCAGACGCGCCGATGGTACGGTCCTATCGTGTACTTTAGTGAGTGATGGTGTGCCTGCGATTCTTATCAAGCAGTGTTCACGGACATGTCGTTGACACTTCTTTTTGTATCGCGTGTAAGTATTGATAGAGAAAACGGCTGGGAAGGATTAGCATTTACAGCGTTATGCTTTCCATCGTGATCTCAGCTAACGTAGCTTCTGTTTCTTTATTAAGCATGTCACATCAAATGGAGCCAAATGTTTTTTTTTTTTTCAAGCATCTATATATTGTGCGTGTGGCACTTGCTTGAACAATTTGTGTTTAGTGCTCTATCGTCTATCGCATAGTTTAACGCTCCTTAAAATTTTGTTTGCTTGCTTTTAGGCAAAAACCTAGTGACTAAATGCTAATCAAGAAGAATCGTGTCATTTAGGTTGCTACTGTGTAAATAGAAGTTATGTGAAGTAAGGACACAGCGCTCAGGTAAATCGTGGTGCTGTTGACTCTGGTACTGGCTGTACGAAGGAACTATTTAGGTTGATTTCAGTACGCACGAACGCCCGTTATAAAATAAGCGACAGGCACATAGTTCTCCGGCAGGCGCATAAATGCGTCATAAGTTAAGGCTTCGTCACTGCGGGCACACTCACTGACGTGCTTCCTTAATACGTCAGGTGATGAAGCATCTCCAAAAATAATGTGCCATTTTCCAGCGAGGAAGGGATACTTCCTATCCTGTTCCCAGTGGTAGGTACGGTGTTAAATAGCTTAATTGGTTTGTGGTTTGCCTTCTTTTCAAACTGAACAGTCTGTGCGCCGCAAGCTTAAGCCAGCGGGTAGGAGCTGGTTGAAGAGGTCATACTAGCTCTGGTCTCAGTCCGCCGTTAGGTATATCACGACCGCTAAAACAAAGTTGCGTAATTTATAACTGTGCCTAGTAGACCACAAGTTCACTGGCCCTTCGTGCAACAAACTCCGAGGTACCACTTACAGGAATAAATCCTTGGCAGGAATGGCAATTTAGAATACTTAACTGGAGCTTGCTGATGAACTCTTTCCGTTTGCTTTCTCGGGCACGGTTAAGTTGAACAATAGAGATGCTGACTCGACTCGAACATGTTCATGGTCGTGATCTGTCACTGAGGCTAGATCTAATATTTCTCTTTGTTATCTCTTCGGGGAACCAACGGGCGAGACCAAGCGACGTACAAACAGCTATGACCGGTACCATGGTGGGCTTCATATATTTATTGATAGCTTTTTTGCTATTTTGCAAAGCATCCGAACAAAAATTCAATGTTTATCTACGTTTTTAACAGCGAAGCTGTTTAAGCCAGCCGTAATCTGTGGTTCGTATCAAGAAACTATCAACATCAATGAAAAAAAATAATAAGGAAATGAACTTTTTTGCTGAGGCGGGATTCGAACCCGCGGTCCCAAGGCGAGCGTCGTAACCACTAGGGTCCACGCTTGCAGAACATGCATTTATGCGAACCATACGATTGCGTTCGAGCGTCGTCGTCTTCGTCCACAGCTGGCGCGTTCGCACGCGCTCGTGCCAATGCTCTGCGAGATGAAGAGGTTTTGCGCGCTATGCTCGGGAGAGAGATGAAGAAAATGAGAGCGAGAGAGAGACGCATTCACGGAATGGGTCTGCTGGAACGCTTTGTCGGCATTGCAACGCGGTGTCTGTGTTGCAAGCTGCGCCATGCAACGCGCAGTGACGGCCGTAAGTCCGAGAGAGGGAGACGCATTCATGGAGCGAGTCTGCTGGAACGCGTTTTCGGCATTGCAACGCGGTGTCTAAAAGGAAACTGAGACATCCACCCAAATGTAGCAATTTGCTACAATGGAAACCCAACCGGGTTCCTCGAAAGAAAGCCTCGCAGTTGAAGAAAAATTCGTCCTGGTCCGGGACTCGAACCCGGGACTACCGCCTTTCCGGGGCAGCCGCTCTACCATCTGAGCTAACCAGGCGGCTAGCAGATGTCAGGGCGAAGTCGAATATGTCGACAACTCGAAGCAAAGGCAAGTGTATGACGTAATAGTTCAGCGGAAATCCGCTAGGTGGAGATATGTAATTAAAGGGATGTCTCAGTTTCCCTTTAATTACTTATCTACAACTAGCGGATTTCCGCTGAACTGTTACGTCAAACGCGGTGTCTGTGTTGCAAGCTGCGCTATGCAACGCGCAGTGAGGCTACTGCATGCATGGAGAGGATGCCGATGTGCGGATTCTACAGAGCTTGAAGTACGACTGTGGAGAACTTGCCGTGAGTCCGTCTTGCGAGTCCCGGAAAAAATCACAGCATATCCACGGGGTGAATGATGATGAGTGGGCGAAGCTCCGGAGGGAATCATCGGATCTCCCGCTTAAGGGGACGCTAGCACAAACGCGTTAGAAACGTGCAGTACTCTCTAGTAAGGGGTAGCGGCCACAGCGTCTTACGCAGCCATTTACACATGCCGGAACGTGCACCGCGTTTGCCGACGCCATCACATGACTGCTGAGAGAGTATACCCCTCGTATTCATAAACGCTCCTCGACTTGAACTTGACTTGCCACCGCCTTGGGCAGCGCGTTCGAAACGCGTTGAACGTAAGGCGGAGAGGCCACAGCGTCTTACACCAGCTTCTTACACAGGCCGTAACGCGCTAGCACAAACGCGTTAGAAACGCGCTAGAAACACGGCCTTTCGTTAATGTTGGGTATTTATTGCCATCGTGGTGCGTGTGTCTATGTGCGCTTCGTGGCGTAGTGGTTAGCGCCGCGCGTTCGGAAGCGAGGGGTCCCTGGTTTGATTCCACGCTACGGACACAACTTTCGGAATTTTTTTTTCATAAAACGCCGGAAGCGTTCTCCGGAAGCTGGCTTCCGGAACCGGAAGCGGAACCGGAAGTGGAAACGGAAGCGGAACCGGAAGCGGAAGTCGGCTTCCGGTTATACTATACGTATACATATATATGTATATATGGATATACATACATATACGGACACACAACGCCATCTATTAAGCAATTCATAAAATCTCACCAGGCACTACCTTGGAGGTAAACAATGGCTGCTACTGGGAATGAGAGACAGCAGAAGTCGGCTTTTAGCTAACACTTACACTTCTACTTCTACTAACGTTTCCTACTGGAACATGCCAATGGCTGCTAATGGGGAATGAGAGACAGAAGAATTCGGCTTTTAGTTAACGCGCACGCTGCGAATTTTTTATTGTTCAACAACGCACAGGAGAAATCTCCCACCGGCACCACCTTGCAGGTCAAAGCGTAAGACTGGTTACGCACTACGACTACGACGAGAGACGAACGGGTGCCGCTTTAAGGAGCTTCGCCCCTAAAATCTCGTGACGGTGGTGTTCCGCATGCGCCAACATGCTATGTAAGCCATCAATATGTAAGCCATCAAGACGCAATCAATCGGCGAGGTTCGCTGTGTCTTGAGCTTCTTTGCGCGGCCTAGTGCAAGCTTTCGCCTCCCCCCCTTCGCAAACGTACTTGCCGACGATAGGTGAACGTCAGCCTTAAATGCTTGGCGAGAACTGCCAGAATTTGCGGATATATCCCGCCTTCAGCTCGTATGAAGAAAAAAAGGGCCTTTAGAAATAACCAGCCCTAAAGGTCGGCGTAAGAAAGCAGAACATAAAACTATGAGGCACTTGTACCTTATATGCCACATGCCTAGCCTTGCTGAGTGCGTTAGGATCGCGTACTTTTTTTCACGAAATACTCGTATAAAAACAAATAAATCACATGTGCGAACCTCTTTTCGCCGAGTTCGTAAGATTGTGTCATAATACAATCAGGAACTAGCTGGTGTTCCACTCAGATTATCTGATACTTGTATACGTGGAACATAGCGTTTCCTTTTTTGTGTGTGTGGTTGTGTATGTGTGTGCGTGTGGGTGGAGCCTATGCACCCTTCCGACTAATCGGATTTGGCTAATATTTCTTAACTCATTATGCCACACCGTAATCGCTCTCACCCTGAGCATCTGTGTCGTATATCGACGGCTCCTTCAAGGTTTTGTGACATTTGTGGTCTTGTCGCGCACAATAAAACCTTTAGCACAGTCAGTGTCACACTTCGGTGACACTTTCATTCTGCTTGTCAGAACATCCTGTTCATAAACGTAAAGATGACACAAAGAAAAAGACGTGAGACCATGTCTTCTAGGAGGCATCGGAACGCCGCCACGGCAGAGTTCCTCGGACTACTGCGTCTGGATACAACCTCGCTGGCAGCAGCCATCGGGTTACTGAGGGCCGCCTTCAAGTCCTTGTTAGTCACTTCCACTGCCTTGCCTACTGAAGCCATGGGGTCGTCGCCTTCTTCCGGGTGGTGCTCGGACACTGGATGCGTCCGGCGGATCTTGCTTCCGGCGTTGGAGTCGTCCGCGTCCTCTAGCGCGCTTCCAGATTTTGTCCATTTCGTGTCCTTGTCATAACGTCTCGCTGATGGCAGCTCTGGTGGTTCGTAGTCCTCATGGCACTGCATCTCCGTGAGACTTAGCTCGACCACTTTCGTTCCGCAGCTCGGGCTAGTCGTCGCCGGCCGATTGTCGAAGCAGCACGTGATGTCTCGCAGGTCGCGCCGAAACTTGTCGTTCCGCGTGGCATTCTCCAGGCGCTGCACCCAGACCAGACCGCAATCGCAGATGAACTTGTTCCCTGCGCCGCAAGGTGAATCTGAATTAAACGGAAAGTACCTTGCTGAACTTATATATATATATATATATATATATATATATATATATATATATATATATTCTTCCGTAATTAGTGCGACACGCGTTTTTTAACATGGAAGTGTTTTATGCTGGGTCTGCAATGAACTTCCGTTGCAGGATGTAACGGATGTGACGTTCGGCGCCAACGATGTTTTAGGCGAATACCTTATATCATGTCCAGCCGGGTATAAGAGATGATTAATGATTAGCTAATTATTCATCGATTAATAATTGGATTAAGGTAGATTTGGGTGGATTAAGGTCGATTAGGGTTGGCTAAGGTGATTAAGGAGGATTAGGGTGGATAAAGGTTGGTTACGGTGGATGAAAAAGGATTAAGGTGGATTAGGGTGGACTAAGGTCGATTAAGGTGGATGAAGGAGGATTAGGGTGAATTAGAGTAGAATAAGGTGAATTACAGTAGGTTTTACAAGGTTTTCGCCTTTGCGTCTTCTAGGCGATAGCTAAGGACATCTGGGTCTTTTGTTGACAGGGATGGCGCCGCCATCTAGGAGCGGTGAAGCGAAGTACTGCATCGTGACACTAACGAGCACCGACAGGGAGCGCTACGGTAGTCAGAGCGCAGCGGAGGTAACGCGGTATAGCTTGGTGCCGGCACTTTCCGCACATGGTTTCTCTTTCGCGTCGGATTAGCATGTGACACCTCGACGCCCACGGAGTGCAGCTTCAACATGCAACAGCAGTGCTTACACGCCGTCTACTGCTTCGATTGCGATGGCAAAAACTAGGGAAAGTGTTGCGCTAAGCGGCGCAGAAAGGCAACCGCGTCGACGGGCGGCGAATCTCGCTTTGGTCCGGCGAGAGACACGCCAACGTGAAGCAGAACGCATTCGCGCGTTGGCGACGCACGCTGCGAAATGTGCCACTCGCATGCATTCCTAAAGCTGAGCGCGTCGCAACTGAACTGGCTGGCCAAGACACTACGGAGTCGAACAAAAATGCTCGTACCGTCGCTGAAGCGACTCGGCAGCGGGACGCTGCTCGCCAACAGGACGCCACGCGCAAAGCAAGCCTGCAACACGGTCGCCGGCTCACAAATCTTGTGCCTTTCGCTGCAGCGGACCGTGAGTTCACGAAGCAAACATGCAGCAGCTTCTGTGAAGACACGTTTCACTTTCGTGTTTTAGCGATTCCTATGAAAAAGTGATCAACCATAATTTTCTTCTTTTTTTTTCTGTTCACACTTCCCCACTTACTTTGTCGTTGCTTTAGTTTAGTCTTAATGTCCTGTCATCCTGTTTCTTCTTTGCTCTTCACTTCCTTTCTTCTTTTATTCAATTTCTGTGTTTATAGCCACTCCTTCCTAAAGAGTAGGCAAGCTTTGCCAGTAGCAGTTGCCAGCCTGCTCTCTCTGTTACTTCCCTTTCGCTCCGTTGTATATACGTTTTCATTTCAAATAATAATAATTATAGATGTAGTGAACGAGGACAGGTTAATGGCAATTTTTTCAGTATTCATCTCTACATTGTAATGAAGGACCTAAACAATCAAGCGAGCATATTTCATATTTAAAATTAGCACACAAGGTCTTCTATAGTACGCCAGATTTGTATTTTCTGTGCTTATACTTATATGTATTCCACGATTTTCTTTCTACTGACATTTATTTTAAAATATTGGCAGTTCAGCAATCCACAAATGCGTTTAGGTTGCCACCGAGCATGCTTACCCATGAGGCCCATGTGGAAGGACTCTGTGTCGATTTTTCTCAAGTCCTGAACAGTCCTCCAAGTAAGCGTGATCAGCTCGTTCTGCGAGAGGTCTACGCTCAGCACGCTGGGGGCACCCATGAACATCTGGGCGGGAAGGGTGCGAAGCCGGTTGTACGTCAAGTAGATGATGTTCAGTTGCGGCAGGCCGTCGAAAGCCAATGGGTCCACCTCGGTGACGCCGTTGTACTTGAGGTCTATCTCGACGAGCAAGGGCATCGCGCTGAACACCCGCGCTCCGAGCCTTTTGATCTTGTTACGAAACAAATCGAGCCGTATCGCCCGCGACAGGCCCTTGAACGTTTGCTCAGTGAGGCTCTCGATGACGTTGTCGCTCAGGTCCAGTTCTCTGACGTTGGAAAGCTCCTCAAATGCGCAGTCCTCGATGTTCATGATCCCGTTTCGCTCGAGAAAGACCTGCGTTAGGGCCGGCAGACTACGAAAGGATCCGGCTGGAACGGCTGTCAACTTGTTGTCACCAAGTTCAAGTCTCTTTAGACGCGGCAGGTTGGCGATACATTCTTCCCCCAGGATCGTTATGGCGTTCGAATCGAGCGAAAGCCACGCTAGCCTGGAGAGGTTGTAGAAAGAATGCGTCTTCAGTGCGCCTAAGTCTGACTGCGTGAACTTTAGTCGCTCCAGCCGAGAACAGTGTCTTAAGGCACCAGAGGGCACGAAGGACAGTTTGTGCTTGAGGTTGAACGCGTTGAAGGCCAATGAAACGACGGATGCGTGGCCTTGAAAAGAGTGGAATACAGCGTGGTCAGGCGTTATCGGCCTGGTGACGTAGCAGAACACGTCCGTGGCATCGTCCGCGAAGTCTTCAACGTTGCACCGGCAGTACAGAGGCTGGTCCATGAGGCGGCAGAGGTTTGGCACCACATCAGCTGAGTTGGCGCCAGAGACGAATGCGAAAATGCATGGCGATGTGGTTAGGTAGAGGCTGCAAAAGCAAAAAAGAAGAAAAAAGCGAGAAACTCTGAGAAACAAGTGGCACCTTTTAAAGCTACCAGAACTTCTAATGTCAATCTCCATTCCTCTAAGACAGTAACATGACAACACCATTGAGCAAAAGTGAGTAAACATAGAGTGTCTGCCGTTCCGTTTCATGGCAAGCATTCCTTGGCACCACTATAGATGGAAATCCAAGCATGTGTACCTGTACATCACATATTTTAGCTCTCGAGTCTCCTGGCGTCAGTGCGTTGATTTGGCTTTGCGCTATGACAGCGCTGTAGTCTTATCCGAAAGGTGCAGTTACAAGCATTTACTGCCTATCGTGCATACACTGTCGCAGGTACTTATTTCTGCCGTATCACGTGGAATGAGAAGGATGCGTCAATGCTCGACACTGAGCCGCAATTAGGCCCCACGTCAAATGTGGTGGCCACTGACGAAGGCGCCACAGCGATTCGTATATTTTGAATTACGAACCTGTTCATAAATCAAAATATACGAGTCGGTCACGACACACAGATTAACGTTGTTTAGACAATGAGTGTATACTGCATACTGTTGTGTTACGACCTCTATCAGCAAGGTTAAACTGACTGACTCGCCAATGTGCTTTCAATGTGACGCCCCTGAAGACCTCCAACATGTTCTGTGTGACTGCTGCCTCTACGCGTCAGACGGACAGTCCTTAAAGGCGGTATTACACCTTAAACAGGACTCGAGCTTGGAAGTGCGGCATATTCTCGGCCCATGGCAAAGAACCACCTGCGCGTTACGTGCCACGAAAGCGCTACTAATGTTCTTGCGGGAAACGTAAACGTTGTAAATATGTGTGTGCGTGTGACTGTATGTACTGTTGAATGTTTATCACTGTATATATATGATCATCACCCAGCACCTGGAGTAGCATGTCAGGCGAATAGCCAGGCTAGCGTCTCTAGCGTCACATTAAAGCATGTTTCTCTCTCTCTATCAGCAACTATTAAAAATTATGTGGTTTTACGTGCCAAAACCAGTTCTGATTATGAGGCGCGCCGTAGTGGGGGACTCCGGAAATTTAGACCACCTGGGGTTCTTTAACGTGCACCTAAATCTAAGTACACGGGTGTTTTCGCATTTCGCCCCCATCGAAATGCGGCCGCCGTGGCCGGGATTCGATCCCGCGACCTCGTGCTCAGCAGCCCAACACCATAGCCACTGAGCAACCACGGCGGGTTATCAGCAACTATTGTCATCTTTTGTTGATTGGCTATAAAGCGCTAGACTTGATTTTCTGTTCGTTCCTCTTCGTAAGTCATGTAGAAGCGCGATGGTTTATCCGCAAGCGATCAACAACATATGTAGCAACAGCAGACTGAAAAGTCAAGTACCTCTGAAACACGTCACCGAATGCACGACCCAAGGTATTTTCCATCCGACACTTTACACTCCTTTCTTATAATATGAGTACCCACGTGACGTCACGTACGCCATTTTGTTGTCATTCAGATTTTCCACCCTGCTGCTGGAGATAAGCGGATGGAGATAAAACGCAGTTTTTAACCATGCCTGCTGTACAACAATACGCGACCACTATGACGTCAGTGCGTACCCTCTGGAACATATGAAAGCTTACGTTTCGAGCTGTCATGAAAAGGAAGACACTTGCAGCTCATTTGGAAATCCAGTAATATGGCGGTGCTTTTGACCCTTCATGTATGCATTAGCATAAATTAGAAAGCCCATTACACGCATGTCTATCAGGATCAACAGAACATATGCGAACTACAGCTGAATTCGCTTTTCCAGGTGAATCATTCTAAATGCGTTCTCGTTTAGGAGCAGGGCAAAATCAGGCAGCAATTTCAGCGCACCACCTATAGACCTGAAAAAGACACGCCGCTTCGCTTACAGTGTGTTGGTCCCGCTCAGCCGGAATGTTTCCTGGTGCCGATTAAAGCGCTATTTATTGCCGGATCTCACGCCACGTTCGCGCTGTAGCAACTCCTGAGAATCAAAATAACAAAAACGTGCACCATGCAACCTCGAACCATGGCATCCCATAGAGCCAGAAACGCCAACCGGCGTTGCGTCACTCCGATGCTCGCCATCCGGAGCTGTAACGCGAGCAACATTCTTCGGAATGGGCCGATCCCCCAGCCATGAGAGCGCACAGCGACCCAGCAGCGCCGAGAATCGCTCCCCAAATACGCCGTTTATCGGCCACCCACCATCCCCGAAGTAAACTTCGTCCAGGGGGCAGGCGGCCCGCCGTGCTCGACCTCCTCTCCCTGTGGTATAAGAGCCCCTGGATTGCCGTCGCAGCCCCCAACAAAACGCAGCAGGCAGGAC